>NC_053390.1:824391960-824764460 GCF_905171765.1 Bufo bufo | reverse complement strand
CCTTGTGCCACATAAGAAGACACCAGTATTATAGAAAGACACCAGTATTATAGAAAGTGCTTGCTGGTCAAGTTATAGCTCTGGCTGGAGGGAAGGGGTTAGGTCAAGAATTTGGCATGGGGGGGGGTCTACTGTTTCAATTTTTTGCCGCAGGCAGAATGAAGTCTAGCCACAAAACACTGAGGGAAGGGGGGGGCCCAAGCTGAACACTTGGATCAGGGCCCATGGGCCTTTAGCTACGCCCCTGTGCCTATGTATACACATCGACTGCTCACCTAGGATATCAGAGTCTACAGAGGTCCCTGGCAGCTGCTCATCACCACCTGAGCTAAATAACCATAAAATATGAGCTCCCAATGGATCACCATTCTGTTGGGTTCTGAAAAAAACACAAAAAATAAAAAAAAACTTTTTACATAAAGCAATTCCCATTCTAGTCAATAGAAACAGTCCCATAGGCACTGGCCAGTCCTGAAAATATAGTCATCTATAATGATTCACAATTCATCAATTTTTTTTTAGTAGAAGTGAGACCTTTACCGCCCTTACTTCGCATACATCCCATTTTTATTTTTATGTGTATTACATTTATTTTAGAATAATTTATATATTTATTAACATATATGCATTTATTCACTTATTTATTAACATACATTTTTGCATCCATTTATATATTTATTTATTAATAATTTTATTTATCCACGTATATATTTAGTTATCCCTTTCCCCCCGCCTCCTTTTTTTTCATTTCCGCTCTTCCTGGTCATTGCTCGAAAGACAGTGGCCTTGATCATGCACCCCCACCGTTGTAGGAGATTGTGGAATTGTGCTGAAGAAGGTGTGAATAGGTATATTTTTATTGAACTTTTTTTTTTTTTGTCTTGAGCCCCCTTGTTCTTTTACCAAGGAGGAGATACATGTTTCTCCAGGGGCAGATGTCAGATCAGTTCTTTCATAGCTCCCCATGATAGGTGTGAAATGTCTCAGGTCCAGACAAGAGGTCTCCCTGGGGTGTCTGAGAGTCTAGGGAAGCAGCAGCCTCCATGGATAAACCCTAAGCAAACTCATTGGAGAATTTGAGGTTTCTATGAGAGGGATTGTAAAATGCATCCTCTCTGTCCTTCTACCAGGTTCCTCTTTCTTCCCCTGTAAGAGTGCCAGCTCCATATACTGGTCATTAGCATCTATTAGGGTCTTTTGAAGTGGCCAGCAGCTTTGTGGACCCTTTCAGTGCACTCACAATCACATCTGCAGAGGGTACGACCATGTCTCCTGCTATCCGACTTTCATCTCCTGACAAGCCACTTGGAATGTGAATAAGACCCCCTTCCATTAATAAAGTTATCAGGAAATGCTTTTCAGCTGCTCTCCTCCCTCCCAGGGGCAGGGGGTACACTAATAAGGGCTGTGAGTTACTGGAAACATGCTGTAGATACTTCCACCCCCTGCGTATAAGATATCTGTTAAGTTGTGCCCAGAAGATGGCACAAAGAGAGTTATTCAATATGTCATCCAATGGAAAGAGCGGCACGGCCTTTACCGATGACTTCTACTGCAATATGTGCAACCTGGTGACACTAGAACATGCTGAAATGAAGCATGGTGGCCTTCAAAAGCAGTAATATGTCATAATGGGTGCCGATTGTCTACTAGGGTACATGATGTGCAAAGAGGTATCTCCCAAGAAAGAGAACCATCTTGCCAGTGCCAGATGGTGAGATGGTTCTTTTTCTTGGGAGAGACCTCTTTGCATATTTGTTTCCCATGGAGCATTGCCAATAAGTCTCCATACCATGGAGTACTTCCAGTAGGACTCTATACAGCAGTAAGTTTCCATGCAGGACTGGTCTTTTTAAGGAGATTCAGCACCCTGCCTAAGCAGACATGGTGCAAAAACCTGGAGTAGGCAGGTCGCATCCACCACTGGTCAACACCACATTTTTGCAGAGGGAAGCCACAGTTGATACCAATTTCCAAGTTGTAATGTACTGAGCACACAGCAAAGACCACATTTCTGGTGGGACATAGAGCCCATGTGGCTCTATAATATAGACTCATTGGCTCTTCAAGTGGCATTCTATGGAGAGTCCATGAGACACCAGGTTTTCCCCTAAAAGCACTTATTCCATAATGAAGAACCTCCATACTACAGGTGTGTGGTCATCTTTAGGGTATGGCCACTCGCTCAGGTTTTCTGGTGCAGTTTTGGAAGCCCAAACCAGGAGTGACTTCAAGAAAGAGGAGAAGTCATTTCTGTTTCTGTCCAGTATACTTTCTCTACTTTACTCCTAATTTTGGCTTCCAAAACTGCATCAAGAACCCTGACCAGGTGGCCATACCCTTAGTCTACTGACTTGTGCTTTCAGGTAGGAATCTGACACATCTAGGGTTTCTCCACGGACATTAAAATCTGCAACTTTCATGTATCTTGAAACTACAAGTCCCACTACCCTCCTTATCAGACACTTCTTTTATACTGGAAGATGCAAGATGTTGAAGGCTTTGAAGATCTGCCAATATTCCTTGATCCGGTGACATGACAGAAAATCTGGGACCCCCTCCCCATCACGAAAACAGATGTTAATTTGATAGGCAGGTGGGTCTTTTGGACGTCAAACAATTAATTGCATGGCGTTCTAATTAGCATGATTGGTGGCATCTTTTATATGGAAATTTGGCCTGTACTAACATCTCAAAGAGGAAGAACTAAAGGATTTAAAGGGGTATTCTGGTTGTTAGAATTATCCCCTAACCATGGGATTAGATTGATGGGGATCCTACCACATGGATCCCCACTGATGATGAGAACAAGGACATCGTACCCCTCAGAGCCCCCAAAACAGTTAAGCATGTGCACTGACGATTCTGCCGCTCCATTTATCTCTATGGGAGTTCTGGAGAGCGACGAGTACAGCGCTTGGCTATTGCCGAAACTCCCATAGAGACCAATGGAGCGGCAGTTCATATGCCCAACCAGTCTCTCTGCTCATTTCGGTGGGCTCCGAGGGGTATGGGTCTCCGTTCTCGTGATCGGTGGGACCCCCACCCATCTGTGAATAGGGGATAACTGGTAACAAATCTAATAACTGACTAAAACCTATCGTGGGAACTACAGGTGCCAGCAGGCACTGAGGGCATAACATTCTGGATTGTTTTCAGAAGACACAACATATTTTCACACAGAAGTGTGAACGAGCCCTTACTGTAACAGCCCGGCTTGGTAGATTATTTTTTATTTTTTTTACAGTTTTTTGATCTCTGCACTTCAGAAGCCATAACTTTTTTATTCTTCCTTTTTGACAACAGCCGCGTATTCTCGTTTTATGTGCGACAAGTTGTACCATTTTAGGTCTACATGGGGTAAATCTTATAACTTTTAAAAAAATTGTGGTGACAGTTTGAGAAAAACAAGGCCGTTCCTCCGTTGACTTTGGGAGCTAAAGAGTTAATCTGTGAGAAGCGGAGGGGATGGCGGCGTGCAGCTGTGTAGACTCTTGTACATCTCCCACCCCAGAGAGAGTGACAGTCCCATGTCACTTGTCACCGAGCCCCCAGCAGAGGGGGGACCCTCCGTGTTCCTCACCCCCGGGTGCTACATTTCCCAAGTCGTTACCACCGGGTGAAATTCTGCAGCTTTTTAAGTGAAATACATTAGCAAAGTACACGGAGCTAATGGGAAACAAAGTGCTTCAATTAACTTTACTAATTAATATAAAGCCGAAACAGAGGGAGAACCCCCAGCAGGGCCGGCGGGACCGCGCTGGGAATGAGAGGGTTAACTCTTCATTACAGAACGAGCACGCTTTTCGTAGGACGTCCGTAGAGAAATTAGGTATCGTGCACACAACTGTATTTTTGCTCCGTGTCCGATCCACACGTGGACCCATTCATTTCTATGGGTTCCTCAAAAAAAAACGGACTGCAGGCGGTGGTCATCCTCGTACTGTCCACGTCCGTGTGTCCTGTAGCCTTTTTTTTTTACAATGGGTCTTGAGAAAATTGCGGGCTGCACACAGACCGCGTCCATATTTTGCAGATCTGTGATTTGCGGATTGCAAAATGAATACGGTCGTACGCAGTTGCGCCTTTTTGCATCTTTTGCTGCTTTTTGTTGGCATTTTTTATGGTGTTTCTTGCACACGGTGCATCTTACCACTAGCATTTTCTTCGTGGTATTATTCCCCTAAAAAAACTGCTTCAGCATGCTGCATTTCTGAAAAGAAACCAGACCAAAAACCGCCACAAAAAACATCAGGAGAGAAGAAAACTTGTGTATCCGGAGTTTCATATTTCCCATAGACCTTCAGATAACACCTGGAACTAGCGTTAAGGCTACATGCACACGACCGTATGTGTTTTGCGGTCCGCAAATTGCGGATCCGCAAAAAAAAATGGATGATGTTCCGTATGGCATCCGTTTTTTTGCGGATCCATTGTAATAATGCCTATCCTTGTCCGCAAACGAGAAAAAAATAGGACATGCACTATTTTTTGGGCGGAGCAATAGAACGGACATACTGATGCGGACAGCACACGGTGTGCTGTCCGCGTTTTTTGCGGACCCATTGAAATGAATGGGTCCGCATCCTATCCGCAAAAAAAACGAATCGGACACGGAAACAAAATACGGTCGTGTGCATGAGGCTTAATAGTGCAAAGTGCAAAAAATGCACCAGAAATGTAAAAGTACAGAAAAATCCCCCCAAAAAGCTGCAAAAAACGCATAAGGGGTTTGGCTTTACGGCGATCTTGGTCGTTCCTACAACTTGCAATGCATAGAAATAAATGGGGTCACAGTGCGACTCACGTGGGTGCTCTATTGGGAACCCAGAATCGCAAAAAATCCAACACTCCTGGATTTTTGGAGTTTCCGGGGTCACATCGCAGCAAACGTACAAGTTGCACCGCAACCCCATTCATTTCTATGCTAGCACCGCTACACAGCGATCCCACCTTCGGACCAAGATCTCTATGGAGCCAAACCCTCAAAAAAAAAAAAAAAAGCAAAATTGATGCAAAATATGCACCAAAGAAGCAGAAAAACACCACGAAAGACCTCTGTGTAAAAACAGCCTAAAAGGTAGAAACAGCTTTGCCCACAAAAACTGAATAGTGAACGATGCTGAAGGTGGAAGAAAAAGTGAAATCATAAAATACATGAAAATAAACCAATTCAGACCTGACGGGAGCTAAAATATTATCCGAAAAATCCCACTAAACATCAAAGTAATCAGGTGGACTTCAAAGCTTCGAGGAAACAATGGCCCCCGAATATGGATGATGGGGCTACAGACATGGGCGACATTTTCATCTCATAAAGGAGCTGAGATTGTCTCTAGTATCAGCTGAAGTGTGAAAAGTGACACCAGAGACACAGGCGTTGACAGCCGCTCCAGCTAATTACCGCCGGTCCCTCTGGTGTCCTCTTCCCAGTATATGTCATATGTAGGTAGATATGTGGAGACCGTCTCCAACCACACAACACTGGCAACACCAAAAAGGTAGAAAACAGAAAAAAATACTGGGGGTCATTTACCGAAGACCGCCTTTTTTACGCCAGTCTTTAATAGCCCTCGCGCTGCTGGAGGATCCGCCTCAATTATGAGGAGGTGCAGGCCCCGTCATAAATCAGGTGCGCCCGCCTGGAGTGAGAACTGCGCCAACCGCTGTCCGGAGTAGTGTTCACTCCTCGTTTCCGCATGTTAGTAAATCTGCCGGGGCCAAGTGGTGAGGACAGTGTAAAAACACTGCTGCGGGCAAAAAATCTTCTCACATGGGCACAAAGCAATCTTGAGATTTTTTTTTTAATGCCAAAAACTGGTGTAGAGCTGCTAGTAAAGGGGGGGGGGGGGGGGGGCGGTCACATCACGTTTTATGCCTCCGTTTGACGTACACGTTAGGAACAGAAGGATACAATGGATTTTTACAATGGAGCTCTATGGGGAACGCAAGCCACTGTACGGAATCAGTCTGAGGCATCCGTTTAATGTATGCGGTTTTTGTATACGTTAAACGGACAGGAAAAACGTGATGTGAATCCGACCTAAAATGGCAGATAGATAGATATAAGATAGATATGTTATAGATAGATAGATAGATAGATAGATGATAGATAGATATACAGTACAGACCAAACGTTTGGACACACCTTCTCATTCAAAGAGTTTTCTTTATTTTCATGACTATGAAGGCATCAAAACTATGAATTAACACATGTGGAATTATATACATAACAAACAAGTGGGAAACAACTGACAATATGTCATATTCTAGGTTCTTCAAAGTAGCCACCTTTTGCTTTGATTACTGCTTTGCACACTCTTGGCATTCTCTTGATGAGCTCCAAGAGGTAGTCCCCTGAAATGGTCTTCCAACAGTCTTGAAGGAGTTCCCAGAGATGCTTAGCACTTGTTGGCCCTTTTGCCTTCACTCTGCGGTCCAGCTCACCCCAAACCATCTCGATTGGGTTCAGGTCCGGTGACTGTGGAGGCCAGGTCATCTGGCGCAGCACCCCATCACTCTCCTTCATGGTCAAATAGCCCTTACTTTCAAAGTTTTCCCAATTTTTCGGCTGACTGACTGACCTTCATTTCTTAAAGTAATGATGGCCACTTGTTTTTCTTTACTTAGCTGCTTTTTTCTTGCCATAATACAAATTCTATCAGTCTATTCAGTAGGACTATCAGCTGTGTATCCACCTGACTTCTCCTCAACGCCACTGATGGTCCCAACCCCATTTATAAGGCAAGAAATCCCACTTATTAAACCTGACAGGGCACACCTGTGAAGTGAAGACCATTTCAGGGGACTACCTCTTGAAGCTCATCAGGAGAATGCCAAGAGTGTGCAAAGCAGTAATCAAAGCCAAAGGTGGCTACTTTGAAGAACCTAGAATATGACATATTTTCAGTTGTTTCACACTTGTTTGTTATGTATATAATTCCACATGTGTTAATTCATAGTTTTGATGCCTTCATAGTCATGAAAATAAAGAAAACTCTTTGAATGAGAAGGTGTGTCCAAACTTTTGGTCTGTACTGTATACAGTGTCGTCTCCAGTACATTCTCCGCTCTCCCATTATGATTAGAGGTGGTAAAAGCAGAATTGCGTTATGGATTCCGTTACCACGGACCATAACACAATTCTATGACAGAATGCATAACGGAATGTCTTTAGAGGCATTCCGTTATTCATTCCGTCATAATAGAATTCTATGGGCTGCAAAACGGATCCGTCCTGTTTCTGTTAGGCCCCATTCACACGTCCGTAACGTGTTTTGCGGATCCACGGATCTGCAAAACACAGACACCGGCAATGTGCGTTCCGCAGTTGCCGACAAGAATAGGACATGTTCTATTTTTTTCGGGAACGGAATCGCGGACCCGGAAGTGCGGGTCTGCATTTCCGGAGCCGGGCCACACATCGTGCGGCCCCATAGAAATCAATGGGTCCGCAATTCCGTTCCGCAAAATGCGGAATGAAATTGCGGACGTGTGAATGGGGCCTTATGCAGAGGAGTCCTCTCCTGCCTCTAAAGGCATTCCGTCATAGAACTGCGCTATTGTCCGTGGTAACGGAATCCAGAACTCAATTCTTCTTTTACCACCAAATGAAGCGTGAACGAATCTCAAAATATGAAATCCGCTCATCCCTAAGCATAATACTGGGAGGAGAAGAAACCTAATATTGATACGAGGGCAGGAGTCGCCATATGTCTCCTCACCGCTCACTGTCATTATGGCTCCAGTCTCTCAGTCTGGTAATTAGAAATAATTGACAGAAGTCACCGAGGAGACCAGATCTCAGGAGGGACAACCAGCAGAAGACTGTATGGAGGACGTACCATAGGAACCAGGCCTCGTCCAACCACTGAGCTGCACGGCAGGGGAAGTTCTATTCAGGGCAGGACCTAAACATGAAAAGTACAAAATAATCATCAAATAAAAAACTGGATCTGCGTGCAGGACATTCACTATCAGCCTCCTGCGTGCAGGACATTCACTATCAGCCCCCTGCGTGCAGGACATTCACTATCAGCCCCCTGCGTGCAGGACATTCACTATCAGCCCCCTGCGTGCAGGACATTCACTATCAGCCCCCTGCGTGCAGGACATTCACTATCAGTCTCCTGCGTGCAGGACATTCACTATCAGTCCCCTGCATGCAGGACATTCACTATCAGCCCCCTGCGTGCAGGACATTCACTATCAGCCCCCTGCGTGCAGGACATTCACTATCAGCCCCCTGCGTGCAGGACATTCACTATCAGTCTCCTGCGTGCAGGACATTCACTATCAGCCCCCTGCGTGCAGGACATTCACTATCAGCCCCCTGCGTGCAGGATATTCACTATCAGTCTCCTGCGTGCAGGACATTCACTATCAGCCCCCTGCGTGCAGGACATTCACTATCAGCCCCCTGCGTGCAGGACATTCACTATCAGCCCCCTGCGTGCAGGATATTCACTTTCAGTCCCCTGCGTGCAGGACATTCACTATCAGTCCCCTGCGTGCAGGACATTCACTATCAGTCCCCTGCATGCAGGACATTCACTATCAGCCCCCTGCGTGCAGGACATTCACTATCAGCCCCCTGCGTGCAGGACATTCACTATCAGTCACCTGCATGCAGGACATTCACTATCAGTCCCCTGCTTGCAGGACATTCACTATCAGTCCCCTGCGTGCAGGACATTCACTATCAGCCCCTTGCGTGCAGGACATTCACTATCAGCCCCCTGCGTGCAGGACATTCACTATCAGTCCCCTGCGTGCAGGACATTCACTATCAGCCCCCTGCGTGCAGGACATTCACTATCAGCCCCTTGCGTGCAGGACATTCACTATCAGCCCCCTGCGTGCACGACATTCACTATCAGTCCCCTGCGTGCAGGACATTCACTATCAGTCACCTGCGTGCAGGACATTCACTATCAGTCCCCTGCGTGCAGGACATTCACTATCAGCCCCCTGCGTGCAGGACATTCACTATCAGCCCCCTGCGTGCAGGACATTCACTATCAGCCTCCTGCATGCAGGACATTCACTATCAGCCCCCTGCGTGCACGACATTCCCTATCAGCCCCCTGCGTGCAGGACATTCACTATCAGTCACCTGCATGCAGGACATTCACTATCAGCCCCCTGCATGCAGGACATTCACTATCAGTTTCCTGCGTGCAGGACATTCACTATCAGCCCCCTGCGTGCAGGACATTCACTATCAGCCTCCTGCGTGCAGGACATTCACTATCAGCCTCCTGCGTGCAGGACATTCACTATCAGTCCCCTGCGTGCAGGACATTCACTATCAGTCACCTGCGTGCAGGACATTCACTATCAGCCCCCTGCGTGCAGGACATTCACTATCAGTCCCCTGCGTGCAGGACATTCACTATCAGTCCCCTGCGTGCAGGACATTCACTATCAGCCTCCTGCGTGCAGGACATTCACTATCAGTCACCTGCGTGCAGGACATTCACTATCAGCCTCCTGCGTGCAGGACATTCACTATCAGTCACCTGCGTGCAGGACATTCACTATCAGCCTCCTGCGTGCAGGACATTCACTATCAGTCCCCTGCGTGCAGGACATTCACTATCAGTCACCTGGAGGAACTCCAATTGATCCGTATTCTTTTATTTTTATTCTCTTTAAAAAATATTTTTTTTTTAAATATTTTTACAAGTGAACATTTATTTTGGGCATCTAAACGTCAGGGTAAACTCCACACTACCGTATATTTTTATAGGGCTCTCATATGGCACATAGACAAAGCCTGTGTGTAATACAGACCTGAGGGGGAATTTACCATTCGCAGTCCCTTTTGCATTATTTTTGGCGGGGGATTTATCATTCGCTCCACGCGGCATCGCTTTTCCGCAACAAAAAACTGGCAGAACCGTCTTCATAAACGTCCTCCATAATATTTGACACCAAGAAGCCAGTATTTAGAAGGTATCTGCCCCCGACAACATTAGATATTAGAAGAACATCTCAGATCACTACTGGTCCATCTCTGTATCTACGAGTAGATACATATAACACCAGATGGATAGATTAGGGAGATGAATTGCTCATGGGTTTAGTACAGGTGTTCTCCTTGCATGTAGGACCTGGCTGGGGGTGGAAGGTCAGGGGTAGATGTCAGGAAGCTCCATCTCCATGGCTTGCAGGACAGGGAGGTGTAGACAACATGGCCATTTCCTCTCTCCTCCCCTCAGGCAGGGTGAAGTTTTGTTTGCTGAGCCCTCTCCCACTCCCCTCAGCCCCTCTCCTCACTCCCAGGGCTATTTACATACTAATAGTTTATTTGCATTTCACAGTGTGCAGCTCTGGATATAAGACTACTCCTCAGCTTTCTGGACAGACAGTTCATCAGTGATCTGCACCAAGCACAGATCACCTGCAAGTGCTTCCTTGGATATTGCCCACCCTCCAGCTGAGGATATTTTGGCTTTATCATGCTGCACGGTCCGGTCTTCCCAGGTTTTGGCCACCACCTTGCTCAACCTCCTACAATGCCAGTAGCTACTGAGGTGCAGAGGAGCCCCAAGATTTCCTTCAACATCGACTCCATACTTTCCAAGGTGGACAAACCTGCTCCCAAAATCATGGTGGACAGAAGTGGCTGGCAGAGCCCCTCTCCACCCTCTGTGCACTATGGCTACTCCTATGGAGCCATGCCCTACCCTCCAGTGTGGCTCTACAAGCATGCAGGTGCCTACTCCAACTATGCCCAGCCCCAGCAGCAAGTCAGGGTGTCCAGAGGAGATTGTATGTGCTCAGACCCTCTGTGCAAGGAGAAAGGTGAGTCCAGATCCTTCATCTCACTCATTTAACATGTGTTATTGCAGATTTTTTATTTTGTTTTTGTAGCTTTTAATGCTTAGATGGTCTTTACTCACCAATAAGTTGATTAGATCAGTAGCATATTCTATGTCCATGAATAGATTTCTGGTTCCCTCATGGTGTATGACTCTGTAATGATGTACTTTCTGAAGCTGCAATGCTTATGGCTTGGTTGCACATACTAACAGCGCCACCTTCTGCTTCTTGTAGGACTTGCATACACACATTGCAATGCCAGTCCCATTGGATCTCTGTCCTGGAGAACAGGACCATGTAAAATGAAGAGGATCAGGACTGTTTTTACTCCAGAACAGCTAGAAAGGCTAGAAAAGGAATTTCTGAAGCAGCAATACATGGTGGGAACTGAAAGAGTGGACCTGGCCACTACACTCAACCTCACAGAGACTCAGGTAAGATGTCTCCATGTCTTTTTGAGGGACCTTTTGGGATTTGTGGTGCATTTAACGGTCTTAATGAGCATAGTAAACCCTTTTGATTTATAGCCCTACGGTGTGGCTAATCCTACACATAAATAGTGAAACATCTTTGAGTTGGCCACCCGAAGTTGCAAGTGGATTCTAGAGTGGTAACCTTCTCAAACATGACTAGTATATACAATATATGGTGGAAATTAAAATAAGTGCCAGGAAATCTGGTTTGGATAAGGGTTGGTGGTCTTTTGGAGAGGTTCCACCATAGAAACATTTTATGGCAATGGTCTTCAACTTGTCTTGCAACAGCTGGAGAGCTACTACAACGCCAAGCAAGCGCTGACAGCCTCTGTCAGTAGCCTCCAACCTGTGGCTCTGCAGCTCTTGTGAAACAGTTGGTGAGCCTGGAGACCACTGTTCTGTGATATGACTAAAGAGTTCTCATTTATCATGGTTAGCAGTTCTTCAAAATTTCTTTGCTTTGCTCCCTAGGTCAAGGTCTGGTTCCAGAATCGCCGTATCAAATGGAGGAAACAAAGTCTAGAACAAAAGAAGGCCAAACTGTCCCAGTTTGGTGTCATTCCCACCGACCAAGCCTCAGACCATACAGATGAGAGGGAGATGGAAGATGATGAGGATGACGTGGATGTAGAGCTCTAGAATCCACACAGACTAGCTTCTTGACCACTAGAACATGGACACTTCAGTATAACGGGGTGATTGGTCTAGTGTTAAGGACCCTGCAGAGAACAAGAGGAGAATGACCTACTCTTTTGCCAAAAAAAAGCACTAAAGATGATGAGAAGGATACCCAACGATCCAATGACTTGGTGAAGAATGGTTGTCTTTTGAGATAACTAATGTCCTCATTTCAACCATGAAAACTCAAAAGGCCCCTTGCTATGACCAGAGATGTTTGATGGACTCTTCCTTGTCATAGACCAGGACTGTTGTCTTTTTCTGCTCCTCTAATGACCCATGACATGACCCAACACCTGGGTGTCCTATTTTTGTAGACCATAGGGGCATTTTTTTGAGCTTTGTTAGCTTTGAAGGACTATATATATGCTTTCTACTGTCTTCCATAAATGAGATGTTGGCTTTATACATTCCTGATCTATGGGGTGGGATGTAGATGTTATCTAATGTGGGGGTGGATCTAGATTTTTCAGGTTATATAAGCACAGTACAGATGATTGTCTTACTGTGGTCATTTCTAGTAACTGTGTTACTGTTTTATAGGCGTTTTACGCTTGTGTTGACTTATTGCAGTGTCTGATGGACAATCTCCCTGTAGACCCAAGCAGCCCAGGATCCGTGTGCCTGTACGTTGCAGCCTTTCCTCCTCGTATTTTCAGTACTGGGTTGCTTGGCTCTGCTTTTAGCAAATACCTGTAGATTTTTAATACCGCCCCCCCTGTCCTGTTTTATTGGTTTTTAGCTCTTGCGGAGTAATTCATCAGCGGGGGCATTGTAATTTATACGAAGGACTGTACGTACGCCACTACTTTATTTATATAAGACATGGTTCATACTGTAACTTATTTATTTGCTCTTTTTATATAAAGATTTTTTTTACTCTATTTTACCAAAGTGTCTCGGTGTTGTCGCTCTTCTCTCGCTCTGCTGTATCTTTCCAAAATAAAATGGGTTGTCCACCCGGGAGATCTTTTCCACCGACCAGTATGGCCATAGGAATCCTACTAAGGAACACGACCCTGTATATTTTGCGGTCCGCAAAACACGCGTCCGCCAAAAATACGGATGACGTTCATGTGACATCCGAATTGCATCTATTTTATTTTTTGCAGATCCATTGTAACAATGCCTATTCTTTTCCATTTTGCAGACGTATGTTTTTTACGGAATCGTGGATTTTTTTTTTTTTTTTTGCGGACCTATTGATGTGGATGCTTCCGCATACCGGCCGCAAAAAAAAAAAAAAAAAAGCATTCCCTTGAAATCCCATCCCCTGCAGTCTACGTAATATCCCTCATAGTGACCCCTAGCAGTAATAATGTTTTTGGATATTTTTATGTTTATTTTTTCTAACGCCGTGCACAGAGGCTGTCGCTCCTCTTCTAATGCTTAAGGGCTGCGCTCCCAACATGAGCTCCCAGTGACCGTGGTGACGGCCATTAAATTTAATGGTGTCCGTCTGGCCGTGAAAATGGCGAAAAATAGGACTTTAGCGTCCAAAAACGTTATGTGACTAGCCTCATGGACATCAACCTGTTCCGAAAACAGACGTGACATGACCGTTTTTTCCACTGCCGCGTGAAAGTAGCCTTAATTGATCCCTGCTGCTGGGTTTCCGATCCGCCCCAGCTCCTTCGTCTCCCTAAGGGCTTGTTCACACGAACATTTTTTGCGTTCCGTATACGGAACTATTAATTTCAATGGTTCCGCAAAAAACAAATGTACTCCGTATGCAGTCCGGTTCTGTATTGCCCGCAAATCCCGTTCCGTGGCTCCGTTCAAGTCAATGGGTCCGCAAAAAAAACGGAACACATGCGGAATGTACTCGGTATGTCTTCCGTATCCGTTCTGTTTTTGCGGAACCATCTATTGAAAATTTTTTAATGCCCAGCCCAATTTTTTTTCTATGTAATTACTGTATATGCCATACGGAAAAACTGAACCGGAAACACTACTGAAACAAAAAACGGAAAAACAGATCCGTTAAAAATGGCCCACAAAACACTGAAAAAGCCATACGGTCGTGTGAACGAGCCCTAAGTCAGCATCCGGGTTTTTGATGCAGATCTTGATGACGGACTGCAGCAGCGATGGGTGAAACGTCGCCGCTGCAGCACGCCATGGACCCAAAAAGGGCATCAGAAGTGAAGGAAAGCAGACTGTCCATACTGCATCTTCCTCCCAGGCGGAAGATGCGGGCACTCCGGCTGCATCGCGTTATTTTAGGTCATCTCCTATCTCTCTTTCTGCCGCCGCTGCCATGTCTGTGCCGAGAAGGGAGAGAGACCGGAGACGACATGTGCAGCTGATCGTGTCGGACCCCCGCCATTAAGGGGTGGTCATCAATATTAAAAGTCTGGAAAGCCCCTTTAACCATTCACTTATTAGGGCCCTACCACACAGAGGGCCACTGGCGAATCCGCAGTAGGAATAGCGTAGATCTAAGATTTTAAAGACGCGCTGTCGCCCCTCCTGACCTGTCTGTTTCAGTAATTGCTTCCTCCTTGTAATATTTTTTAATAAGGCTATGTTCCTCTATTATTCCTACTATAAATAAAGGCCCATATGTGAGGGGTGTGTCCTCTGACACCACCAGTACTGATTGGACAGTATTAGGCCTTATTTACACTTCAGTGATAAGATGGTCGGTGATCCATCCATAAAGAGTCTGTGTTTCCGTTTTTTTGGCTCTCCGTGTGTCATCCGTGTTCCCGACACTGCACAGGGGAAAATTCATCTTCAGTGAATCTCCTAGAAATGGTCCGTGAAACACGGACCCATAGACTATAATGGTTGTGATGGATCCGTAAACGCGGTCAAACTAGAGCATGCTTCTGTGCTAGAGCAAAGTGGCGCGCTAAAACACGGATGCGTATTAAAATGAAGGGGTGCGTGGAGAACATGGACGGCGCACGTCTGTGAATAAGGCCTCAGAAGATGCAAGGAGACACCGCCACCCTGGTAACACCCAGATGGATCTTCATGGCAGACTGCTGGCAATTCATCCACACGTTTCTAGCAGGAATAATAGAGGGATGTCAAACATTTGTAACACGCTTTTCTCCCAGGAATAGTTGTGTGGCGACTCCCTGGGAAGTCGGTGGTCGCCATACGGGTGCTCGACCCCAACCCACAGCAGGGTCGATTAAGGCTTATTTATGGAGTGTGGGAGGAAACCGGAGTCCAAACTCCATGCAGGATCCCAGCGCTGAGGGCTAACCACTAGGCCACCGTGCTGCTGCCAATTCAGCCGGACGCTTGCACCCCCCCCCCCCCCCCCCCCACTCTCTACAGTTGGTAGCAGGTTCTTCGGGTCAGATAACTCTTTTCGGGGGAGATTTGTCAAACTGGTTTAACGTAGAAGTGGCTTAGTTACTCATAGCAACCAATCAGATTCCACCTTTCATTTGTCACAGCTCCTTTTGAAAATGAAAGGCAGAACCTGATTGGTTGCTATGGGCAACTAAGCCAGTTCTACTTTACAGTTTGACAAATCTCCTCCATTTTCATCAATGGACCTCACAATCTAAGTTGTCTTTGGAGGGAGAACATACAAACTCCATGTAGATGCGGTCCTTGGTCAGATTTGAAGCCAGGACCCCAGTGTTGCAAGGCACCAGTGCTAACCACTGAGCCACCATGCTGCCCACTGGCAGTCCTTAGGTTGCTTGGGAGATGGGCTGGTCCCACCCCTCCTGATAAAGGAGTCTTGGCCGAGCAGACCTAGAGGAAGGACGTGTATGTGTGAGCTGCTCACCACTAGGCCTAGTCCTGGGAACCTTCATCCCTGAGCCTAAACTGCCAGACTACCCCTGAGAGAAAGAGAGCAGGCATTCACTGGAGGTTTAGAACCACTTAGGCTCCATTCACACGTCCGTAGAATGGGTCTGCATCCGTTCCGCAATTCTGCGGAACGGGTGCGGACCCATTCATTCTCAATGGGGACGGAAAGGATCCGGACAGCACACATTTTGCTGTCCGCATTTCCGGTCCGCGGCTCCGTACTTCCGGTCCGCGGTTCCCGAGAAAAATAGAACATGTCCTATTCTTGTCTGCAATACACTACAGATGTGTGAATGGACCCTTAAAGGGATTCTCCAAGACTACAAAAAGATGGCTTCCGTCTCCCCAAAGCACCACACCTGTCCATGGTTTGTGGATGGTTTTTGAAAGAAAACAGACATCTTTTTGTAGCCCTGGACTGAGACAGTAAGGTAACCGCACGTTTATGGCAATAGACTTTACTGCTTATGGATAGGGTTCACTGCCTCCGGGCGCCCACCACACTCCCGAGACGGCCATCCAATCTAAGTTCTGGGCATGACAGGAAGTGGTAATGAGAACGAAACTAAGACTCGGGGACAACTACCACCATCATTCCCACTGCCTATACACAACCTTTGGGAGAATCCTGCTGTGCTATATACTTCAGAACTGAACTTGGCGGTTTCACTTCTACTGTAACTCCCATCATCTACTCAATAAAGAGAGGCTTTATGTATTGTAACTACATCTGCCGGTTCCTACAGCCTGCCCTCCTGCCTTGCATCCACCTACTTCACATCAACAGTACCCTAGCCACCATCAGACGGGAGCCCCCCAAAGTCCAGGGTGTGCCACGAGCGAAGAAAGGGTGCGTCCTCTGCTCACTGCACACGTGGCTCAGGGAACACTTGGATATATTTTATTTCTGGACACTAAAGGTTTCCTCCACACTTGGGACAGTCTGGACTGAGCAAGCTGGAGGCTGAGGTCTTCTTCTCTTGTGGCTGATCTTCTAGAAATTAGAATCACTGAATCCTTAAATCTCGGGCATATAGAACCTTCTTTCTGAAGGCTTCAGAGACCTTTCTGGATCTAGGAATGGTGAGACATTGTAACAGCAAACCATATTAAACATCTGTGGTTTCTATAAGACGGGTTCCTCCAAGTTCCTCTGTAACGCTGACCTAATGCTGCACCTCCTGAGAGATCAGCCCAACCTGCAGGACCAGCTGATCATCTAATGTGCATGAAATGCCATGGAGTAACAATTCTGGAGCATCTCTTCTTGTAAATCTTTGTTGGGACATTCCTCTATTATTCCTACAGTAAATTTAGGAATAAAGTGCTGAGTGGCAGTTTTCAGTTGGGGGGAGAGGGACATGTTCTATTTTTTGACGGAAGGGACATGGAATGCACACGGAGTCATTTCCGTTTTTTCTTCAAGCCCCATTGAAGTTAATGGTTCCGCATACGGACCTGTGAAAAAACGGAACAGAAACGGGAAAAAAATATGTTTGTGTGCGTGAGCCCTTAGGCTGAGGGCGCTGCGGTTTTATGCGAATCATGGGGATTTGCACGCAGTGTGTGAACTTACCCTTATGTGGGTACGTATGTGCAGCGCCCCAGAATAGGGCAAACTGTTAGGCCCCTTGCAGACAAGCGTGTCCGGATTAGGTCCGGACGCGTTCTGGATGCGTTCAGTGATAACTGCGCGATTTCGCAGGCAAAGTCATTCAGTTTTGCCTGCGATCGCGTTCAGTTGTTCAGTTTTTATCGCGCGAGAGCAATGTGATTTAATGCGTTTTGCACGCGCGTGATAAAAAACTGAATATATAGACAAACAACATCTCTTAGCAACCATCCGTGAAAAACGCATCGCATCCTCACTTGCTTGCCGATACGATGCGATTTTCACGCAGCCCCATTCACTTCTATGGGGCCTGCGTTGCGTGTAAATCGCATAATATAGAGCATGCTGCGATTTTCACTCAACGCACAAGTGATGCGTGAAAACCAACGCTCATATACACAGCCCCATTTAAATGAATGGGTCCGGATTCCGTGCGGGCGCATCACGCATTGCACCCGCGCGGAAAACTCGCTCGTGTGAAAGGGGCCTTAGGCCTCCTGCACACGACCGTCGGTGTCCCGTTGCCGTATTGCGGACCGCATATGCGGATCCACAATACACGGGCACAGTTCGTGTGCATTCCGCATCACGGATGCGGACCCATTGACTTTGATGCAGAACGGAAGCACGGAAAAGAACTTGCTCTATCTTTTTGCGGAACGGACGGATGCCAACCCTTTCAAGTTGAATGGGTCTGGATCCGTCCTGGCGGCCGCATGGAGGTTGACCGTGCATCGGGGACTGCAAATTGCGGTCCCCAATGCACGGAACGGAATAAATACATTTGTGTGCAAGACAAGGGGTCGAGGAAAGGTCATCAGTATCTAAAATCTCTGAAAACCCCTTTAAGTGCAATGCTGTGATTTATTGTATTTGCGTCACTAATGGTGTTGTACGGACAAGTCAGGGTTAACACCTTAGGATGCTAGGAGATGGATCAGGGTGTGCTCAGAGGGAAGAAAGGGCGTTCCCTTCATTCATTACACGGCCAAAGGGCAGAATGCCACCATGGACTGCCGAGTACTACCACCACAATCGTCACCTTCATCCTCCTCCTGCCCCTCCTTGGGGGTCGCTGCTTGATATTGGGTGTCCTTACTTTTTTTACATTCCGCTGATTTCGGGATTTGTCGACCATCTAATGTCTATTGTGGTTTACGGCCATCAGATGTCGTGGGAAGAAAAGGATCGGTCATACTGAATGCCAGCATGCCCGATCCTTTGCTTTCAGTGATATATTGAGCATGGAGGTGTCTGGTGGCGGCTCATCCCAGAACACAGGCAGAGCATGCAGGTGCGCGGGTGACGGTACGGCAGGGGCATGGCCACTAAGACATTCTGCCCTGTTCACAATGGATGGAGGGCGCAGTCTCTGCTCCTTACAGAAGGTGTCGGGAGGAACCAGCCGGTGGTACCAGGGGACCTTCCTCTTCTCTGTCATCTCTGGGATCTTCACACCTATGACAATACCCTGAGACACCCTCAGGAGCTTCCAGCCGCTCGCCCTCATTGCCATTCATAGCCACGCATTGCTTTTACAGCCAGGCGTCTCTTTGATCCATGAACGATCTTCTCTGGACACGGTTTGCACACAGCCATGTCTTGGCAAGGAACATGTAGAGCACCGTCGGAAAGTTAACTCCAGAAATCCCATTAATGACCACAATGGAGAGCATTCAGTTCAGGACGCATCAGTTCAGTCCCTTTGACGTTTTTTCTGAACACTTGCCGGAATGCCGGCATTAAATTCCATTGAAATGTATTAATGCCGGATCTGGTACTAAGTGTTCCGGAAAACCGGATCCGGTTTCCCGATCTGCGCATGCGCAGACCTTTAAAAATGAGTTAAAAGACTAAATACCGGATGAGACTGGAGAGACGGATCTGGTTTTGCAATGCATTTGTCGGACCGGTGCGCATCCGGATCCATCTCACAAATGCCATCCGTTTGCGTCCAGAATGCCGGATCCGGCAGGCAGATTCTGGCGACGGAACTGCCTGCCGGAATCCTCTGCCGCAAGTGTGAAAGTAGCCTAAAGATGGCTCCCGCATAGACCACTGTTTGACTTTCCTTTTACATGGTCCAGTTTCAGCCCCGGACCAGCACCAATCAATGATATAAAACTCAATCCACTCCAGTTCTTACATGGGGGATGAATGATCGTTACTACGATTGTTCATCCCCCAGTCAGTTTGCACATGGTCAGCAGAACATCCACCGTTTCCAGTTTGTTGGGTGACTGGTGGGGTTTTGACACCCGATCATCGGCGTGCCTTCAAAAGGTTTTCCAGTTATAATGATTTTTAAGCATGTGCCCGCAGTCTGCTCCGCGCTGCCCCCGCTGTCCCCATCTTCCAGTCCCCGCACTGTTTACACCCGACTGGCTATGGACATGGTCTCATGGACCGCTCCAGCCAATGACTGGCCTCAGCAGTGACACTGCTTGTAGTCACATCACCACTGAAGCCAGTCATTGGCTGGAGCAGTGCATGTGACCATGTCCATAGCCAGCTGGAAGATGGAGACAGTGGGGGCAGCCCGGAGGACAGGAGTGGTGGGGGGCAGGCAACTGGAAAGCCCCTTTAAAGGCCTAGTTAAGTAGTACAGTAGCATCTTGTATTTAGGATATGGCTACTTAAAGGGGTTCTCCCATGATTAATGTAAAAAATAGAGATCAGACATCATATAGTACATGGCAATATCTGTCTAAGGCCTCATGCACACGGCCGTTGTTTTGGTCCGCATCCGAGCCGCAGTTATGGCGGCTCGGATGCGGACCCATTCACTTCAATGGGGCCGGAAAAGATGCCGACAGCGCTCTGTGTGCTGTCCGCATCCGCTGCTCCGTTCCATGGTCCGCCAAAAAAATATAACCTGTCCTATTCTTGTCCGCGTTTATTATATTATAGGCAGTTATATTAATGGCTGTCTGTGCCGTTCCTCAAATTGCGGAACGCACACTGACGCCATCCGTGTTTTGCGGATCTGCGATTTGTGGACCGCAAAACACACAACGGTCATGTGCATGAGGCCTAACAAAGGCAGAACCAGCCCTGTACCTCACATGGGTCCAGAGATCTCCACATTCATTGCTCTGCTAGATTTATATCAAGCTGGAGCTCAGGGGTTGTCTCCTTTCTCAGGGGTTGTCTCCTTTCTCAGGGGTTGTGTCCTTTCTCAGGGGGTGTGTCCTTTCTCAGGGGTTGTGTCCTTTCTGGGGGGTGGGTGTCCTTTCTCAGCGGTTGTGTCCTTTCTCAGGGGTTGTGTCCTTTCTCAGGGGTTGTGTCCTTTTTTAGGGGTTGTGTCCTTGCTCAGGGGGAGTGTTCTTTCTCAGGGGTTGTGTCCTTTCTCAGGGGTTGTGTCCTTTCTCAGGGGCAGTGTCCTTTCTCAGGGGGAGTGTCCTTTCTCAGGGGGAGTGTCCTTTCTCAGGGGTTGTGTCCTTTCTCAGGGGTTGTGTCCTTTCTCAGGGGTTGTGTCCTTTCTCTGGGGGAGTGTCCTTTCTCAGGGGTTGTGTCCTTTCTCGGGGGTTGTGTCCTTTCTCAGGGGTTGTGTCCTTTTCCCTGTAACTGACACAGCTTCCATGGCTAATTTCACACTAGCTTTTCTCAGATCCAGCAGGCTGTTCCAGCATGGAACGGCCTGCCGGATCTCTCTGTATCCGCCAGTGCCGGAATCTACAGGGATGCCGTCCGTCACTGGTGGAACGGCCTGCTGGATGTGACAAACGCTAGTGTGAAACTAGCCTAACGGAAGATATGGATGGTGGTAGTTGAAGATTTAAACTGAGCGTGTGCGACCACCTTAGTGAGGTGGACAGGGAAATAAGGAAAAGAACAAACAGCAGGTGGCGCTATACCGATAGATTTTATTGAATAGCTGAGTGGCTATGCTAAACTTTTAATTACATTCAGTTACAAAAGTATTCAGATCCAGGCGCTTGTTTGAAAAATTTAGAATATTTATGTAGCACCACCCTTTTAAAGTAAATAATATCTTGATGGCAGGGGGGTCGGGCTCTATAGGGGACAATTGTCTGCAGACAGCCCTTCCGTTGACTTACATAAAGCTAATAGAGTTGACTCTCTGTTAAGCTACCCGACGACGTCACTCTCAACATGAAGCTTGTGATGTCACATTGCATGTCGTGACACAACCGTTGGGTTTTTGGTGGTCAGTCCCCAGTGGACTTCACCAGCATAGACAGCAATGCAGGTGAAGGCGACTTCCTCGGGCTTGCGGCCTGGTTACGATTTAGCGTGACAGCAAGATCTGAACCATGAATCTGCAGATCGGTTGTTCGTTTGATAAAAGGGTTGTCAGAGAATGACAACTTATAATCTGTCCACAGGGTGAATGTTTGATTGCAATGATCTGACCACTGGGACCACCACTGATCACAAGAATGGGTCCCATATCTCCAATATGAAAGGAGTAGTAGTTGACAATGCCTGCCACAACTACAGGAGTCCCATAGAGTGGCGGTGCCTATGATCTACCACCGCTCCAGTCAAACAAAAAAGGACTCCCCTTTTTGTGAATGATGGGGGTTCCAGCATTTTCACCGCCACTGATCAAATACTTATCACCTATACTGTGGATAGGGACTAAGCTGTCAGAGGTCATCAGTATAAAGGTCTCGGAAAACCCCTTTAAGCCAAGTTCAGGAGAAGATTCTATGAAGGTTTCCATTGGACTTCTCCTGGTTTTAGGTTAAGAAAAACAGATGAAAAATACCAACCAAATACTGAAGTGTGAATGAGGACTAATTCTAATTACCCGGTAATTGATCACTCTGCTCATGAATTGTGAACCTGGTGTTGGGGTCTCGCTCCCCTCCTCCATATTGTTTTTCTCACTCCTCCTTGGGCAAAGGAGACCATTGACTTTTGTCATTGGTCACAGTGGGACTGATGAGTAATTACTTACAATGAATGTAATTAGCATACCAATCAGCTACTGTGCGGGTCCCTGGCTAAGACAGGGCAGGGCATTTTGTGGATTCCCTGTCTGGTCTGAATGGATATGGCGGTACTGGGGGGGCTGCTTGTGTAGGAGTAAAAGTGCTGTGGGCCATAATGTAGGAGAAACCCTTGGATGAAGTTGGGTTTCATTGAGATGCCACCAGATTAGCTTTTTACATATTGTAGAAATTTGCTGAAACTTAAAGGGGTTGTACGGGTTCAGAGCGAAACCTGGACATAACCCCATCTGCTCTCATTCACCATGAATGAGTGGAGCATCAGAGCTTTTTATCCTTGCGCAAGGCAAGGGAATTTTCGTGAGATTCAGTGAAGTACTGGGCTCTCTATGGCCATGCTCGGTGGAGGCTTCGGCCTAGCAATGAGCCCAGGGACCTCACCGGCAGTAATGGACAGGCTTTAGCACTGCTCTGCTCTAGCCTGTTTTTACATTAGAGCCGTTGACATCACCGGGAACATGATTTCAGCGAGCTGACAGAGCGAACCTCGCAACGTGAGTCAGAGCTGCGAGGGGTGATGAGTCTCTTCCCTGCCTCCTGTCCACAACTGGCAGGCTTCTTTCATGTTAAGTGTAGGAAAGAAACCTGAAAGTCATGGTCAGGAGATGAGGGAGGGCATGTCCATGGGTCTCATCAGACTCATCACCTTTCACAACGCTGGCTCGCGCTGTGGAGTTTGCTCAGTCAGTACTGATAAAGTATTGAATTTTAGCCCAGAAGGGATAGCCCCAACAGAGGGTCTGTTATTATATTATACTGCCCTCAGCAACAACAGCATAGTAGAGGGGACAAGTTCCTTTAAATTTGGTCAGGACTGGGGGGCGTAGCTTGGCCGCTGAGAGCAATGGTTGTGTGAGTGTGTTGCTCTTGCACTTCAGCAACTAGTACATAGTCATTCCTCTGTGTCTGACACCCATTTTCGAGCTGTGGCCACCCGACTTAATCTCTAGCATCATGGGGAAGTCTAACTTGACTGAATAGTGGGAACCTGGAGAAGTACTTAGAGAAGGGTAGGAACCAAGATGGTGCCGGCTGCAATAACCATGACGTGTCCCCCATGACGAGCTCAGGGGGAGTGTCCTTTCTCAGGGGTTGTGTCCTTTCTCAGGGGTTGTGTCCTTTCTCAGGGGGAGTGTCCTTTCTCAGGGGTTGTGTCCTTTCTAAGGGGGAGTGTCCTTTCTCAAGGGTTGTGTCCTTTCTCAGGGGTTGTGTCCTTTCTCTGGGGGAGTGTCCTTTCTCAGGGGTTGTGTCCTTTCTCAGGGGTTGTGTCCTTTCTCTGGGGGAGTGTCCTTTTCCCTGTAACTGACACAGCTTCCATGGCTAATTTCACACTAGCTTTTCTCAGATCCAGCAGGCTGTTCCAGCATGGAACGGCCTGCCGGATCTCTCTGTATCCGCCAGTGCCGGAAGCTACAGGGATGCCGTCCGTCACTGGTGGAACGGCCTGCTGGATGTGACAAACGCTAGTGTGAAACTAGCCTAACGGAAGATATGGCTGGTGGTAGTTGAAGATTTAAACTGAGCGTGTGCGACCACCTCAGTGAGGTGGACAGAGAAATAAGGAAAAGAACAAACAGCAGGTGGCGCTATACCGATAGATTTTATTGAATAGCTGAATGGCTATGCTAAACTTTTAATTACATTCAGTTACAAAAGTATTCAGATCCAGGCGCTGGTTTGAAAAATGTAGAAGGGTAGGAACCAAGATGGTGCCGGCTGCAATAACCATGACGTGTCTTCCTCGCCTGTATGCAAATTATCACCAGCCCGGACACCTCGTTCCTGCACACCATCTCATCCTCCGGAGCCTTCACAGTCCTCCCGACCTGAATCACCTTCACTACCTCCGACTCCAGAAGATAGAAGGTCTTCAGAGAGGAACCGTTCGCCTATCCAAGATGGCGCCTGCGCATCCTGTGACTCTCCCTCTGGCACCCCACGGAAGCAGAAACAGTGGCTGAATAGTGCCTCCAACACCCGGGTTGGTTCCCTCTATATTGATCCCACTGACGTGGACTCTATTGCTGACTCATTTTTAGAGTTTCCCACTTCTGCTAAATCTATATCGGAAGACACTTTAAAACAAATGCTTCTGGCCCAAAAATTCTCCATGGAACATGATTTGGCCACTTTGATTGCCCCGGTATCTACCAGAATACGAGAGGTTGAGGACAGAGTGTTACACATTGAGACAAAAATGGACGAATTTGCTACGTTCCAGAACACTGTCATAGATGCCCACCACCACATGGCAGATGAAGTGGAAGTGTTGAAGCTGAAAATGGCAGACCTCAAGAACCGCTCATGCAGAAATAATACTAAATTCAGGGGTATTTCAGAGGAGGTCACAAATACGGAATTAATATCCTACATACAGAAGGTATTTTTGGCTCTTTTATCGCACCTAACTCCGCAAGACCTAATTAGAGACAGGGCCCATAGGGTTCCAAAACCGACACACTTGGGCCCAGACATCCACATGGTGTGCCTATTCACCAACCTCTCTGAAGTCACCTTGGGGCAACGCCACTCCTTATCACAGTTTCCCTTAAAAATGGGGATATCCACTGAAATTGCTCATGTCTAAGAATGGGAACCTGCATATCGTTTGTACCTTTGAAGACGGCAAACTCCTGCTTCAAGAATGGATAGACCCAGGAAAGTCTACATCTTCCACCAGAAGAGACAGAAGAATTTTCCTTCCAGACATCGCAAGTCAGGAACATCCCTGGAAACACACATTTGTTTCTCGATTCCTTCATGGGGCTTGCCGAGCTGAAATGCTACTCATTGATCATCTTACATATCCTTTTTGTGGCCTTCTGGTGTGTTGAAAGGGCCTTGACTGCAGATAGGCCTCATGTTGGTCGGGTTGATTCTTTTCTTCCTGAGACTGAGATCATCTTTTTCTTTTAGCTTTTTGCTTTTAATTACTCCTTTATTATAGGTGCCGCTCCCTCACTTGGGTTTACTATAGCTACACTCCACTATGACCCAAGCTTTTGGCTTCATCATCAAACTTTTGCCCCACTGCACCTACTACCGTAGTTTGTCATTTGGGACTTTTTGTTTTTCTTTGCATTTCTTTTTTTGTTGTATTCATAACATATGTTAGTCTGCTTTTGACCTTATACAATGTTAAAACTTCTGTCCTTAAACACCACGTGCCTCAACTGTCCTCAGAAAAGGACATTTATTTTGGGGAGGCGTTGTCTTCTGGTGCTGATGGAATCAGGAGTCTCATCTCCTGATGTCTGCCGTATTAGACACCGCCTTTTCATGGTCATCATTCACTCCCATAAAGTGAAAAAATCCAAAGGGGTCTTTATAGCCATCAAAAATACGGTTTCTTTCTCACCCATCTCACAAATACTAGATCCTAGGATTAGGTATATTATATTCTTAATACTTTGGTTGATATATATGCTCCCAATGAGCGCCAATCGTCATTTCTGCATCAGGTGATGAGGCATATCCACAAGGGAAAACAATATAAATTCCCCTTTTTCGTGACTTCAGCTCCATTAATGATCCTTCCCTGGACTCTACTAACCCTTCCAGGCGGTCTATTTCAGGCTTGGCCTCTTTTATCCACTCTGAAGGCCTTATTGACGTCTGGCGGGCGCAGCATAGTCAAGAAAGGGATTATACGTTTTTTTTAACGTATTCAAATACTAATTCTTCTACTGGCCAAATCCAGTGGTAACCCTCGCAGAACAATTCCAATCTCACTCAGCTCCGATTTGGCTGAATAACGCCTATCTGCTTACTCACCCCTTGTACAATCCACACAAGGATACTTCCAGTTTAATGGAGGGTCTGTAGCTCATAAAGCATTTATTAGAGGCCTTCTCATTAACCCCTTCATGCATTATCACGTACCTGTGAAGGGATGTATGGAGTGAGCCTCTTTATTGGGCCCGCTTCATACACGGCGGGTGCTGGCTGTATCATATAGGCGGCACCCGCCCGCAGTAACAGGAAGCGGCAATCTCGCCGCCCCTGTCGTTTAACCCATCAGGTGCCGCGATCAATACTGATCGCGGCACCTGTGAGTGAAGGCAGAAGGATGCGGGTCCCTCTACCTTACGATCGGAGCCCCCACAGTGAAATCACGGAGCTCTGATCGGTTGCCATGGTACCCCGGATGCTGCTGAATCGAACTAGACCTGCCATGACAATCTCCATACTGAGCTGTGCACGAGGCACAGCTCAGCAGGGACAGTGTGAAAATCCTATTCACCTTAATAGAGATATATCAGGGTGAATAGGAGAGGGGATCAAAAGATCCCATCTAGGGATGAGCGAACCCGTGGAAGTTCGGGGTCCCCGGGTTTAGCCAAACTTTAGGTCAAAGTTCGGGTTTGGGACCCGAACTTGATACTGAACCCCATTCAAGTCAATGGGGACCCTAACTTAACTTTATTATTTTCCGTTATAACATGGTTATAGCGGAAAATAATAGCAATCTTAAGACAGAATGCAAAAAAGAAAATTGTACGGTGAACGCTATAATGGAAAAAAAATGAAAAACGCTCGATTCTCCATTTTTTTTGTTATCTTGTCCCTCCAAAAAATTTAATAACAGTGATCAAAAAGACGTACGTGCCACAAAAATTGTACCAATAAAAATTTTGTTCTTATGCAAAAAACAAACCCTTATACAGTTCTGTAGACTGAACTATAAAAAAAGTTATGGCAATGCAAAGATTTTCTTTAAAGGCTTTTATTTTTTTAAAAGTTGTAAAAAAAAAAAAAAGGCTGCATTTGTATTGACCTGCCGAATAAGGACCTCAGGTCGTTTTTAGCGGAATTTTTTTTAATTTTGCCACACAAGGATTTTTCCCCCCTGTTTTCCAATACAAGATATGGTAAGTTAAATGGAGGCAATGAAAGATGCATCATGTCCGCAAAAAAAAAAGAAGCTATGTGAATAAAAAAATAAAAAAGCTATGGTTATTGAAACGTTGGGAGAGAAAATCCAAAAGTGTTTATATCACCTTAAAGACTCCATTGTAATGGCTGACAATTATGATGTGCTAGTTCAGGACTTCCTGGAGAAAGCCTTGTTACCTTTCCCTTTCCCACTTCTCAACTACAGGCTTTGAACGCGCCCATTTCTGATTTGGAATTGAGGAAACAAATCCTATCCCTCCCCTCAGGAAAGTCAACCAGCCATGGGCATCACTAGGTTAAAACATTCGGGGCCTGAGCCTACTGCCTGCTAATGATAAAACAGGGGAGACTACTGAGCAGGACGCACTGCAGGAGCTGAAGGACCTGTGATGACATCACAGTCAGGTGATCTGTGCTACAGGCAGAGCTCCAGGGTGGAGAAGGACCTGTGATGACATCACAGTCAGGTGATCTGTGCTACAGGCAGAGCTCCAGGGTGGAGAAGGACCTGTGATGACATCACAGTCAGGTGATCTGTGCTAGAGGCAGAGCTCCAGGGTGGAGAAGGACCTGTGATGACATCACAGTCAGGTGATCTGTGCTACAGGCAGAGCTCCAGGGTGGAGAAGGACCTGTGATGACATCACAGTCAGATGATCTGTGCTACAGGCAGAGCTCCAGGGTGGAGAAGGACCTGTGATGACATCACCATACCTCCCAACTTTTTAAAATCGCAAAGAGGAACAATATGTGCAGCGCACATCGCTTCAATTTTTTTCATACTAGGCCACTCCTCTAACTCCACCAAAAGCAGAATTTCTGACTCTGAGGCAGCTGGGGATTGGTTAGGTGAGTATAAGTTCCTTTATTTTTTTTTGCAGCTTGTAGAGTCCCTGAGACAAATTTTTCTTGCCTTTTAATATCCATTTAAAAGGGTTTTCCTATTATATACAATGGGGGCATATTGCTAGGATATGTCCCCATTCATTGACTGATAGGTGCGAGTCCCACCTCTGGGATTGGAGGGCGCACTGCGTTGGGAGCCACTATGGGGGACATTATTACTGCTGGGGGCCACTATGGGGGACATTGTTACTGTTGGGGGCCACTATGGGGGACATTGTTACTGCTGGGGGCCACTATGGGGGACATTATTACTGCTGGGGGCCACTATGGGGGACATTGTTACTGTTGGGGGCCACTATGGGGGACATTATTACTGCTGGGGGCCACTATGGGGGTCATTACTACTGCTGGGGGCCACTATGGGGGACATTGTTACTGTTGGGGGCCACTATGGGGGACATTATTACTGCTGGGGACCTTTATGGGGGTCATTACTACTGCTGGGGGCCACTATGGGGGACATTATTAATGCTGAGGGCCACTATGGGGGACATTATTACTGCTAGGGGCCACTATGGGGGACATTATTACTGCTGGGGGCCACTATGGGGGTCATTACTACTGCTGGGGGCCACTATGGGGGACATTGTTACTGTTGGGGGCCACTATGGGGGACATTATTACTGCTGGGGACCTTTATGGGGGTCATTACTACTGCTGGGGGCCACTATGGGGGACATTATTAATGCTGAGGGCCACTATGGGGGACATTATTACTGCTGGGGGCCACTATGGGGGACATTATTACTGCTAGGGGCCACTATGGGGGACATTATTACTGCTGGGGGCCACTATGGGGGACATTATTACTGCTGGGGGCCACTATGGGGGACATTATTACTGCTGGGGGCCACTATGGGGGACATTATTACTGCTGGGGGCCACTATGGGGTACATTATTACTGCTGGGGGCCTTTATGGGGGTCATTACCAGGGCTGTGGAGTCGGAGTCGAGGAGTTGGAGGCAATTTCGGGTACCTGGAGTTGGAGTCGGCAAAAAATTAACCGACTCCGACTCCTACTAGATTTAAATTGGAATAAAAAAAAAAAAAGCAAGTTTAAATGTCCCAATTCACAAAAAGTTATAATGAATTACCATATTTTTCGCCCTATAAGACGCACCTAGGTTTTTGAGGAGGAAAATTAGAAAAAATATATTTTGAACCAAAAGGTGTGCTTTTGGTGGGTTTTGAACTAATGGTGATCTGTGGATGACACTGTTATGGGGGATCTGTGGATGGCGCACTGTTATGGGGGATCTGTGGATGGCACTGTTATGGGGGCATCTGTGGATGGCACTGTTATGGGGGCATCTGTGGATGGCACTGTTATTGGGGGCATCTGTGGATGGCACTGTTATGGGGGCATCTGTGGATGGCACTGTTATGGGGGCATCTGTGGATGACACTGTTATGGGGGCATATGTGGATGGCACTATTATGGGGGCATATGTGGATGGCACTGTTATGGGGGATCATTGTGGGGGCATCTGTGGATTGCACTGTTATGGGGGCATCTGTGGGTGGCACTGTTATGGGGGCATCTGTGGATGGCACTGTTATGGGGGCATCTGTGGATGGCGCTGTTATGGGGGATCATTGTGGGGGCATCTGTGGATTGCACTGTTATGGGGGCATCTGTGGGTGGCACTGTTATGGGGGCATCTGTGGATGGCACTGTTATGGGGGCATCTGTGGATGGCGCTGTTATGGGGGATCATTTTGGGGGCATCTGTGGATGACACATATATAGCATCTTATCTTATGTGTCATCCACAGATCCCCCCCATAACAGTGTCCCTGTGTAGTGAATGGGGGCCACATCTGTTTCTGTAATGGCAGCGGGGCCCGGTGCCTGCTTCATTCATACAGTGGGCGGAGCAGGCGCGTGACGTAGTGAGCTACGCTACGAGCGCCCACCCGGCCTCCTGACTGCCAAGATGTTAGTAGTAAGTAGTACAGCGCTAGATTTAAGATGATTGGAATACTTTAACAATACCCACAAGTTAGATATGATTACCGTATACTACAGTGAGCGGGGCCCGGTGTAGTAGAATACAGTGACTGCACCGGGCCCCGCTGCCATTACAGAAACAGATGCCGGCCCCCAGACCCTCCTCCCTCTCAGCCTATTTACCGGACGGTCGCAGCATTCGCCCCCATAAGACGCACTGCTATTTTTCCCCCACTTTTGCGAAAAATACGGTACTTCTCTACTGTAAGAATAAAGTACGTCACGTTACCGCAAAATGAGCACGTTAAGTGCCCATGAAGAAGCTTTTCATGTGCTTCACTATATGGCACGCAACGCACAGTTAAGGAGCGGCAATACTTATACTTTCCATTGTCTTGTGTTCCGCTGTTACAGGGAACGCAGCGCCCATGGTTAACCTCGCCGCTCACTGATAACTGATCAAAGGGATTCTGTCCTGAGATTTGACCCTATAAGCTAAACACATGGCCAGGTCCGGACTAATAACATGAATCCTAAACTGCCCTTATTAAACCTGCTTGTGCCTCTATTAGCCCAAAAAACTGTTTTTTATAAGCTGTCACTCACCTACCTAAGGTGCCCAAGGGGTTTTACGTTAACCCAGGGTGCCCGCCCGCACCCCTCGCTATCTCGTGCCCAGCGCCGCCTTCCTCACCTCAGCCCCGCCTCCGCAATCCTCCCGTCCCTCTGCTAGATCCGGCGCCTGCGCACTAGACTCAGCCTGATGCACCGCGGACTCCTGGCAGCGGCTTTCCCTGTGCGCATTATAAAACGTTAAAAATAATCTTTATAATCACCTCTCCTTTCTGCCCAAGGGGCGTTCTTTGTGGCGCATTTGTGCCCAGCCGCGTCCCAACTGCCGGGTCCTTAGACACGCCCATCTCATTAGTATTCACTTCGCTGGGTGGTATTTCTCAGTCCCCGACATTCGGAGATCATGCGCATGCGCCCGGCACCCTCGCTCGCCGGGATCACATTGCGCCAAGTGAATACTAATGAGATGGGCGTGTCTAAGGACCCGGCAGTTGGGACGCGGCTGGGCACAAATGCGCCACAAAGAACGCCCCTTGGGCAGAAAGGAGAGGTGATTATAAAGATTATTTTTAACGTTTTATAATGCGCACAGGGATAATACTTATATGAATTGGGAACTTATTATAAGACCTAGGGGGGCATATAAAGAGCTAATTATGCTCAGAAGGCCTGTCAGGGTCCCTTTAACCTTTAAACATGACTGTGGGATTCTACTGGGGAAATCAGGTTTTACAATAAATGCCCCGTCCTGGATCCCCCCACTGCTCTATCTTCAGCAGAAGATCAGCACAAAGGAGAAGGCAGCGGCTTCCTGGCCAGTAGTTCTGTGGTAATGACATGTATGTGGCCTTTCTTTCCTTCAAGGAATGTATAAAATACATCTGCATATTAAATACAGAGGAGTCGGAAGTACCAAAAGCTGAGGAGTCGGCGTTGAAGTTGGAGCATTTATCTACCGACTCCACAGCCCTGGTCATTACTACTGCTGAGGGCCACTATGGGGCGCGTTATTACTGCTGGGGGCCACTATGGGGGTCATTACTACTGCTGAGGGCCACTATGGGGCGCGTTATTACTGCTGGGGGCCACTATGGGGGTCATTACTACTGCTGAGGGCCACTATGGGGCGCGTTATTACTGCTGGGGGCCACTATGGGGGTCATTACTACTGCTGAGGGCCACTATGGGGCGCGTTATTACTGCTGGGGGCCACTATGGGGCGCGTTATTACTGCTGGGGGCCACTATGGGGGTCATTACTACTGCTGAGGGCCACTATGGGGCGCGTTATTACTGCTGGGGGCCACTATGGGGCGCGTTATTACTGCTGGGGGCCACTATGGGGGTCATTACTACTGCTGAGGGCCACTATGGGGCGCGTTATTACTGCTGAGGGCCACTATGGGGCACATTATTACTGCTGGGGGCCACTATGGGGGACATTATTACTGCCAGGGGCCACTATGGGGCGCGTTATTACTGCTGGGGGCCACTATGGGGGTCATTATTACTGCCAGGGGCCACTATGGGGATCATTATTACTGCCGGGGGCCACTATGGAGGACATTGCTGGGGGCCACTATAGGGATATTCAGACATCCCAACCTGCAAAAACTCATTTCAGGGAGGTTTTCTTTCACAAAATTTTTATAACATTTTCCAGCCATCTGCAGTATCTGCACACTGTGCTCTATGGTGCGGAGGACGGGGCTCATTACCCTGCCCCAAATTATTATATTTCTGTATACAATTAAAGGGATTCTGTCCCCACCCTGTGAGCTAAACATCTGCTCATGTCCAGGGTGGCAGCATTCTGATTTCTAAGGTGGCCTTATAAAAGCTATTTGTGGCTTTATTCTGCGGAAAAACAGGTTTTACTCACCTGTCAATCACTGAATTAAGGTGCCCAAGCAGGGGAGGTCTGTGGGTGCATGGTGCCCGGCCGCACGCATCGCCGTTCATGCCCAGCGCCGCCTTCTACTCCTCAGTGCCGCCTCTCCCTCCCTCCCCCCCTCCCGCTTCGAGATCCCGCTCGTGCGCACAGGCTCAGCCTGATGCGCCGTTGCGGACTGCTGGCAACGGCGCATCTGAATGAGACAGAAGAAGGGATGCCTTTAACAGATATATATCTCCTTGAGAAGCCAATTTGAACCTAAAGGGTTAATTCAACCTGTAATCTAAACTCTGTGTCCTGTCTCTTCTCTTCTCTTCTCTCTGCTCTGCTATCAGTAAACCTTTCCGGGACATATTGTCTCACAGGCGGGTGTCAGGGAGCCGCTATCTACTAGCGGGAGACTCCCTGAACCTCCGGGAGACTTGAGATCCCTGGATATTATTAATGCTGGGGGCCACTATGGGGGACATTATTAATGCTGGGGGCCACTATGGAGGACATTATTAATGCTGGGGGCCACTATGGAGGACGTTATTAATGCTGGGGGCCACTATGGAGGACGTTTTTACTGCTGGGGGCCACTATGGGGAACATTATTACAACTAAGGGCCACTATGGGGGACATTACTACTGCTGGGGGCCACTATGGAGATATTATTAATGCTAGGGGCGACTATGGGGGGCTTTATTAATGCTGGGGACCACTATGGGGGTCATAACTGTGCAGCCCGCATCATGGACCCATTCACTTCAGCATGCATTACTTTTTTGCGGTGCGGGCAGTCGGATGCGGATCGCGAACCCCATTCAAGTGATGGTCTGTGTCCGTGCATTGCGGACCGCTATTTGCTGTCCGCAGCACAGGCACGGCGCCCTTACATTAGTGGGCATGAGCCCAGAGTGTGTTTTTACATACTTTTATATGTACTTTCTTTTATTTGGATCTTGATTATTATTTCATTTTATCTTTATCATTTTTACTTTTATTAAACTTGTCTGCAGACGTGACTTTTGCTGTTTAAACACAGGCCAGGTAAAAAAGGTAGAAGGAGGTACACTGACTCTGAAAGGAGGTAGAAGGAGGCACACTGACTCTGAAAGGAGGTAGAAGGAGGCACACTGACTCTGAAAGGAGGTAGAAGGAGGCACACTGACTCTGAAAGGAGGTAGAAGGAGGTACACTGACTCTGAAAGGAGGTAGAAGGAGGTACACTGACTCTGAAAGGAGGTAGAAGGAGGTACACTGACTCTGAAAGGAGGTAGAAGGAGGTACACTGACTCTGAAAGGAGGTAGAAGGAGGCACACTGACTCTGAAAGGAGGTAGAAGGAGGTACACTGACTCTGAAAGGAGGTAGAAGGAGGCACACTGACTCTGAAAGGAGGTAGAAGGAGGCACACTGACTCTGAAAGGAGGTAGAAGGAGGCACACTGACTCTGAAAGGAGGTAGAAGGAGGTACACTGACTCTGAAAGGAGGTAGAAGGAGGTACACTGACTCTGAAAGGAGGTAGAAGGAGGCACACTGACTCTGAAAGGAGGTAGAAGGAGGTACACTGACTGTGAAAGGAGGTAGAAGGAGGTACACTGACTCTGAAAGGAGGTAGAAGGAGGTACACTGACTCTGAAAGGAGGTAGAAGGAGGCACACTGACTCTGAAAGGAGGTAGAAGGAGGCACACTGACTCTGAAAGGAGGTAGAAGGAGGCACACTGACTCTGAAAGGAGGTAGAAGGAGGTACACTGACTCTGAAAGGAGGTAGAAGGAGGTACACTGACTCTGAAAGGAGGTAGAAGGAGGTACACTGACTCTGAAAGGAGGTAGAAGGAGGTACACTGACTCTGAAAGGAGGTAGAAGGAGGTACACTGACTCTGAAAGGAGGTAGAAGGAGGCACACTGACTCTGAAAGGAGGTAGAAGGAGGTACACTGACTTTGAAAGGAGGTAGAAGGAGGCACACTGACTCTGAAAGGAGGTAGAAGGAGGCACACTGACTCTGAAAGGAGGTAGAAGGAGGCACACTGACTCTGAAAGGAGGTAGAAGGAGGTACACTGACTCTGAAAGGAGGTAGAAGGAGGTACACTGACTCTGAAAGGAGGTAGAAGGAGGCACACTGACTCTGAAAGGAGGTAGAAGGAGGTACACTGACTCTGAAAGGAGGTAGAAGGAGGTACACTGACTCTGAAAGGAGGTAGAAGGAGGCACACTGACTCTGAAAGGAGGTAGAAGGAGGCACACTGACTCTGAAAGGAGGTAGAAGGAGGCACACTGACTCTGAAAGGAGGTAGAAGGAGGCACACTGACTCTGAAAGGAGGTAGAAGGAGGTACACTGACTCTGAAAGGAGGTAGAAGGAGGTACACTGACTCTGAAAGGAGGTAGAAGGAGGTACACTGACTCTGAAAGGAGGTAGAAGGAGGTACACTGACTCTGAAAGGAGGTAGAAGGAGGTACACTGACTCTGAAAGGAGGTAGAAGGAGGCACACTGACTCTGAAAGGAGGTAGAAGGAGGCACACTGACTCAGAAAGGAGGTAGAAGGAGGTACACTGACTCTGAAAGGAGGTAGAAGGAGGCACACTGACTCTGAAAGGAGGTAGAAGGAGGCACACTGACTCTGAAAGGAGGTAGAAGGAGGTACACTGACTCTGAAAGGAGGTAGAAGGAGGTACACTGACTCTGAAAGGAGGTAGAAGGAGGTACACTGACTCTGAAAGGAGGTAGAAGGAGGCACACTGACTCTGAAAGGAGGTAGAAGGAGGCACACTGACTCTGAAAGGAGGTAGAAGGAGGCACACTGACTCTGAAAGGAGGTAGAAGGAGGCACACTGACTCTGAAAGGAGGTAGAAGGAGGCACACTGACTCTGAAAGGAGGTAGAAGGAGGTACACTGACTCTGAAAGGAGGTAGAAGGAGGTACACTGACTCTGAAAGGAGGTAGAAGGAGGTACACTGACTCTGAAAGGAGGTAGAAGGAGGTACACTGACTCTGAAAGGAGGTAGAAGGAGGCACACTGACTCTGAAAGGAGGTAGAAGGAGGTACACTGACTCTGAAAGGAGGTAGAAGGAGGCACACTGACTCTGAAAGGAGGTAGAAGGAGGCACACTGACTCTGAAAGGAGGTAGAAGGAGGCACACTGACTCTGAAAGGAGGTAGAAGGAGGTACACTGACTCTGAAAGGAGGTAGAAGGAGGTACACTGACTCTGAAAGGAGGTAGAAGGAGGCACACTGACTCTGAAAGGAGGTAGAAGGAGGTACACTGACTCTGAAAGGAGGTAGAAGGAGGTACACTGACTCTGAAAGGAGGTAGAAGGAGGTACACTGACTCTGAAAGGAGGTAGAAGGAGGCACACTGACTCTGAAAGGAGGTAGAAGGAGGCACACTGACTCTGAAAGGAGGTAGAAGGAGGCACACTGACTCTGAAAGGAGGTAGAAGGAGGTACACTGACTCTGAAAGGAGGTAGAAGGAGGTACACTGACTCTGAAAGGAGGTAGAAGGAGGTACACTGACTCTGAAAGGAGGTAGAAGGAGGTACACTGACTCTGAAAGGAGGTAGAAGGAGGTACACTGACTCTGAAAGGAGGTAGAAGGAGGCACACTGACTCTGAAAGGAGGTAGAAGGAGGTACACTGACTCTGAAAGGAGGTAGAAGGAGGCACACTGACTCTGAAAGGAGGTAGAAGGAGGCACACTGACTCTGAAAGGAGGTAGAAGGAGGCACACTGACTCTGAAAGGAGGTAGAAGGAGGTACACTGACTCTGAAAGGAGGTAGAAGGAGGTACACTGACTCTGAAAGGAGGTAGAAGGAGGCACACTGACTCTGAAAGGAGGTAGAAGGAGGTACACTGACTCTGAAAGGAGGTAGAAGGAGGTACACTGACTCTGAAAGGAGGTAGAAGGAGGTACACTGACTCTGAAAGGAGGTAGAAGGAGGCACACTGACTCTGAAAGGAGGTAGAAGGAGGCACACTGACTCTGAAAGGAGGTAGAAGGAGGCACACTGACTCTGAAAGGAGGTAGAAGGAGGTACACTGACTCTGAAAGGAGGTAGAAGGAGGTACACTGACTCTGAAAGGAGGTAGAAGGAGGTACACTGACTCTGAAAGGAGGTAGAAGGAGGTACACTGACTCTGAAAGGAGGTAGAAGGAGGTACACTGACTCTGAAAGGAGGTAGAAGGAGGCACACTGACTCTGAAAGGAGGTAGAAGGAGGCACACTGACTCAGAAAGGAGGTAGAAGGAGGTACACTGACTCTGAAAGGAGGTAGAAGGAGGCACACTGACTCTGAAAGGAGGTAGAAGGAGGCACACTGACTCTGAAAGGAGGTAGAAGGAGGTACACTGACTCTGAAAGGAGGTAGAAGGAGGTACACTGACTCTGAAAGGAGGTAGAAGGAGGTACACTGACTCTGAAAGGAGGTAGAAGGAGGCACACTGACTCTGAAAGGAGGTAGAAGGAGGCACACTGACTCTGAAAGGAGGTAGAAGGAGGCACACTGACTCTGAAAGGAGGTAGAAGGAGGCACACTGACTCTGAAAGGAGGTAGAAGGAGGCACACACTGACTCTGAAAGGAGGTAGAAGGAGGTACACTGACTCTGAAAGGAGGTAGAAGGAGGTACACTGACTCTGAAAGGAGGTAGAAGGAGGTACACTGACTCTGAAAGGAGGTAGAAGGAGGTACACTGACTCTGAAAGGAGGTAGAAGGAGGTACACTGACTCTGAAAGGAGGTAGAAGGAGGTACACTGACTCTGAAAGGAGGTAGAAGGAGGTACACTGACTCTGAAAGGAGGTAGAAGGAGGTACACTGACTCTGAAAGGAGGTAGAAGGAGGTACACTGACTCTGAAAGGAGGTAGAAGGAGGTACACTGACTCTGAAAGGAGGTAGAAGGAGGTACACTGACTCTGAAAGGAGGTAGAAGGAGGCACACTGACTCTGAAAGGAGGTAGAAGGAGGCACACTGACTCTGAAAGGAGGTAGAAGGAGGCACACTGACTCTGAAAGGAGGTAGAAGGAGGCACACTGACTCTGAAAGGAGGTAGAAGGAGGCACACTGACTCTGAAAGGAGGTAGAAGGAGGCACACTGACTCTGAAAGGAGGTAGAAGGAGGTACACTGACTCTGAAAGGAGGTAGAAGGAGGCACACTGACTCTGAAAGGAGGTAGAAGGAGGTACACTGACTCTGAAAGGAGGTAGAAGGAGGTACACTGACTCTGAAAGGAGGTAGAAGGAGGTACACTGACTCTGAAAGGAGGTAGAAGGAGGTACACTGACTCTGAAAGGAGGTAGAAGGAGGTACACTGACTCTGAAAGGAGGTAGAAGGAGGTACACTGACTCTGAAAGGAGGTAGAAGGAGGCACACTGACTCTGAAAGGAGGTAGAAGGAGGCACACTGACTCTGAAAGGAGGTAGAAGGAGGCACACTGACTCTGAAAGGAGGTAGAAGGAGGCACACTGACTCTGAAAGGAGGTAGAAGGAGGTACACTGACTCTGAAAGGAGGTAGAAGGAGGTACACTGACTCTGAAAGGAGGTAGAAGGAGGTACACTGACTCTGAAAGGAGGTAGAAGGAGGTACACTGACTCTGAAAGGAGGTAGAAGGAGGTACACTGACTCTGAAAGGAGGTAGAAGGAGGTACACTGACTCTGAAAGGAGGTAGAAGGAGGCACACTGACTCTGAAAGGAGGTAGAAGGAGGTACACTGACTCTGAAAGGAGGTAGAAGGAGGTACACTGACTCTGAAAGGAGGTAGAAGGAGGCACACTGACTCTGAAAGGAGGTAGAAGGAGGCACACTGACTCTGAAAGGAGGTAGAAGGAGGCACACTGACTCTGAAAGGAGGTAGAAGGAGGCACACTGACTCTGAAAGGAGGTAGAAGGAGGCACACTGACTCTGAAAGGAGGTAGAAGGAGGCACACTGACTCTGAAAGGAGGTAGAAGGAGGCACACTGACTCTGAAAGGAGGTAGAAGGAGGCACACTGACTCTGAAAGGAGGTAGAAGGAGGTACACTGACTCTGAAAGGAGGTAGAAGGAGGTACACTGACTCTGAAAGGAGGTAGAAGGAGGTACACTGACTCTGAAAGGAGGTAGAAGGAGGTACACTGACTCTGAAAAGAGGTAGAAGGAGGTACACTGACTCTGAAAGGAGGTAGGAGGAGGTACACTGACTCTGAAAGGAGGTAGGAGGAGGTACACTGACTCTGAAAGGAGGTAGAAGGAGGTACACTGACTCTGAAAGGAGGTAGAAGGACGTACACTGACTCTGAAAGGAGGTAGAAGGAGGTACACTGACTCTGAAAGGAGGTAGAAGGAGGTACACTGACTCTGAAAGGAGGTAGAAGGAGGTACACTGACTCTGAAAGGAGGTAGAAGGAGGTACACTGACTCTGAAAGGAGGTAGAAGGAGGTACACTGACTCTGAAAGGAGGTAGAAGGAGGCACACTGACTCTGAAAGGAGGTAGAAGGAGGTACACTGACTCTGAAAAGAGGTAGAAGGAGGTACACTGACTCTGAAAGGAGGTAGAAGGAGGTACACTGACTCTGAAAGGAGGTAGGAGGAGGTACACTGACTCTGAAAGGAGGTAGAAGGAGGTACACTGACTCTGAAAGGAGGTAGAAGGACGTACACTGACTCTGAAAGGAGGTAGAAGGAGGCACACTGACTCTGAAAGGAGGTAGAAGGAGGTACACTGACTCTGAAAGAAGGTAAAAGGAGGTACACTGACTCTGAAAGGAGGTAGAAAGAGGTACACTGACTCTGAAAGGAGGTAGAAGGAGGTACACTGACTCTGAAAGGAGGTAGAAGGAGGTACACTGACTCTGAAAGGAGGTAGAAGGAGGTACACTGACTCTGAAAGGAGGTAGAAGGAGGTACACTGACTCTGAAAGGAGGTAGAAGGAGGCACACTGACTCTGAAAGGAGGTAGAAGAAGGTACACTGACTCTGAAAGGAGGTAGAAGGAGGCACACTGACTCTGAAAGGAGGTAGAAGGAGGCACACTGACTCTGAAAGGAGGTAGAAGGAGGTACACTGACTCTGAAAGGAGGTAGAAGGAGGTACACTGACTCTGAAAGGAGGTAGAAGGAGGTACACTGACTCTGAAAGGAGGTAGAAGGAGGTACACTGACTCTGAAAGGAGGTAGAAGGAGGTACACTGACTCTGAAAGGAGGTAGAAGGAGGTACACTGACTCTGAAAGGAGGTAGAAGGAGGTACACTGACTCTGAAAGGAGGTAGAAGGAGGTACACTGACTCTGAAAGGAGGTAGAAGGAGGTACACTGACTCTGAAAGGAGGTAGAAGGAGGTACACTGACTCTGAAAGGAGGTAGAAGGAGGTACACTGACTCTGAAAGGAGGTAGAAAGAGGTACACTGACTCTGAAAGGAGGTAGAAGGAGGTACACTGACTCTGAAAGGAGGTAGAAGGAGGTACACTGACTCTGAAAGGAGGTCGAAGGAGGTACACTGACTCTGAAAGGAGGTCGAAGGAGGTACACTGACTCTGAAAGGAGGTAGAAGGAGGTACACTGACTCTGAAAGGAGGTAAAAGGAGGTACACTGACTCTGAAAGGAGGTAGAAAGAGGTACACTGACTCTGAAAGGAGGTAGAAGGAGGTACACTGACTCTGAAAGGAGGTAGAAGGAGGTACACTGACTCTGAAAGGAGGTAGAAGGAGGTACACTGACTCTGAAAGGAGGTAGAAGGAGGTACACTGACTTTGAAAGGAGGTAGAAGGAGGCACACTGACTCTGAAAGGAGGTAGAAGGAGGCACACTGACTCTGAAAGGAGGTAGAAGGAGGTACACTGACTCTGAAAGGAGGTAGAAGGAGGTACACTGACTCTGAAAGGAGGTAGAAGGAGGCACACTGACTCTGAAAGGAGGTAGAAGGAGGTACACTGACTTTGAAAGGAGGTAGAAGGAGGCACACTGACTCTGAAAGGAGGTAGAAGGAGGCACACTGACTCTGAAAGGAGGTAGAAGGAGGCACACTGACTCTGAAAGGAGGTAGAAGGAGGCACACTGACTCTGAAAGGAGGTAGAAGGAGGCACACTGACTCTGAAAGGAGGTAGAAGGAGGTACACTGACTCTGAAAGGAGGTAGAAGGAGGCACACTGACTCTGAAAGGAGGTAGAAGGAGGTACACTGACTTTGAAAGGAGGTAGAAGGAGGCACACTGACTCTGAAAGGAGGTAGAAGGAGGCACACTGACTCTGAAAGGAGGTAGAAGGAGGCACACTGACTCTGAAAGGAGGTAGAAGGAGGCACACTGACTCTGAAAGGAGGTAGAAGGAGGCACACTGACTCTGAAAGGAGGTAGAAGGAGGTACACTGACTCTGAAAGGAGGTAGAAGGAGGCACACTGACTGTGAAAGGAGGTAGAAGGAGGCACACTGACTCTGAAAGGAGGTAGAAGGAGGCACACTGACTCTGAAAGGAGGTAGAAGGAGGCACACTGACTCTGAAAGGAGGTAGAAGGAGGTACACTGACTCTGAAAGGAGGTAGAAGGAGGTACACTGACTCTGAAAGGAGGTAGAAGGAGGTACACTGACTCTGAAAGGAGGTAGAAGGAGGTACACTGACTCTGAAAGGAGGTAAAAGGAGGTACACTGACTCTGAAAGGAGGTAGAAGGAGGTACACTGACTCTGAAAGGAGGTAGAAGGAGGTACACTGACTCTGAAAGGAGGTAGAAGGAGGTACACTGACTCTGAAAGGAGGTAGAAGGAGGTACACTGACTCTGAAAGGAGGTAGAAGGAGGTACACTGACTCTGAAAGGAGGTAGAAGGAGGTACACTGACTCTGAAAGGAGGTAAAAGGAGGTACACTGACTCTGAAAGGAGGTAGAAGGAGGTACACTGACTCTGAAAGGAGGTAGAAAGAGGTACACTGACTCTGAAAGGAGGTAGAAGGAGGTACACTGACTCTGAAAGGAGGTAGAAGGAGGTACACTGACTCTGAAAGGAGGTCGAAGGAGGTACACTGACTCTGAAAGGAGGTAGAAGGAGGTACACTGACTCTGAAAGGAGGTAAAAGGAGGTACACTGACTCTGAAAGGAGGTAGAAAGAGGTACACTGACTCTGAAAGGAGGTAGAAGGAGGTACACTGACTTTGAAAGGAGGTAGAAGGAGGCACACTGACTCTGAAAGGAGGTAGAAGGAGGCACACTGACTCTGAAAGGAGGTAGAAGGAGGTACACTGACTCTGAAAGGAGGTAGAAGGAGGTACACTGAATCTGAAAGGAGGTAGAAGGAGGCACACTGACTCTGAAAGGAGGTAGAAGGAGGTACACTGACTTTGAAAGGAGGTAGAAGGAGGCACACTGACTCTGAAAGGAGGTAGAAGGAGGCACACTGACTCTGAAAGGAGGTAGAAGGAGGCACACTGACTCTGAAAGGAGGTAGAAGAAGGTACACTGACTCTGAAAGGAGGTAGGAGGTACACTGACTCTGAAAGGATGTAGAAGGAGGCACACTGACTCTGAAAGGAGGTAGAAGGAGGTACACTGACTCTGAAAGGAGGTAGAAGGAGGTACACTGACTCTGAAAGGAGGTAGAAGGAGGTACACTGACTCTGAAAGGAGGTAGAAGGAGATACACTGACTCTGAAAGGAGGTAGAAGGAGGTACACTGACTCTGAAAGGAGGTAGACGGAGGCACACTGACTCTGAAAGGAGGAAGAAGGAGGTACACTGACTCTGAAAGGAGGTAGAAGGAGGTACACTGACTCTGAAAGGAGGTAGAAGGAGGTACACAGACTCTGAAAGGAGGTAGAAGGAGGTACACTGACTCTGACTTGCAGCCTGCAGCGGTGTTCTGTCTCTTGCAGATTTCACTGCCCGGGAAGTTTTCAACACCCCTCGTCACTTCCTCCTCGTTCCGACGTCTATTAGGAGGTGCGTACTGCCGGCCCTACTGTGATGCGCGTGCGCTAATACTAGTTATCTTGCCTGTGGGACGCATTTGCGTTCCACGAAGCAAGAAACGGTGTGTCTCCTAACTAGTATTAGCGCACGCGCATCACAGTATGCCCTACTGTGATGCGCGTGCGCTTGCTTTGTGGAACGCAAATGCGTCCCACAGGCAAGATTAGATTTTTTCTGTAGTGCAGGATGGTTCGCCGTGGGAAAGAGCCGCATTGAAGGGTCTAAAGAGCCGCTTGTGGCTCGCGAGCCGCACTTTGCCGACCACTGGTATAGGCCAATGAAATTCATCCATTTTTAACAACCAGATGGCGAGAAAATGAACGCACAAAGGGTTCGAAAATGGTGATAAGAAAGCGGACAGTGCGCCCGCTTCTAACTGCCTATTTGTTTTTTGTTTTTACATTCGTGTGTATGTAGCCTTACATGGGACTGTATGATGGAGACGGTTTGGCAGGGAGTGATGTTTCTTACATGGGACTGTATGTTGGGGGCCTGAAGGCAGGGGATTGATGTTATTTACATAGAACTGTATGTTGGAGTGGCTGGGGCATTATACATTCTGAGGGCATCACAGGGAGGATTATAACTATAGGGGGCACTGCAGGGGGCATTATAAATACAGGAGACATTAGGCGTTCTTATTACTACGGGGGGCTCTATAGGAGGGACTTATACATCGGCCTTATTACTACTGAGGGGTCTGTGAGGGTATTATTAATACTGTAGGGCTCTTCTACTAATGTGGGCTCTCTTGGGGAGCGTTATCACTGTTGGGGGCAGTTTTACTAATAAGGGCATTTTAACCACCTCAGCCCCCCTAGCTTAAACCCCCTTAATGACCAGACCACTTTTTACACTTCTGCACTACACTACTTTCACCGTTTATTGCGCGGTCATACAACTTACCACCCAAATGAATTTTACCTCCTTTTCTTCTCACTAATAGAGCTTTAATTTAGTGGTATTTCATTGCTGCTGACATTTTTACTTTTTTTTTTATTAATCGAAATTGACCGAATTTTTTGCAAAAAAATGAAATTTTTCACTTTCAGTTGTAAATTAAAAAAAAAAAAATAATACATTTCTATATAAATTTTTCTCTAAATTTATTGTTCTACATGTCTTTGATACATGTCTTTGATAAAAGAAATGCAATAAGTGTATATTTATTGGTTTGCGCAAAAGTTATAGCGTTTACAAACTATGGTACAAAAATGTGAATTTCCGCTTTTTGAAGCAGCTCTGACTTTCTGAGCACCTGTCATGTTTCCTGAGGTTCTACAATGCACAGACAGTAGAAACACCCCACAAATGACCCCATTTCGGAAAGTAGACACCCTATTCAGGTATTCGCTGATGGGCATAGTGAGTTCATAAAAGTTTTTATTTTTTGTCACAAGTTAGCGGAAAATGATGATTTTTTTTATTTTTTATTTTTTATTACAAAGTCTCATATTCCACTAACTTGTGACAAAAAATAAAAACTTCCATGAACTCACTATGCCCATCAAGAAATACCTTGGGGTGTCTTCTTTCCAAAATGGGGTCACTTGTGGGGTATTTATACTGCCCTGGCATTTTAGGGGACCTAAAGCATGAGAAGAAGTCTGGAATCCAAATGCCTAAAAAATGCCCTGTGAAATCCTAAAGGTGCTCTTTAGAATTTGGGCCCCTTTGCGCACCTAGGCTGCAAAAAAGTGTCACACATGTGGTATCGCCATACTCAGAAGACGTAGGGCAATGTGTTTTGGGGTGTATTTTTACATATACCCATGCTGGGTGAGAGAAATATCTCTCTAAAAGTCAACTTTTTCCATTTTTCTATACAAAGTTGTCATTTTAGAGAGATATTTCTCTCACCCAGCATGGGTATATGTAAAAAGACACCCCAAAACACATTGCCCAACTTCTCCTGAGTACAGCAATACCCCATGTGTGACACTTTTTTGCAGCCTAGGTGCGCAAAGGGGCCCAAATTCCAATGAGAATCTTTACGATTTCGCAGGGCATTTTTTACGCATTTAGATTACAAACTACTTCTCACGCTTTAGGTCCCCTAAAATGCCAGGGCAGTATAAATACCCCACAAGTGACCCCATTTTGGAAAGAAGACACCCCAAGGTATTCCTTGAGGGGCATGGTGAGTTCATAGAAGATTTTTTTTTTTGGCACAAGTTAGCGGAAAATTATTTTTAGATTTTTTTTTCTTTTACAAAGTCTCATATTCCAATAACTTGTGACAAAAAATAAAATTTTACATGAACTCGCCATGCCCCTCACGGAATACCTTGGGGTGTCTTCTTTCCAAAATGGGGTCACATGTGGGGTATTTATACTGCCCTGACATTTTAGGGGCCCTAAAGCGTGAGAAGAAGTCTGGAATATAAATGTCTAAAAAAAATGTACGCATTTGGATTCCGTGAGGGGTATGGTGAGTTCATGTGAGATTTTATTTTTTGTCACAAGTTAGTGGAATATGAGACTTTGTAAGAAAAAACAATAAAAAAAAAAAATCTATTTCCGCTAATGTCAGGATTCGAACCAGCAACCAGCCATGTCCCAGGCAGTAGCTCTAGCCACTAGACTACCAACCCTTCTGGACATTTCCTTCTACTGAACTCTTTGATCTACCTTGTTCCAGCCTTGCCTTGTTAATCTCTGTGATTCCTTGCACCTGCTACTTCCTCTTTATAAGCCCAGCCTCTTGCACCAGATCCCTGCTGGTTATTGTTCTTCTGGACTTGATCCTGCTGCATCTACTGCTGTTCCTCTGTTGCTACTGCTACCAACTTGACTGCTGCCGACCTTGGAATTGTCCCCGACTACTCTTCTGCTTGTCCCTACCAACTGAACTGCTTCCACCGTTCCCGATCCGGATTGTCTGACCACGCTCACTGCCGCCTGCCCTGACCCACCACCTGCTAACCGATTACGCCTCTGCCTGACTTCCTGCAACTACAACCTGCCTGCGGTCCTTGCCACTGGGCTCCACCTCCAGCCAGCTGTCCTCTGACTCAGGTGAGCCTGTAGGATTGCAACAGAATAACCAGCCAAAAAATGGAGTCCGCGATGGCCACCCTGCGCAAACAAGTCTCCGAACTTCAGGAGTTTGGCACCTCTGCCCAAAAGGAAATGACTCAACTTCAAGGCGCAATCCAGAGCCAACAGAGGGAAATTATCGACTTACAGCGTCAACTACTGGACGTACGCGGCGCGGTCACAGACTCCCGCATGCCTCTCCCGTCAAAGTTTAACGGCGATCGGAGCCAGTTTCGGGGGTTCCTCAACCAGTGCCGTATCTACTTTCAGATGCAGCCGGGCTCCTTTTCCTCGGACAGAAAGAAGATCCTGTTCATCATTAACCTTCTAACTGACGAGGCCCTGGCATGGGCATCCCCATATGTGGAGTCCCACAGTCTCTTATTAAATAATCTAGACAACTTCACCGCAGCCATGAGCCAAGTCTTTGACGACCCTAACCGCTGCGCGACTGCCGAGGCTAGGCTGCACAGTCTACGGCAGGGAAGACGCTCTGTAGCCGAGTATACCTCCGAGTTCCGCCGCTGGGTCACGGACACCACCTGGAACCCCGCTGCTCAGAAAAGTCAATTTCGCCGCGGACTCTCCGAACTTATAAAGGAGGAGCTCGCCAGGGTAGACGCCCCAGACGATCTGGATGACTTCGTCCAACTGTGCATCCGAATTGACCGGAGACTCGCGGAAAGAAGGAGAGAAAGACTCTGGTCCTTAGATAACAGGCCCGCGTACCCTTTCACTCCAATGACTCAGCCGGCTCACCAACCCTCCACCGAACCGATGCAGGTCGACACACTGCGCAAGACTCTATCGGCTGCTGAAAAGGAGAGACGACTGGCCGCGGGCCTCTGCCTTTACTGTGGCGAGCCAGGGCACTTCGCTATTAGGTGCCCCAATAAGACTTGCCGAACCATTGCTGTCACTGAATTACGGGAATTACAACAAGCTACAATTTCACCCTTGGCCTCTGAAACCATGGACACTACAGGTACCGGGTCCCACTTCATTGTTCCCATCCTTATCACCATTGGGGAACGACAGCTTCCCTGCTCCGCAATGCTTGACTCGGGGGCCGGCGGAAATTTCATGGACTTGACCTTCGCCCATGAGAACAACATACCACTGGTAACCAGGGCAGCCCCCATCGATCTGGAAACCGTCGATGGGACCCCGCTCTCTTCTGGGCCGGTTACGCACCAGACCGCTGATCTTCAACTTCTCGTCAAACCATATCATCAGGAAACCATTCACTTCTCCCTGATCACCTCCCCTAAGTTTCCGGTGATCCTAGGCATCCCTTGGTTGGAAACTCACAACCCCTCGGTGGACTGGGATGCCCGCTACATACGGTTCCGCTCGGACTTTTGTCCTCAGAACTGTTTACGTGAATCCGTCCCTTCACCGCCCGAAAAACCTACCATATTCGGACTATCCACCAAGGAGCTTTTACCCCCTCAATATCTGGAGTTCCAGGATGTCTGTGACAAAAGAAATGCAGACAAACTGCCCCCGCATCGGCCTTATGACTGCCCGATTGAGCTGCTACCTGGAGCCGAAATACCCTTCGGCAGTATATACTCCCTCTCCGAGCCGGAACTAAAGGCCCTGAAGGAGTACTTAGACGAAAATCTAAAAAAAGGTTTTATCCGACCTTCCACATCCCCTGCAGGGGCCCCTTTCTTCTTCGTGGAGAAAAAAGACTCTTCTCTACGCCCTTGCATAGATTATCGAAAGCTCAACAACGTTACTGTGAAGAACCGGTACCCTCTCCCCCTGATTTCTGAACTCCTTGAGAGACTTCGGGCGGCAAAAGTCTTCACTAAGCTCGATCTCCGAGGAGCCTACAACCTGGTCCGAATTCGCCCGGGGGACGAGTGGAAAACCGCCTTCCGAACCCGCTATGGTCACTTTGAGTATCTGGTCATGCCTTTCGGCCTCTGCAATGCCCCTGCTACCTTCCAACATTTTATCAACGACGTCCTCAGGGACATGCTTGACCAATTTGTGGTAGCATATCTGGACGATATTTTGATTTTCTCAGAAGACCCTGAACAACATCGTGGGCATGTCCGCAGGGTGCTACAGAAACTCCGTGAACAGTCTCTCTATATTAAACTGGAGAAGTGCGAATTTGAACAGACTTCCACCCAATTCCTCGGCTATATTATTTCACCGGAGGGCTTAAGTATGGATCCCCGGAAGATCCAGGCCGTGACTGAGTGGCCCGCCCCGAAGAACGAAAAGGAGGTCCAGAGGTTTGTAGGTTTTGCAAACTTTTATCGGAAGTTCATCAGGAACTTTTCGAAAATCATCGCCCCAATCACTCAACTAACAAGAAAGACTGTCCCCTTCGTGTGGACTCCGGAGGCACAGGAGGCCTTTGCTAAACTGAAGTCCCTCTTCACCTCTGCCCCGATCCTGGCCCACCCAAACCCTGAATTACCATTTACGGTCGAGGTGGACGCCTCCGACGCTGCGGTGGGCGCAATTCTGTCTCAACGTTCAGGGGAAAAGATGCTCCTACACCCTTGCGCTTTCTTCTCCCGCCAGATGTCCCCCGCTGAACAGAATTACGACATCGGGAATAAGGAACTGCTGGCAATCAAGGACGCTTTCACCGAGTGGAGACACTTGCGGGAGGGGGCCCATAATCCCATCTCTGTATACACTGACCACCGGAACCTAGAGTTTATCCGCAGCGCCAAGAGACTCACCGCCAGACAGGCCAGGTGGAGTCTGTTTTTCTCCAGATTCAATTTTGTTATCTCCTATCGCCCTGGGTCGAAGAACGGCAAAGCGGATGCTCTCTCAAGGATGTTCTCTGAACCCTCTCAGATCAATGAGGCTCCGGCCGGTATCCTTCCCGACAGAAGCATCATAGGAGCCACCTACTTGAGGGAACTCCTGGGTTCCCTCAAGGAAGGGTATGAGAACGATCACCTCCTCACCTACCCACCTGGAACTGTAAACCTTACTCTCAAGGGTGGCTACTGGTTGTACCGGGATCAGCAGTTGTACGTACCAGAATCTGCACGACTTGACGTACTTAAACTCAACCACGATTCCAAACCGGCCGGCCATCTGGGTATCAGAAGGACCCAGGAGCTCCTCTCCCGTTTCTTCTGGTGGCCAACTTACAGAAAAGATACCTAGAGGTTTGTCTCCTCATGCACGACGTGCGCCCGCAACAAGACCCCCCGCTCCTCCCCCGTGGGCTTGCTATGTCCACTCCCGGTTCCCTCCCGCCCCTGGGGTTCAATCTCCATGGACTTTATTGTGGAACTTCCTCCCTCCAAAGGCATGAACACCGTTCTGGTCGTCGTCGACCGTCTCACCAAAATGGCCCACTTCATCCCCTGCAAGGGCCTACCTACCGCCAAACAGACGGCCGGTCTCGTACTCCGAGAGGTTTTTAGGCTACATGGGGCCCCGGACGATGTTGTTTCGGATCGGGGAGTACAGTTCACTTCCAGGTTCTGGAGAAACTTCTGTCAAGCCCTTGGGATCAAGGTGAACCTGTCTTCTGCGTTCCACCCCCAATCCAATGGGCAGACCGAGAGAACGAATCAAACCCTCGAGCAATATTTGCGCTGTTTCGTCACCCATCTGCAGGACGACTGGCTGGACCACCTCTCTACGGCCGAGTTCGCCTATAACAATGCGGAGCACAGTTCTACCCAATACAGCCCGTTCTACGCTAACACCGGCCTACACCCAACCTTCATCCCTCACTTGCCCATTTCCACCACAGTCCCAGCTGTGGCCGAACGTCTTGCAAGTCTACAACAGGCACAGGAAAATATTCGGGACAATCTACATCGAGCCCAGAGCCGCTTCAAGCAGGCAGCGGATAAACACCGCAAACCCGCTCCGGAATTCCAGGTAGGGGACAAGGTGTGGCTCTCCACCAGAAACCTAAGCCCAAAGGTTCCCTCCCGGAAGTTGGGCCAAAAATACATGGGTCCTTTCCGGATCACGGCTCGAATCAACAAAGTCACCTTCCGACTCGACCTTCCCGACTCCATCCGGTTTTCCACTGCTCTCTCCTGAAACCACATGTTGAGAACACTTTCCCAGGCCGCCACCCCCCTCCTCCTCCTCCGGTACGAGTACAAGCCCAGGAGGAATACACTGTGGCCAAGATCCTTGACTCCAGACTCCACCGTGGAAGGCTGCAGTATCTAGTTGGGTGGAAGGGCTATTCCCCCGAGGATAACTCCTGGGAGCCGGAGGAAAATGTCCATGCCCCCAGACTGGTAAAATCTTTCCACCAAAGACATCCCGATAAACCATCATCTGCGGTGCCCGGAGGTCACCTTGGAAGGGGGGGAGTACTGTCAGGATTCGAACCAGCGACCAGCCATGTCCCAGGTAGTAGCTCTAGCCACTAGACTACCAACCCTTCTGGACATTTCCTTCTACTGAACTCTTTGATCTACCTTGTTCCAGCCTTGCCTTGTTAATCTCTGTGATTCCTTGCACCTGCTACTTCCTCTTTATAAGCCCAGCCTCTTGCACCAGATCCCTGCTGGTTATTGTTCTTCTGGACTTGATCCTGCTGCATCTACTACTGTTCCTCTGTTGCTACTGCTACCAACTCGACTGCTGCCGACCTTGGAATTGTCCCCGACTACTCTTCTGCTTGTCCCTACCAACTGAACTGCTTCCACCGTTCCCGATCCGGATTGTCTGACCACGCTCACTGCCGCCTGCCCTGACCCACCACCTGCTAACCGATTACGCCTCTGCCTGACTTCCTGCAACTACAACCTGCCTGCGGTCCTTGCCACTGGGCTCCACCTCCAGCCAGCTGTCCTCTGACTCAGGTGAGCCTGTAGGATTGCAACAGCTAACTTGTGACAAAAAAAAATAAAAATCTTCTATGAACTCGCAATGCCCATCAAAAGTGATCTTTTTATAGCGCCGCAGCGATTTTACGGTATTTTTGTAGTGATCAGAAAAAAATAAATTCTGCCACTGCGGTGGGGCGGACTGAACGCAAGTGTGTGCACAAGATCAGGCCTGATCGGGCGAACACTGCGTTTTTTGTAGAGCCTATCGAATATGTCCTATTCTTGTCCGCACATTGCCTGTGTCCGTGTATTGCGGATCCATGGATCCGCAAAACACATACGGGCGTCTGAATGGAGCCTTACAGGGGGGTGATCAATGACAGGGGGTGATCAGGGAGTCTATATGGGGTGATCACCCCCCTGTAAGGCTCCATTCAGACGTCCATATGTGTTTTGCGGATCCGATCCGTGGATCCGCAAAACACATCCGGACGTCTGAATGGAGCCTTACAGGGTGGTGATCAATGACAGGGGGGTGATCAGGGAGTCTAATATGGGGTGATCAGGGGTTAATAAGTCTCAGGGGGGGGGGTAGTGTAGTGGTGTTTGGTGCTACTTTACTGAGCTGCCTGTGTCCTCTGGTGGTCGATCCAAGCAAAAGGGACCACCAGAGGACCAGGTAGCAGGTATATTAGACGCTGTTAACAAAACAGCATCTAATATGCCTTTCAGGGGTTAAAAAAAATCGGATCTACAGCCTGCCAGCGAATGATCGCCGCTGGCAGGCTGTAGATGAGCTTGTTTACCTGCAGTTCCTGTGAACGTGCGCTCCTTTGTGCCGGCACGTCAAGGAGGAATGAATCGACCGCCTCCGGAACGCAATCCTGCGTTAGGCGGTCCGGAGGCGGTTAAAAGAGAATTACTATTGGTGGGACTTGGAGAAGCACTATTTTTCTTCAGGATACTATTTGGGGGTATTGGGGGGCACAGCGAGCAGCAGGATAACACTGTGGGGACTCCAGGTTGGGGGAGGATGATAGAAAAGTGAGGAAGCCAAGATGTCCGTGTGTCACACTCTGCAGAGACGAGGCGGCTGAGGGAAGTGTCCGGACCGAATGGAGAAGATGATGGCAGAGAAGATCTACATTGGAGGAGACGTCACCTGGAGGCTCTGGTATGTGCTGCTGTATACTCCTGTATGTTTGATAGTGTCTACACAGCAAGTGGTATTGCGGGCGGGGGGCATTGACTGGGGCCCTATGCATTGGGGCTTGGGGCCCGGATCTTTTGACACCATAACAGATGGGCTATTGAATGAATACTATAGACAGTGTTGCTCTTCCACTTATTAAACATGTTTCAGAACACCATGTCAGGCACTGCCTTACCGCCAGACACGTTGATGGTGTTAATCGTCACCCTTCCCAAAGTAGGCAAACCTGCAGATGTACCCAAAATTTTATGCCCACATCCCTGCTCAATTCGCACGTAGAAATCTTTGCCAAGCGAGTTGCTGACAGACCATCCCCAATCCTTCCCCTTCTGGTTAAAGATGACCAATCAGGGTTTGTTATACCTCTTCAATGTAGCTGAGTGCAGACGTTCCCCTTTACTAGCGGTTACACTGGATGCCGCCTTCATTGGTCATTTGCTTTTTCGGTCCTTAGGGAGATAGGTTTTACTGGCCACATGCAAGGTTTTTACTCCTGTGGCTAAAGTTTGTTATTGGAGTCTTATCCGATGGCCTTCACATCACGAATGGCTCTCGCCAAGGATGCCCGCTATCTCCTTTCATACCTTTTAGAACAACATAATAGACATACAGCGGGTTTGGATGGCTTTCAGGTGGGCAGTACTATCCATACCATCTCCCGATACACCGATGACACAAACCCCAAACAGTCACTGGAAAAGGCCTTTTCTCTCATTTCCCACTTTGACTCTTTATCCTACTAGAAGATCAACAGCTCCAACTCTCAAGCCCTTCCTATAGAAGATATCTCCAATCTAGATTCCCTTCGGACTGGCAGACCTCGACACAGCCTTACTTAGGTATCAAACTTACTACCGCCCCCCCCCCCCCCCCCCCCCGGTCACTTACATACCAGAATATTTATGAACCCCTTTTCTCCACTTTGACGCAAGACTTTGCAAATTTCACCATGAAGGACATTTCTTGGGTAGGCGAGGCTGCATCATTTCAAATGGTGCCTAAGCTGGTTTATGTCTTCCAGGCCCTACCTATATCAATACCTAAAGCCTTCTTTAAGAAAGCCCAGAAGCTCCTCGACTCCTATAGCCCAAGCATGGAGTCATTGGTCTCCCTTCTATCAAAGAATATTTTTGTGCCATGGATCTCTTGTTCCTTAGGGAGTGGTGGAACCCCGCCCCGGGGAAATCTTGGGTCCAAATTTAATCTGACTTGCTTACTCCTTAAAAGATTATCTTTATCAAACTGCATGAAAGCCTTGCTCTCTCAACCCTACTCTCTTAACCCCTTAATGCCCAACGCCATACATGTACGGCGCAACCGGACGTGACTTAACGCCCAGCTCCTTACATGTACGGCGCAAGGTCTGCGGGGGGGGGGGGGGGGTTTGGGATCGGGGGGAATCGCAGCACCGTACCTGCTCTTACCGGTAGGCAGCTATGCTACACGCCCCCCCCCCCCTGCAACTCCAAGTGCTGAGATTGGCCTATCAATGAAGACCGGCACATCGCAGCGCAGGAAACTGTCAGAGGCATCGGGGAGGGTCGGGAGGAGGTCAGGGCGAGGTGGCAGGTGCTGAACTGGTTAGCACTGGTCACCTCCGAGGTGAGGCAGGGGACACCAGTGTTTTGGGTCCCCTGCCAGCGCTGCTATTGGCTGGAATAACGCTCCAGCCAATGGCAGCGCTATAGCGGCACAGGAAAGGGCTGAACTTCCCTGCATGCAGCCATTCTAGCTGGTGACTGCATGCGGAAAGGTCCTCTGCTTGTGGCTTGCTGGGACTTGTGGTGCACACCACTGCACTTTTAACCCCTTTCCTGCTGAAAAGAAAGAAGAAAAGAAGAAGAACAACATCTGGAATAGCTGCACAGATCTTTTTTTCATTTGCAGCTGTTCCAGATCCCTAAACCACCCTCCGTACCTGCCCCTTCCCGCCCCCCTCCCACGTCCTATTGTCACGGACGCCATTTGGTCCGTGCACTCTTTTTGGTCTTTTTATTTATTTTTTTACAATTTTCCAGCTCCGCACCACTTTTTCTGCGTGCGAGCTGTGACCGCCAAGTGCTGTTCAGTGCGTACCTGCCTGATCAGCACCTGCAGATTATTTGTGATTTTTGGGCAAATTTTTCCTTTTTTTTGGTTAAAAAAGAAGAAAAAAGTAGTTAGGGCTTTATATAAATATATATATATATAGAGTTCTATATTTTTAGCCAGTGTTCACTTTTTTAGCACTGTAGTGAATGTTTATACTCGCGGCCGGTGTGCGTGCTGCGGAGCACCGATCAGTAGTGTGCTCAGTAGCATCTGCACATTTTTTTTTTTTTTGGGTGTGAATAAAGATCTGCAGTTAGTGGTAGTAAGTTATATATATAAATTTCAGTTAGGGCTCATGCACACAAACGTTTTTTGCGTTCCGCATACGGGCCGTATTTTGATTTTGTATATGGTCCGTATACAGAACCATTCATTTCAATGGGTCCGCAAAAGATGCGGACAGCACACAGAGCTCTGCTCCGTGGCCCCGCAAATATTACGAGTCCTGTCCTATTTTTGTCCATTTTGCGGACAAGAATAGGCATTTCTATAATGGGCCTCCTGTTCCATTCTGCAAATTGCGGACCGCAAAAAACGGCACGGTCGTGTGCATGAGCCCTTAGTGTGAGTTTAGGTTTTTGCACGAACGCACCATCTGTGTGCGTGCATTTTGCTGAGCACTGTAGTGAATGTTTATACTGTATACGGAACCATTAATTTCAATAGTTCCGCAAAAAAACGGAAGGTACTCCGTAGGCCTTCCGTTTCCATATTTCCGTTTTTCCGTTCCAAGATAGAACATGTCCTATTGCTGTCTGCATAACGGACAAGGATAGTACTGTTCTATCAGGGGCCAGCTGTTCCGTTCCGCAAAAAAACGTAATGCACACGGACGTCATCCGTATTTTTTGTGGATCCGTTTTTTGCAGATACGCAAAATACTGAAAAGCCATACAATTGTGTGCAAGAGGCCTTAGCGCTAGTTCACACGACCGTGCCGTTTTTTGCAGTTTTCAAAAAACGGATGCCGCCAGTGTGCCTTCTGCAATTTGCGGAAAGGAACAGGAGGCCCATTATAGAAATGCCTATTCTTGCCCTCATCATTTTTGCGGGGCCACGGAACAAAGCAAAGGATGCGGACAGCACACAGAGTGCTGTCCGCATCTTTTGCGGACCCATTGACATGAATGGTTCCGTGTACGGACCGTATGCGGAACGCAGAAAACGTCCCGTATACGGAGCGCAAAATACATTCGTGTGAACGAGCCCTTGGTGTGAGTTTAGGTTTTTGCATGAAGGCACCATCTGCGTGCATCCATTTTGCAACCACTGAGCACCGATCAGTAGTGTCCGTTACTAAGCGCGTCTTTTTTTTTGTTGCAGAAAATACTTTTCTTCTAAATTTAATTTAAAATTTATTACAAGCCCCTTCACGTGTGAAAACACTACATACACACGCCTCACCCTAAATAAAGGTCTCCACATTTCACACGTCACACCACAATAAAATGAAAATGGCCGTCCATCCCAACGACTATACTCAGCTGAAGAGGCACACGCCATCCTTGCCTCCGATACTGAGTGAGGGAGAAGAGGATGCCAATTTCCTCTACGGCTCTACCCCCTTCATCATCATCATCCTCCGCTGATGAGGGACCCTCTAGAAGGCGCCCCAGGGTAGCAGTGGAGACAGGCCCCCCAGAGTGACCCCATATGGACCCCACCCTACGATGATTATCAGCCCCCCAGAGTGAACTCCGGAATTCAGATAGACAGTGCGGGCTTCACTGAGATAGATTTTTTTCAAAATCCTTTTCTCTTCAGATTTTGTAAATGTAATGGTGGCCCAAACCAAATTGTACGCCCAACAATTCATTGCTCAGAACCCTACTTCGCCATACGCTAGACCCCAAGGTTGGACCCCAGTAGATGCAGCAGAGATGATGACGTTTTTTCGGGACTCGTGCTGCATATGGGCGTAGTAAAGAAGCCAAACGTCAGACAATATTGGAGTTTGGACATTTTCTACCAGACTCCAATTTACAGTCAGACCATGACCCGGAATCGATTTGATTCAATTCGGAAATTCCTACCCTACAACGGCAATGCACAGTGCCCACCCCAAAACGACCTGGCATTTGACCGACTGATCAAAGTTAGGCCTGTCATTGACCACTTCAGCACCAAGTTTGCTGAGGTGTACAACCCCGATAAAAATGTAGATGAGTCCCTATTACTGTTCAAAGGGAGGGTAAGATTCCGCCAGTACCTGCCTAACAAACGGGCAAGGTATGGCATAAAGTTATACAAACTCTGTGAGAGTAGATCTGGGTACACCTATAGGTTTCGGGTTAATGAAGGGAAAGATTCCCCCCATAGAACCCCCAGAATGCCCCCCCCCCCCCCATCCTAGGAGCTAGTGGGAAGATTGTGTGGGACTTGCTGCACCCACTGCTGGATAAGGGTTACCACCTCTATCTGGATAACTATTACACCAGCATACCCCCATTCATGTCCCTAACTGCCAGAGGTTCTGTGGCTTGCGGCACAGTGCGCAAAAATCTAAGAGGCCTCCCTAGATCCCTGGTAGGGCAACCACTGAGAAAGGGTGAAAGTAGGGCTCTCCTCCAGGAGAACATGCTGGTGGTTAAGTACAAGGACAAGAGGGACGTCCTTGTACTGACCACCATTCACAGTAACACCAGCTCCCCTGCCGCTGTTCGAGGTACCACAACCACTGTCCCCAAACCAGACTGCATTCTGGACTACAACAGGCACATGGGACGGGTGGATCTTTCAGATCAACTTCTGAAGCCCTACAATGCCACACGAAAAACAACTGTGTGGTTACAAAAAGCTGGCCGTACACATTGTACAGACGGCAATGTGCAATGCGTACATGCTATTTTTATTCTGCAGGCCACACAGGAACTTTCCGCCAGTTCCAAGAGGTGGTTATCAAGGCCCTAATTTTTCAAAACCAGGCCGGGGAGGGTCCCAGTACTTCAGGAAGTTACGGTGCCCGTGTTGTACCAGGGCAACATTTTCCAGGTCAAGTCCCCCAGACAGCAAGAAAGGGAAGGACCCAAAAAAGATGCAGAGTGTGTTCAAAAAGGGGTATTAGGAAAGACACTATTTACCACTGCGAAACCTGCCCTGAAAAACCTGGCCTGTGCATGAAGGAGTGTTTCAGAATCTACCACACATCCATGGAGTATTAATTTAATTTCATCCTTTATGCTCCCTGTAATATTCCACTTTATATCTCTGACTTGCTGAAGGACGCGGCTTCGCTCTGGTATATTTCATCTATTTCATTTAATGTTTGTGTGTGTGTCGTTAAAATATATCAACACTATTCACTATAACAGTGACATCTACAGCACCCCGCCCCAAAAACAGTGACCTCCCCACAGTGCGCCGTCCCTTAAAATTGGACCTCCACAGCAGCCCACCCCCTTAACTTTGACCTTTATACAAGCCTTCCCCTTTAACAGTGACTTTCACAGCATACCAGTGGCCTTTATTGGAAAGGGGGCGTGTCCTTTTAAACAGCTCACTCTAAGACAGCAGCACTGTGCTCTCTGAGTGTGAGCTGCAGGGAGAAAGTCACCCTCCCTCCTACCTCTGCTGCTGACAGAAGTTGATTTTTACCTTTTTTTTTATTTTTATCCCTGTTGGCTCAGGAGTAGGAGGGGCGTGGCCTAACCATATCTGGGAGTGGCTTAGTGGGGCATGGAGGCGGGGTTTTGTCTTTTGAGGGTGGACACATTGTGGCAGGGGGTGTGTCTGGGCTCCTTCCTGCAAGAGTGACGCCCCTCTGGGCACATTACTAGCTCATTTGCATACCAAATAAACTGGATTTTCAGAGGATAAAAACATCTATCGCTGGAACAAAGGCACATCTGGAAATAAGGTACTAAGTGCTATTAGGCCATGGCTTTACTTCAACAGCAATTATCCTGGTGACAGATTTCCTTTAAAGCTCTCCTACAGCAGTGAGGATAAATGGCTGGGTTGTTATGGAAACCTGGAGTAAAACTGTGTATGTGGAGACTAAGGGCCTGCGAGCTTCTATTGGCTGATTAAGGGTCATGTGACCAAGCTTCTATTGGCTAATGCATTTTTTGGGAATATCTCGGGAACGATACGTCCTAGAGAGCTGAGACCTGCTCTAAAACTTTCCCGGACACCTGATGTATCTGTGTGCCAAATTTTGTGATTGTAAATGCGACGGTGTGGATTCCTTTAGCCGACACACACATACACACACACACACACATACACACAGCTTTATATCTCTGATTTAGTCCACCTCACTTGCATATCCACTTTCCAACAACCGCTACATATTCTTTTCTGTGAGACAACTGTTAGGTCAAAAGTACCCTTTCCACCACTTAAAATGTTTGTACGGGGGTGCTCTTCCCGAAATGGGGTCACTTGTTAGGGTTTTTAATTTCTGGGGACCTCAGGAATTTATTTAATGCGACATGGCAGCTAAAATCCATGTCTGTTTATTCAGGCCTGCAAAATCCATATTTTGCACTTTGCCTCTAGAGCCCTGCTGTGCGCCCATACAGCAGGCTACAAGCACATATGGGGTGTTTGCTAAATGGGGAGAAATGGGGAACATATACTGGGTGCATTTTCTCCTTTAACCCATTCGCTACCAGCACCGTACATGTACAGCGCTGGTAGCGCTGTTCAGGCATGATGCCCGCTCGCTTGAGCAGCGGGCGTCATGGTCAGCAAGTCTCTTCTGTTTCAAAGAGACCTGCGGCTAATTACCGCAACCGGCAATAATGCTGATCGCGGTAATTAAATGCTTTAGATGCCGTGATCAAGTGATATCACAGCACTTAAATGTGCAAAAACCCGGAAGCTCGCGCTTCCAGGCTTAGTACTGAAGCCCTGTGTGGCCAATCGGGACTTCAGTACTTACACTGAATGCTCTGAGCCTCTATGAAGAGATTCAGAGCATAAAGGCCTCCTGCACCCGACCGTTTCCCCCCCGTTTACTGGCGGTTATTTGCGTTCCGTATACGGTTTGTATACGGAACCATTCATTTAAATATGTCTGCAAAAAAAATGGAATGTACTCCGTATGCATTCCATTTCCGTTTTTCCGTTACGTTGAAAGATAGAACATGTCCTATTATTGCCCGCAAATCACGTTCCGTGTCTCCATTCAAGTCAGTGGGTCCGCAAAAAAATGGAACACATACGGAAATGCATCCGTATGTCTTCCGTATCCGTTCCGTTTTTGCGGAACCATCTATTCAAAATTTTATGCCCAGCCCAATTTTTTCTATATAATTACTGTATATGCCATACGGAAAAATGGAACGGAAACAAAAAACGGACCAACGGAACCGTGAGAAACGGACCACAAAACTGTGAAAAAGCCATACGGTCGTGTGCAGGAGGCCTAATGCTGCAATTCTTATTTTGGCCAACATAGGAAATGAGCAAAATGCTAAGCAATTGTCAATTTTAAAATCCCTGATAGGTCAAAATGAAAAAGTAAAAAACATTTGTAAGGTCATTTATGAGTCTTAAAATGCAAAAAATAATAATTTTAAAGTAAAAAATTTTTAAAATAGAAAAGTTGAAATCACCCCCCTTTCCGTATAATAATAATAATAATAATAATAATAATAAAAAAACGAAATAACAATAAATATAAACATCCTTAGTATTACCGCGACCCAAAAAACGCCCACACTATTAAAAAAAAAAAAAACAATGCGGTGAATAGCGTAATGGAAAAAAGGGTCAAAATGGCCGATTTGCCATTTTTTCATTGCTTCTCTTACCCCCAAAAATTTAATAAAATGTGATCAAAAAGTCATGCACAGTCCAAAATGGTATCAATAAAAACTATGGATTGTCCTGCAAAAAATGAGCCCCTAAACAGCTCAGTAGACATAAGTATAAAAAAGTTAAGGGGGTCTGATTTTTTTTTTTTTTAAGTTTACATTTATTTTTACACTATTTAGACATAAAAACCCATACATATGGGGTATTGTTGTAATCGTATTGACCCAGAGAATAAAGGGCATGGGTCAGTTTTGCTGCAAACGAAACGCCGTGGGAACAAAACCCATAAATCGGTGGAGGAATTGCTGCTTTTTTCCAATTCCACCCCATTTGGATTTTTTTTTACCGCTTCCCACTATATTTTATGCCACAATTAATGGTGGCATTAAAAAGATAACTTGTCCCGCAAAAAATAAGCCCTCATACAGTTATGTGAACGGAATATAAAAAACTCCAAGAAAATTTAGACTAGAGCCTTCAGAATCACAGGTGCATATCCATGAAGCAAACATGATTATAAAAAACAAAATGGCTGCACACCGTTATATATACAAACAATAGAGCTAAGAAATGGGGGTCATTCTAAATAAAAGTGGTTCAATACCGACTATAAATGAGTCAATGGAAGCTCTTAGCGCACATATTTGATCAAACATGTGTCGGGCTCATCTACCAGGCGTCAAGGTGGCTTCCGCAGATGGGTCCCTAACACTAAATATACTGCCTCTTTTTGGACTTACCAGAGTACGTTTGTAGCTGGTCCCTACACTGCCCTGAACATTGTAGGCTTCGGTAAGTCCAAAGTGAGGCAGTATATTTAGTGTTAGGGACCCATCTGCGGAAGCCACCTTGACGCCTGGTAGAAGAGCCCGACACATGTTTGATCAAATATGTGCGCTAAGAGCTTCCATTACTCATTTATAGTCGGTATTGTACCACTTTTATTTAGAATTACCCCCATTTCTTAGCTCTATTGTTTGTATGTATAACGGTGTGCAGCCATTTTGTTTTTTAAAAATGGAATATAAAAAAGTTATGGCCAAAGGAAGATAGGGAGGAAAAATGAAAAGGCAAAAACGAAAGGAAAAAAAAACAACCTTTGGGAGTGAAAGGTTTAACCCCTTGTGAAAGTGAAAAATCGGGGTCTGCTAGTAATTTTTCATTTTTACAAATGTGAGCTTGGAAATGCTGTCACGAGTGTTTCTGTCTTCTGTGAGACACCTGTTTGCTAAAAAGTACCCTTTCCACCACTTAAAATGTTCGTACGGGGGTGCTCTTTCCGAAACGGGGTCGCTAGCAGTTCCTAATTCTGTTAAATGCCTGATGGGTCAAAGTGCTCACTACACACCTTAAGATATTCCTTGAGGGGTGTCGTTTCTGAAATACGGTCACTTGTTGGGGTTTTTAATTTCTGGGGACCTCAGGAAATTATTTAATGCAACATGGCAGCTAAAATCCATGTCTGTTTATTCAGGCCTGCAAAAAACATACACTGCTCAAAAAAATAAAGGGAACACTTAAACAACACAATGTAACTCCAAGTCAATCGCACTTCTGTGAAATCAAACTGTCCACTTAGGAAGCAACACTGAGTGACAATCAATTTCACATGCTGTTGTGCAAATGGGATAGACAACAGGTGGAAATTATAGGCAATTAGCAAGACACCCCCAATAAAGGAGTGGTTCTGCAGCTGGTGACCACAGACCATTTCTCAGTTCCTATGCTTCCTGGCTGATGTTTTGGTCACTTTTGAATGCTGGCGGTGCTTTCACTCTAGTGGTAGCATGAGACGGAGTCTACAACCCACACAAGTGGCTCAGGTAGTGCAGCTTATCCAGGATGGCACATCAATGCGAGCTATGGCAAGAAGGTTTGCTGTGTCTGTCAGTGTAGTGTCCAGAGCATGGCCAGTACATCAGGAGACGTGGAGGAGGCCGTAGGAGGGCAACAACCCAGCAGCAGGACCGCTACCTCCGCCTTTGTGCAAGGAGGAACAGGAGGAGCACTGCCAGAGCCCTGCAAAATGACCTCCAGCAAGCCACAAATGTGCATGTGTCTGCTCAAATGGTCAGAAACAGACTCCATGAGGGTGATATGAGGGCCCGACGTCCACAGGTGGGGGTTGTGATTACAGCCCAACACCGTGCAGGACGTTTGGCATTTGCCAGAGAACACCAAGATTGGCAAATTCGCCACTGGCGCCCTATGCTCTTCACAGATGAAAGCAGGTTCACACTGAGCACATGTGACAGACGTGACAGAGTCTGGAGACGCCGTGGAGAACGTTCTGCTGCCTGAAACCTCCTCCAGCATGACCGGATTGGCATTGGGTAAGTAATGGTGTGGGGTGGCATTTCTTTGGAGGGCCGCACAGCCCTCCATGTGCTCGCCAGAGGTAGCCTGACTGCCATTAGGTACCGAGATGAGATCCTCAGACCCCTTGTGAGACCATATGCTGGTGCGGTTGGCCCTGGGTTCCTCCTAATGCAAGACAATGCAAGACCTCATGTGGCTGGAGTGTGTCAGCAGTTCCTGCAAGACGAAGGCATTGATGCTATGGACTGGCCCGCCCGTTCCCCAGACCTGAATCCAATTGAGCACATCTGGGACATCATGTCTCGCTCTATCCACCACAGACTGTCCAGGAGTTGGCAGATGCTTTAGTCCAGGTCTGGGAGGAGATCCCTCAGGAGACCGTCCGCCACCTCATCAGGAGCATGCACAGGCGTTGTAGGGAGGTCATACAGGCACGTGGAGGCCACACACACTACTGAGCCTCATTTTGACTTGTTTTAAGGACATTACATCAAAGTTGGATCAGCCTGTAGTTGTCAACACATTCAACTATGTAAAGAACAAAGTATTTCAGAAGAATATTTAATTCAGATCTAGGATGTGTTTTTTTTGTGTTCCCTTTATTTTTTTGAGCAGTGTATTTTAGACTTTGCCTCTGGAGCCCTGCTGTGCGCCCATACAGCAGGCTACAAGCACAAATGGGTAGTGATGGGCGAACATCGGCCGGGACGGTAGTGATGGGGGCTCTGGTGGTCATCATACTGAATGGAGGGTCATTGGGGATCATTATACTAAATGGGGGGCACTGGGTGTCATTATACTGTGTAAGGGGTCCTCACAGTGTAATCACCCCCCCAGTGGCCCCCTCACATGCCTATCATTGCTGGAGTGCAGGGGAGCCGGTGGTCCTGTCATTCACTAACCGCAGCTCCCTGCGCTCCTTCTCTCCTCAGGCCCGGTGCAGCAGTGAGGCACACGTCATGACGTCACAGCTGGGCCTGGTCTGGAGGAGAGAAGGAGATGTGCAGTGATGTAGCTAGAACTGACTGGGCCCCACATAAAATATTTTTACGCCCCCCGTCCCCCAGTGGGTTCACATCACGTTTTTCCTATCGGTTTGATGTATATAAATGTGCAGCACTCCACGTTTTTGTATCCTGCAGGGTCTATTAAAAAAATGCATATGTTAACGTGTATGTTTTTCTACCATGAAACTGTATGGTGAACGGACGCCACTGTACGGCGTCAGTCTGAGGCATCTAATAACGTATACATTTTTGGTATGCATTAAATGGATGGCAAAAATAGGAAGTGAACCCAGCCTTAGTGTCAGAATAAGCACCAGTACACAGCGGAGCAGCGTGGCGGAGAGGGGGGGCCGCCATGTACTGATAGAGCGCTACCTGGTCCTGGTGGTCAGGGGTGAGGACTGTATAATGTACTGAGGAATGGATAAAAATTTTACTGTAGGCCAGTACACCTGACAGAAAAGAACTTGTGATTATGTGGCTGGAGGTCAGGGGCGTAGCTAAAGGCTCATGGGCCCTGGTGCGAGATTTCAGCTTGGGGCCCCCTTTCCACAGTGCTTTGTGGCCAGAGGCAGGAAAGCACATAGACTTCATGCTGCCTGAGGCAAAAAATGAAACGGCGCCCCCCTCATGCCAAAGTCTTGACCCTTCCCTCCAGCCAGAGCTGGAACTTGACCAGCATGTACTTGAACAGCATGCAGGTATATCGCAGGCCTCACTCAATATTTGGTGGAAACAGGTATATCGAACCCCTAATCTGTATTTTGTGGAAGCAGGTATATCACACCCCTCAATTATTTTTTTTGCCACAACAGTGATATCACACCACCCTGTTTATTTGGGGCGACAGGTATATCGCAGCCCTCAATCAGTATTTTGTGGAAGCAGGTATATCACACCCCTCAATCTGTTTTTTTGGGGGGAAAAAGGTATTTCACACCAGTTGCAATTAGTTGTTCCAATAGCGTTTGTCCCTCTATATAGCTGCGGTATTGCAGCAGAACCGCACACAACTGCTGCACAATACAAATGCACTATAATACACTTTCTATGTATCACATCTATCGATAGCACACCTATACCAAACCTTAAAAGGACTTTTGTGGCCCTATTAGCTAGCGTTTGGTGTCCCAGCCTGTCCCTGCTCCACACAGCAACCTCTCCCTACACTGGCAAAACACTGAATGTAAAATGGCTGCCAGATCGGATTCTTTAATAAGGTGGGGGGTATGTCCATGTGCTGAAACGTCTCAATTGGCTGTCCTGTCCCACTTGATGGATGTGTCATGGGTCAAAGTTCAGCGCAATGCAAAAGAATATGGCGCCGGTGGACAACGCCATATGTTCGCATGTTCGGCAAATCGTGAACGCGCAAAGTTCACCGCCGGGCGAACCGCAAGGGGTGTTTGCTAAATGGGAACATATACTGGGGTGCATTTTCTCCTTTAACCCCTTGTAAAAGTGAAAAATTGGGGTCTGCTATTAATTTTTCATTTTTACAAATGTGAGCTTGGAAATGCTGTCACGAGTGTTTCTGTCTTCTGTGAGACACCTGTTTGCTGAAAAGTGCCCTTTCCACCACTTAAAATGTTCGTACGGGGGTGCTCTTTCTGAAATAGAGTCACTTGTTGGGGTTTTTCATTTCTGGGGACCTCAGGAATTTATTGAATGTGACATGGCAGCTAAAATCCATGTCTGTCAATTCAGGCCTGTCGGCAAAATTCCCATTTAGCTGTTTGCCCGCTGTGCGCCCATACTGCAGGCTACAAGCACATATGGGGTGTCTCCTGAATGGGGAACGCGACCTGGGGTGCATTTTCTCCTTTAACCCCTTGTGGAAAAAAAATCTCTATATAATGAGATGTAGAAGATGTATAACAGTCTTTTATAGGAATTTATATTGACAGCATTTGGATGGTACAAAAGTGAACTACAACAACCACAAATATATTGGGAAAGGGATATTGAAGCCCAGAAGGATTTATCACAAAAAACGCATGGTGAACAGAAAAACCGCATGGGTTAGGCTACTTTCACACTGGCGTTTCTGGGTCCGCCTGTCAGATCCGTTTCAGGGCTCTCACAAGCGGCCCCAAACGGATCAGTTCAGCCCCAATGCATTCTGAATGGATAAGGATCCGTTCAGAATGCATCAGTTTGGCTGCGTTCCGTCTCCGTTCCGTTTTTGAAGCGGACACCAAAACGCTGCTTGCACGCCTGACGATGCGGAGCCAAACGGATCCGTCCTGACTTACAATGTAAGTCAATGGGGACTGATCCGTTTTTTTTTTGGCTGACACAATATGGTGCAATTGAAAACAGATGCATCCCCCATTGACTTTCAACATAAGTCAAGACGGATCCGTTTTGACTTAGACATTTTTTTGAAAGAATGATGCAAACGGATCCGTTCTGAACGGATAAAAACGTTTGCATTATCGGTGCGGATCCGTCTGTGCAGATACAAAACGGATCCGCGCCGAACGCAGGTGTGAAAGTAGCCTTACTTGTAAAAAAAAATATGGAGTGGAATGACAATCCAGTACGGCTTTTTGGGGTGAACAATAGACCCATTAGCCAGATATAAAAAGACGAAAGCCACAGTGAGCAGGCAAGCACTGAGGAAGAAGTACGCGTCTGGGGAGACGACCTGATCACTTACCTCTACATTGGCGTGAAGTCATGATATACAGGAATCCTTAGGGTTTACTTCATATTAAACCCACATGGAGGCATGATGAAATCCTATATGCAGGAAGGCCTTGAACAATAGGACTAGCGCCATCTGGCTGACAAGAAATACATTGCAGCCGATAAATACATTGCAGCTCAAAGTGAAATTTAAACACAAGCGCCATCTAGTGTCCAAAAATCAAAATACACTAGCAACTTTTACTAATAGGTGGTTATAGGAGAAATGCACCAACGACTCTCACCAACAGTGTACCATAGGAGCTTTATCAATAGTGTGTTATAGGAATATATCAACAGTGTGTCATAGAAGTCTTAAAGTTTTACAAAGTTTTATATTATTTATTATTGAATGTTTATAATATATTTCATGTATATTTTTTGCAATCGTTAAACCTAACATATATGTTTATAGAACAATAAAATAAGATTTTAATAAATTAAATCTCCTGCTCTCTGAGTGAACCATTGTTGCGAGTGTGCTTTGAAATGCTTTCACAAGTGTGTCTGTCTTCTGTGAGGCACCTGTTTGCTGAAAAGTGCCCAATAGGGGGTATTGCTGTAATCAGGAGAAAATGGGCAATAAATTAGGGGGTGCATTTTCTCCTTCCCTTTTGAACCCTGCCATGCATCCATACATCATTTTTTGAGCACATATGGGGTGTTTGCTTATTCGGGGGAAATAGGGAACAAAATGTGGGGTGCATTTTGTCCTGTTCCCCCTTGTGAAAGTGAAAAATGTGGGTGTAAAGCAACTTTTTCTGGAAAATGTTTTAATCTTCCTTTTTTGCAGCCAAGCGTTTCCTAATTCTGTTAAACGCCTGATGGGTCAAAGTGCTCACTACACACCTTGAAATATTCCTTGAGGGGTGTAGTTTCCGAAATGGGTTCACTTTTTGGGGGTTTCCACTCTAGGGCCACCTCAGGGTGTCCTCATATGCGGCATAGCTCCCAATTACCATTCCAGCTAAATCCGCTCTCCTAACGCCATATGGTGCTTCTTCCACTCTGAAGCCTGCCGTGCGCCCATACATCCGTTTTTGAGCACATATGAGGTGTTTCTGTAAACTCCAGATTCAGGGTAATAGATTTTGAGTTTTGTTTGGCTGTTAACCCTTTATGTGTGGCAGAAAAAAATTGATTTAAATTTAAAATCTGAAAATTTTGAAATTTTATTCCCATTTTTATTTAATTCTCGTGGGGCACCTAAAGGTTTGACAAAGTTTGTAAAATCAGTTTTGAATATCTTGAGGGGTGTCGTTTCTAAAATGGGGTGATTTATGGGTGGTTTCTAATATGTAAGCCCCAGAAAGTGACTTCATTACTGAACTGGTCCTGAAAAAATGGGGGTTTGGAAATGTTCTTTTAAAAAATTTAAAGATTTGCTTCTAAAGTTCTAAGCCTTCTAACGTCCCCAAAAAATTAAAATTTATTTTCAAAATGATCGAAACATGAAGTTGACATATGGGGAATGTAAAGTAATAACTATTTTTGGAGCTATTACTGTCTATTATAAAAGTAGAGAAATTGACATTTGGAAATCTTTCCAAATTTTTGGTAAATTTAAAAAAAATAAAATAAAAAAAATTACATTTTTTGACTCAAATTTGCCCTGGATAGTTAAAAGCGTTTTAAAGTTATTACCACATAAAGTGACACTGTCAGATTTTCTTAAAATGGCCTGGGCAGGAAGGTGAAAAATGGCCCGGTCCTGGAGGGGTTAATGGTGGCACATGCTGGATCCCTATGGTCGCGGTTTCACCCCTCCCACGGGAAGTCGAGCCCTCTTTTACTTTTGCATATATCCACTCATCTTTTGGAGAGGTGTATAGGGGACATTGACCGATCTCGATTGCGAGATGTTGGAATGGTGTCAAGTGATTGAAAATAATTCTGTCACCCCCTTTGAGGCACTTCGGAGATCAAACTTCCTCGCATACATGAGGGTACGTCACTGTCTCGGCCCACTCTTACATTCTTCCCCCAAAGTTGACTCTGACTTTATCAGATTATTTCAGGATCCTTCTCACGTACTACGCGATATATTTATGATTTCTTAGGAGATAAAACCAAGTTTGTTAAATCTCCTCTCGTTAGAAAGTGGGAGACTGATTTGCAGACCTCTTTTTCTGAGGAGCAGTGGGCCAGGGCTGTGGACTTTCTAGCGTCCACCTTTAAATGTGTAACACATTATGAAGCTGCGGTCAGAACGTTGCTTCGACGGTACTTCACTCCACAAAGATTGAGCCGCATGTACCCCAGAGTATCTGCATGCTGATGGAGACATTGTGGGAAAACTGGGTCCTTGTATCATATCTTATGGTCCTGCCCAAAGCTTGCTGACTTCTGGCATCAGACCTTTGCTTTGATCTCACAGATTTCAGGGATACTGGTTGCCCCTTCACCCGCTCTACCACTTTTGTTTGTAGGTATAGATTGCATCACTTCCTCATATAGACGCATTATTGGCCAAACTGGTGATTTCTCGGCACTGGAAGTCCCTGGATCCCCCCCCCCCCCCCCCTAAATCTCAAAGGTCATCCAGGCTTTGAATGTTACTTCCTGCCACTATGATTAATCCAGTCATCAGAGATAATACCTGGGCACCTTGGTTGTTACATGTGGGATATTCCCCATAACTCTTATATAAAGACTCATTGACTTATCCATGTTCCTGTACTGCCTGAGAGACCCTTACTTGCATATTTTTTCATTTCTGTTTAGTTTTATATGTTTACACTGTAATAGTCCTCTCTGCTACTGTGAAATGTTAACAGGTAGAAGGACCTTTAACATTACCATAACATACCTTTCGGTTTTTCATTTTGTGCCAAACAATTGTTATTATCACAGGGCGGATTGGCCATAGACCCTACAGGGAAATTTTCCCTGTGGGACGATACCCAGGGGGCCACTCGAGCCCTGTTGATGGCCGCAGACCAGGTACAAAATGATCTGATGCTCGAACGCCACAGGTGCCCTCCTGAACTCAACTGTATTACTGTCCTCATGATGGTTTTACAGTTGAATACTGTGGTGAGGGCGACAGTATTTTGTGCTGCCCTGTGGTATTTGGTTCTGCTGAGGCGGTATTCTGTATTGCAGGCCCCGCCTACTTCGGTTGTCCCGTCCTACTCGTTTCAGCCCATCCTCTGTCAGTTTGAACCCACCCAAAACATGTGGCCACTTTTAATTTTTTTTTTTCCAGGGCCACTTTCAGTTCCCAAGCCGCCCCTGCTTATGTATATTCCCGAAACCAATAAAAATTATTATTTGCTAAATTTGGTCAGGACTGCACTGCAGCAAAACAAAAAAGTACACCCACCTGCTCTCCTGCTGCTCCAGCGTCGAGGGCCGGATCTGCGCTTTTCCAGGCATGAGCAAACTGGGAATGTAAAGTGGCCCCAAGTTGTAGGTTGGTCCAAACTGACAGAATGTGGTCTCTGTCCACCAGAAATTTCCCGGTAGGGTCTATGTCCACCCCTGCTTTCAGGTCCCTGGCCTGTAAACATCCAGACAGGGTTATGTGTACTGGTGCAGCCAATCAGCAGCCTCAGCGGTGATGCACCCCCAAGCAGAACGTCAATGCTGGGACACGCCACCGTTGAATCTATTCATTGGTTGGAGCAGTGCACAGGACTCTCTTCACAAGTGCTGGTGGGTGGGGGATTAAAAAAAAATAAAAAATCCTGGACAACTCCTTTAAGACCCCTAGTGTGGCAAAAAAGATGGAAATGAAATGTTATAAAGTTTAATAATGATATACTGGTTTTAAAATTTTGTTCATCTTCGTAAGCAAAAAAAGACATTTGTACTGGCAAATATTTTCCTTAAATAAAGGTCTAGTTCTGTACAAAGTAGTCCTAGAGCTCCCTCTAGGGGTGACACATGCCAAGCAGAATATGACTCAATGTTTGAGACAATAGAAGAACATTTAGGGTTTACACTTTCCACATTCTCTCTTCTGTGCAGACTTAGGAGAGTGTTTAGCTTTCTCAATGGACTGCAGATGAAGACCCCTGTCCTGTCCTTGCTCTGACTGTAAAGACTGTGCAGTATTTCCTTCAGCCATGACACCACACAGGACCAGAGATCCATTAAAGCCACAATCCAATTAGTGAAGAGTACCGAGACATGGAGTCTAAGGGTTTCAGGAGATCTGGAATATGACATTTTTTGCACTGATGAGTTTTGTATCCAAAGCCCCACTGCTAAGTTAGACTGCTGCAGAAAAACACTTTTTTTGACTGTAGGATCCAGGGTCTTAGACTAGAGACAACTCTACTAAAAATCTTTACAAAAGGATCTTGAGCATAATGGATTTCAAAGAAGGCTAACGAAGCAGCAACTTAAACGTTGAGCCCAGATGGACGAGGAACCTTCGGATAGCCCTGCTGAAATAAATCTAGGATTTTTAGCTTACATTCACATGACAGTAAAAATGGCTATGTGACGGCCGTTTTTAATATTAATTAGAGTCTATATGGCTAGATGGACTCCATCGAAATCAATAGGACCCTTTCAAATGCCATGCACAAGGCCAACGATGATAGACCACAGTGGTAGCCGCAATCTCTGAAACAAATGGGGAGGTGAGGGAGTCCTCGCCAGGGTTGGACTGGCCCACCAGAGTACCAGAGGATCCTCCTTTGGGCCCATGCTCTGACAATATGGATCCCTAATAAAATAGGACCCTTAAGGTCCTATTCAGTCAGAGGGTGAACCCTCAGAATCATTTCCTCTGGTGGGCCTAAAGGACTTCAATCGAACGCTGGTCCTCTGTGCATGACTTCCAGCTAGTGTCCTAACATGGCAGGAAAATTAGCCAATGACAGGCTGAGGAGGGGCACCCTTGCAGCTAGTGATTGGCTGAGAGGCATTTGCAGCCACTTCCTTTTGTGTCGGGAAATGAGCAGGATGTAGATGGTTGCCGTACCTGTGTAAGACCGTGAACCGAGGAGGGACCCCCAGGATACAGCGAAGTCACGGAACAGGGAAAACGACAGACACCAGCTTTTTATGCAAAAACAGAAACTTTACTATAACAGTAGTATAACCGCAACAATACAAACATGCACAGAATATGCTATATCCTGGACCCACAGTCACTGTCCCTGCCCACTGGACAGGCCTAGCCGATGGCATACACAGCAGGGCCTGCAAAGTCAATACTGTGCCGCAAAACAGGACAAACCTAGCCAATGGCGGACACAGCATAGCCTGCAAAGTCAATACTGCGCCGCAGAACAGTTCTGTACAGCCTGACAATCACACAACCTTATCTATCTATCTATCTATCTATCTATCTATCTATCTATCTATCTAATTTCAGGCCTAGGCTTAGTTTCTGTTGCTACAGGCGCCACTGGTATAAGGCGATGAGTAAATGGGTGTACTGACCTGCGTCCGTTCTGGGCCCGAGGATGCCTCTTACCCGAGATGGCCACCAGCCTCTCAGCACACGTGCGGCCTTGCTTGTTAGTTAGACTTCTGTCCAAACGCTGTAAGTAGTCCTCCTGGAACAATCCCTCTTCCTAAGAGCCGGATCTAGATGAGGGACAACGACTAGTCCCCTTCTACTGTGTCCCCGATCAAACCTGCCACGGCCGGAACCTCCGTGGACACCTGGGCAGGGACAACCCACCATTCCTCCTCTTCCTCATTTGAGGGGCTTTCCTCCATACTCTGACCGTGAGGAGGCACCTCCTCCACGCACACTGGCTCGTCAAAATTGCAACGTCTCAACATATTACGGTGCAAGTTTCGTGAGGGTCCCCTTGTCCCTACTGGCTTTACCTCATAGACCTGATTAGCGGGGTCTACCCTTCTTTTCACCGTGCATGGAACAACCTCCCACCGCCCATTTAACTTCCCAGATGGCCGTTTGGCTTTGACCATCACTTGATCACCCGGGGCATACCCATCTTTCTGCACTGGTCTTGGGTTAGGGTGTACCACCTGTCCCAGGCACTCCCCACAACCTTGAGGACCGCTCTCAGCCGGCGGCAGTGCTACTACACCCATGCGGTGGTACTTCTCGGTGGGGGCTCCATCGGGTTGGGCATGTGGAGATCCTCAATCTCCCGTCCGGCCCTTCCAAACATGAGCATATGTGGAGAGTATCCTGTGGTACTGTGTACCCTGTTGTTATAGGCCCACATCAATTCGGGTAGGTACGCGGGCCACTGGGCTTCCAGAGTCCGAAACATCTGAAGCAAGGTGCGATTGAAGCGTTCACATGCCCATTTCCTTGTGGGTGATACGGAGTGGTGTGGGAGCGTTCGATCCCATACAGCTGGTACAGTTCGTTCATTAAAGTACCCCGAAAGCATGCTCCCTGGTCAGAATGTATCCTCCGTGGACACCCAAACACCTGTAGAAAAGTGTTTACAGACAGCTTCGGCAGCTGACTCAGCAGTCTGGTCTCTGGTGGGCACGGCCACCGCATACTTAGTGAAGCGATCTGTCATGACTAGACAGTACGAGTGTCCCGAGAAAGAATATCCAATCTGTACATAATCGATCATCAGAAGTTCTAGGGGCACTGAGGTGTGGATGGTCTGTACAGGAGACCGCTGTTCATTACTCTTACTCAGCCTGCAGGGTCGACACTTAAGACATGCCGCGGCCACCATGTCGGCCAGATCTGGACAGTATACCAGCTGTTGGAGCCACTTGAATGTTTTGTCGCTCCCGAAAAGAGCTAGATTTTCATGAGCTTCCCTGGCGGCCTCCAGTCCCAATGACATGGGGATGACAATCTGTTGCCGGTATTGCAGCTCTGACTGTAAGTATATGGTCCAGCACAGGAGGCCCTGGGTAACGGTCAGATTTTTCTACTGCCTCAACAACTTTTGGCCCTCTGGGGTCAGACGGGCTCGTTTTTCTGGCCGAGGCCAGATCTTGCTCCAAACCCATTATTTCACTTTCCACAAGTCTGGGCAGCCATTCTGGACTCTCTCCCAATCAGCTAACGTTTTTCCCAGCACCAGGGTCATCCCGGACGCCACCCCACTTGAATGTGCCACATCCTGGAACATGGGTAAGAGACTAAGGTCAGGAGTTTCAGTGTCCTCTAACTCATCGGATCTCTGAGTTGACTGTCTTACTGGAACTCGGGAGAGTGCATCGGCATTGTCGTTCTCCCTACCGGACCAGAACTTGATGCAGTATTGGTACTTAGAAAGGCGGGCCAACCATCTCTGCTCGAGTGCACCGAACTTGGCATTCTCCAAATGTGCCAATGGGTTGTTGTCCGTCATCACAGTCACTTCTGCACCAGTCAGGTATTCTGCAAACCTTTCGGTCATGGACCACACCAGTGCCAGTAGTTCCAGTTTAAAGGAGTTATAGTTATCAGGGTTGCATTCTGACTCTCTCAGGGACCGACTCCCATAGGCGATGACTCTCTCCCTTCCATCCTGGACTTGGGATAGTACAGCCCCCAGACCATGTAGGCTTCCATCAGTGTACAACAGGAATGGGGTGTCGAACTGTGTGGAAGCCAGGATCGGGGCACTGGTCAGCCCCTCCTTCACCGCTTCAAAGGCTTCTTGTTGTCGGTGTCCCCAGTCGATGGGATGTTTCTTCGGGCCCCCAGTTGTGCCCCTTAGTAACTCATTTAACTGGCTCACCAGATGAGCAAATTTGGGTATAAACCTCCTGTAGTAGCCGGCCAGTCCCACGAACGCCCGCACCTCTTACAGTGCACTTGGCCGGGGCCACTTCTGAATGGCCTCCACCTTGCTGGGGGGCGGTTTTACCCCCTCCTGGGTGACCACATGTCCTAAGTACTCTATCTGCTGTCGGAACAGCTGGCACTTCTTGGGCTTAATCTGGAGCCCATGGTCTCGTAGCCGTCTCAGGACTTGTTGCAGCTTCTGGAGGTGATCTTCAAAGGAGGCCCCAAACACTACTGTGTTATCCAGGTATATCAATACTTACTCGAAGTTGAGATCCCCCAGACAGTGCTCGATCAATTGCTGGAATGTCCCCGGAGCATTGGAGAGGCTGAATTGCATCCGGTTGAACTAGTAGAGTCCCATAGGTAGAATGAAGGCCGTCTTGGCTTTGTCCTTCTTGGCCACCAGCACCTGCCAGTACCCACTAGCCAGGTCAAGAGTCGAGAAGAACTTTGCTTGGCTTAGGGCTGACAATAACTCCTCAATCCACGGAAGGGGGTAGGCATCCCGAATGGTCTGAGCATTCAGCTTCCGATAATCCACGCAGAACCCGGAGACCCCCATCTTTCTTCCGCACCAAGACTACCGGAGCAGCCCACGGACTTTGACTCTCCTGGATCACCCGGTTTTCCAACATGCTGGCCACCATATCTTTCACCTCCTGGTACATCTTAGGTGGGATTTGCCAGTAACATTCCCTGATTGGTGCAGCATCGCCGGTCGGGATTTCGTGTTCGATGACAGCAGCACACCCAAAGTCCTCATCATGTCTCGAGAAGGCCTCCTGATATTCCCAAAGGGTGTATTCCAGCAGCTTTTGTTCCCCCGGGGTCAGGGTTCTGCAGTCCACCCCCATCCGGGCCATGATCACTCGACCGTTCCGTTGTCGGGGTTTCTCTTGGATGGATCTCCACAGCATAGGTCCAGGCGTATTTCCTATCAGGCTGTAGCGTGAAGCCCCTTTGACAAACGATACCCCCTTCGGACACAAACTGTGGCCAGCAAGATGTTTACAGGGACGGTTAACTCGCAGTCCTCAACATTGCGGCAGCATACAGGCACACATCCATCCTTCACAATGGCGAGGGCCTTCGTTTCTTTTTGATAAGCGGCTCGATCAGGACCTCCAGTCAATTCAGTCGTTATCCAGCCCCCACCGGCAGCATCAATATTCGCTCTTGTCAAAGTGGGATCTTCACCGGGGTCCTCCGTGGTACCCTCACGTCTCCAATGGGCCGACCGGACATGCTACTCTTTTGCAGGCTACAGCTCCTCACCATCTGTTGTAAAACCTTCTGGGTAGGCTGGTGTGTATTGGCCTGTTGCCAATACTTCGGCCCATTCTGGATGAATGGTCCACCAGCACGACCCCCTTCTTGCCAATGTCTTGCCCAAACAGTCGGACCCGCATCCAGAGTATCCCTCGGACATCCATCTCTCTGTTATCGGCAGCCGTGAGCCTGATGACGCTCCCATCTTCGGGCTCCATCTAATGCCGGAAGTGTCTCTCGAAGAACTCCAGAGGCATAAGGGTGCACTCCGACCCTGTATCGACTAGGCAGCAGACCTTCCGGCCTTCCGACTCTGCTTCTATAATGGGGCTGCTGGCATACAGATGATGATCTTCACGCAGAGGGCTTACCTTCCGGTGCACCGCCACAGGACACCCAGCTACTGCAGCGGTCGGAAGTTTAACTTCAGCTCAGACGCAACCTGTTCTGGGCACTCTCTGGCCACATGGCCGTACTTTCGGCAAGTCCAACAGAGATGCCCTCTTCTGACTGGCCCCATCGATTGTTCTGGGTTCTGGGTCCATTGAGCATGGACTCCCATATTGTTGAGTGGATTAGGCAGTGGCTGAGTGACAGACAACAGAGGGTTGTAGTCAATGGAGAACATTCAAAACAAGGTAATGTTACCAGTGGGGTTCCACAGGGATCTGTACTGGGACCGATTTTGTTTAATATCTTCATAAGTGATATTGCAAAAGGCCTCGCTGGTAAGGTTTGTCTTTTTGCTGATGACACAAAGATATGTAACAGGGTTGATGTTCCTGGAGGGCAACGCCAAATGGAAAAGGATTTAGGAAAACTAGAAGAATGGTCAGAACTCTGGAAACTGAAATTTAATGTGGATAAGTGCAAGATAATGCACCTGGGGCGTAAAAACCCAAGGGCAGAATATAGAATATTTGACACAGTCCTGACCTCAGTATCTGAGGAAAGGGATTTAGGAGTAATTATTTCAGAAGACTTAAAGGTGGGAAGACAATGTAATAGAGCAGCACGAAATGCCAGCAGAATGCTTGGATGTATAGGGAGAGGTATAAGCAGTAGAAAGAGTGAAGTGCTTATGCCGCTGTACAGAACACTGGTGAGACCTCACTTGGAGTATTGTGCGCAGTACTGGAGGCCATATCTCCAGAAGGATATAGATACTCTAGAGAGAGTTCAGAGAAGAGCTACTAAACTAGTACATGGATTGCAGGATAAAACTTACCAGGAAAGGTTAAAGGACCTTAATATGTATAGCTTGGAAGAAAGAAGAGACAGAGGGGATATGATAGAAACTTTTAAATACATAAAGGGAATCAACTCCGTAAAGGAAGAGAGCATATTTAAAAGAAGAAAAACTACCACAAGAGGACACAGTTTTAAATTAGAGGGGCAAAGGTTTAAAAGTAATATAAGGAAGTATTACTTTACTGAGAGAGTAGTGGATGCATGGAATAGCCTTCCTGCAGAAGTGGTAGCTGCAAATACAGTGAAGGGGTTTAAGCATGCATGGGATAGGCATAAGGCCATCCTTCATATAAGATAGGGCCGGGGGCTGTTCATAGTACTCAGTATATTGGGCAGACTAGATGGGCCAAATGGTTCTTATCTGCCGACACATTCTATGTTTCTATGGGTGAAGTGGCACGAGGTGTGGGGATCGTTTCCGGAGGCCGGGACGGTTCTGCCTTCATCTGGGACACTTCCAGCCGAAGCTCTTTCAATTCCGCCCGCAGGGCCTGGACCACATCCTTTAAGTTCTCCGATTCTTCAGACCCCGGCCGGTCCCTTGTAGCATGCGTGCTATTCACTACTCTCGCCGCCGCAGGTATGGGCTCTTCCTCTCTCGCCACTGCGGCTAAGTAGACGCTGTAGAGTGTTATGTCGGCCATTGTTCGGGTCATCTCTTGTAATTTGTCTTGTAAGAATTTATTGGACAGCCCCACTATGAACTGATCTCGTAGTAGCCGGTCCACCTCCCAGAAGGCACCCATGGCCTCTCGTTCTCGTCGTTGTATCTAATTCAGCGTCTCCTGTAGAGCATTGGAGTATTGCATCAGGGTCTCGCCCCCTCTCGCTGGGGTCGGTTAAAGAAATGACTCCGTAACTGAACCACTTTGGCCCGCCCCCCTTGGGCTCTCTCTAGCAGGGAGAATATCTTCTCCAGGGTATTTCTTTCGGAGCCAGGCCTCACCATCACTGTCTGTCTTTACCAGGAAAGATTAAAGGACCTTAACATGTATAGCTTGGAAGAAAGATGAGACAGAGGGGATATGATAGAAACTGCTAAATACATAAAGGGAATCAACAAGGTAAAAGAGGAGAGAATATTTAAAAGAAGAAAAACTACCACAAGAGGACATAGTTTTAAATTAGAGGGGCAAAGGTTTAAAAGTAATAAGGAAGTATTACTTTACTGAGAGAGTAGTGGATGCATGGAATAGCCTTCCTGCAGAAGTGGTAGCTGCAAATACAGTGAAGGAGTTTAAGCATGCATGGGATAGGCATAAGGCCATCCTTCATATAAGATAGGGCCAAGGGCTATTCATAGTATTCAGTATATTGGGCAGACTAGATGGGCCAAATGGTTCTTATCTGCCGACACATTCTAGGTTTCTATGTCTGACGACACCTTCTTAAGCTCCCAACACAACCTCTGCCTGCAGTTCGGGGGTCAGATTACACATTTTGACAGCACTTTGCACCCTTTCAGTCCAGTCCTGTAACGTCCTGTTTCTACCGTCATACTTTGGCAGGTGACGCAGCAGTGCCCCTATGGGGATGTATCCTACTGGGATGGCCATGTTGTTGGAGGTGAGCTGGTCTTGCGCCTGTGCACCCTGGGCTGGGTCCTGATTTGGTTCCACTGGCTCCGGGGAACGCTCTCCCGCCGCATTCCCATCCATAACGGTCGCTGTATCCTGACGACTACACCAAGTTGTAAGACCGTGAACCGGGGAGGGACCCCCAGGATACAGCGAAGTCACAGAACAGTGAAAACGACACAGACACCGGCTTTTTATGCAAAAACAGAAACTTTACTATAACAGTAGTATAACCGCAACTATACAGACATGCACAGAATATGCTATATCCCGGACCCACAATCTAATTTCAGGCCTAGGCTTAGTTTCTGTTGCTTTAGGCACCACTAGTATAAGGCGATGAGTAAACGGGTGTACTGACCTGCGTCCATTCTGGGCCCGAGGATGCCTCTTACCCGAGATGGCCACCAGCCTCTCAGCACACGTGCGGCCTTGCTTGGCAGTTAGACTTCTGTCCAAACGCTGTAAGTAGTCCTCCTGGAACAATCCCTCTTCCTAAGAGCCGGATCTAGATGACGAACAACGACTAGTCCCCTTCCACTGCGTCCCCGATCACTCCAGAAGACTCGGACACCAACATGGAATCGGAATTAGTCTCACACAAAACATCCCTTCCACCATCTCAGCTCGGCTCCCACTTCCTGGTTCTTCCAGCAGCAGAGAATGAGTCATCCACTCTTTTGTATCTTTAAAAGGGAATCTGTCACCTGGTTTGAGCATATTAAGCTGTTACTATTGCAATGTTCAATAAACGACCTTCTTTCCAGCAAGGGTCTTCTTTCTTTTATTCATGTTCTCATTTAGATTTAAAAAAGCGATTTTTCGTTTATGCTAATGAACCTTCAAAGTGCCCAGAGGGGCGTTATTCCTCTCCTCTAGAGCCCGGTAACGCCCCCCTGCAGTGCCCAATAACGCCCCCCCCCTGCAGTGCCCAGTAACGCCCCCCCCTGCAGTGCCCGGCCCGCCTCCTCATAAATAAATTTCCTCCCACAGCTGAGCTGAACGGCGCCGCCCCCTCCGCTACGTCATATAATCTCGCGCAGCCGCAGTAACGCCGACTGCCTGCGCCTGTCCGATCCTACGGCTCCTGAGGCAACAGCGCTCTGATTATGTCACTGGGCCCGGCGCATGCCCAGTGACACTATTGAGGCTGTCGTAGGATCGGACAGGCGCAGGCAGTCGGCGATACTGCGGCTGCGCGAGATTTAATGCGCAAGAAAGGATGAAGCAAGGTTCGTATATTGAATAAATGATATGACGTAGCGGAGGGGGCGGCGCCGTTCGGATCGGCTGTGGGAGGAAATTTATTTATGAGGAGGCGTGCTGGGCTTGAAATTAAGACGGGTTGGGCACTGCAGGGGGGGCGTTACTGGTTCATTAACATAACTGAAAAATCTTTTTTATCTAAATGAGAACATGAATAAAAGAAAGAAGACCCTTGCTGGAAAGAAGGTAGTTTATTAAACATTGCAATAGTGACAGCTTAATATGCTCAAACTAGGTGACAGGTTCCCTTTAAATTCAGCAGTAACTTAGCTGTAACAGAGTACCAGCGCCCTCTTGTGGTCAAAATTCAGAACGACAGTTCTATGCAAACATTGAACAATGAGAGCTGTCTCACAATCTCACATCTGTGCATCACTGGAGCAACAGAAGAGGGGGATCACTGAGGTGATTAGAGGCTTTCTTATTTTGTTATACCATTTGCAACCCACTGCAAACTTCCCCCTCCCCCTGGAATAACCCTTTAAGGTGTAAATATAAAGGGCATCTTCCCAAAACCTTTAAAGGCGTGGCGTGAGAGAGATTGGACAAGACGGCCTGCCCTACCCGGGGAGGAGGGTGAATGTGCGCTGTGCAGGCCAGGTCTGACTGTAGCAATGGATCCACTTCAAGAAAGACAAGACTAATTTACTATCAATATTATAGCTGTCATTATATGTGTTACCGACTAGAGAGGGATATAACACCAAAAATCATAAATTGATATATCATGTCTGCAGTCTCTTCATTCCCTCAGTGCAAAGGGCTGTTTCCAAATTCAGTAGAGATGTGTGAATCGATACTATAGAATCAAACCGGTTCAAATATTTAGAAAAATTCTGATTCTAAAGAATCTGAATGTCATCTGGGGGCAGTTGTGCAGCAGGATACCAAACAGAACCCGTATACCTCTGTGCCCAACCATATCTCATTTTGTATCCAGGCTAGAGGCCGTATCTCATTTTGTATCCAGCCTAGAGGCCGTATCTCATTTTGTATCCAGGCTAGAGGTTGTATCTCATCTTGTATCCATGCTAGAGGCCGTATCTCATCTTGTATCCAGCCTAGAGGCCGTATCTCATCTTGTATCCAGGCCTGAGGCTGTATCTCATCTTGTATCCAGGCCTGAGGCCGTATCTCATCTTGTATCCAGGCTAGAGCCTGTATCTCATCTTGTATCCATGCTAGAGGCCATATCTCATCTTGTATCCAGGCCTGAGGCCGTATCTCATCTTGTATCCAGGCCTGAGGCCGTATCTCATCTTGTATCCAGCCTAGAGGCCGTATCTCATCTTGTATCTATGCTAGAGGCCGTATCTCATCTTGTATCCAGGCCTGAGGCCGTATCTCATCTTGTATCCAGGCCTGAGGCTGTATCTCATCTTGTGTCCAGGCTAGAGGCCATATCTCATCTTGTATCCAGGCTGAAGGCCTTATCTCATCTTGTATCCAGGCTAGAGGCCATATCTCATCTTGTATCTAGGATAGAGGCCGTATCTTATCTTGTATCCAGGTGAGAGGCTGTATCTCATCTTGTATCCATGCTAGAGATAGTATCTCATCTTGTTAACAGGCTAGAGGCTGTATCTCATCTTGTATCCAGGCTAGAGGCTGTATCATTCTGTATTTAGGCTAGAGGCCGTATCTTATGTTGTATATAGGCTAGAGGCCGTATCTCATCTTGTTTCCAGGCTGGAGGCCGTATCTCATCTTGTGTCCAGGCTGGAGGCCATATCTCATCTTGTATCTAGGATAGAGGCCGTATCTTATCTTGTATCCAGGTGAGAGGCTGTATCTCATCTTGTAACCATGCTAGAGATAGTATCTCATCTTGTTAACAGGCTAGAGGCTGTATCTCATCTTGTATCCAGGCTAGAGGCTGTATCTCATCCTATATCCAGGCTAGAGACCGTATCTCATCTGGTATCCAGGCTAAAAGCCGTATCTCATCAGGGACAGTCCCACCAAATTCGGGACAGTTGGCATTTATGGACTTGCCATGTAATGGAACATATGCAATTTTAGGTCACTAGGACGTCAATGTGGATCCTTCCTCTAACCAGTCATTTGGACTAAAACCCACATTTGAGATTAGAGATGGCCTTGCGGTTTGCCCTGCGGTCATTTCGTGGCGAACTTTGCTCGTTCGTGATTCGCCGAACATGCAAACATATGGCGATATTCGCACGTGCCATATTTTTTTGCATAGCGCTGAACTTTTACTCGTGACACATCCATCAGGTGGGACAGGACAGCCAATTGAGACGTTTCAGCACATGGACACACCCCTACTTTACATTCTGTCTTTTGCCAGTGTAGGGAGAGGTTGCTGTGTGGAGCAGGGACAGGCTGTTAGGGACACCAAATGCTAGCTAATAAGGCTACAAAATTCCTTTTAAGGACTAGTATAGGTGTGCTATCGATAGGTGTGATATACTGAGAGGTGTGATATACTTATAATATACTTTCTAACAAATTACTAACCGGATTCCAAAAAAGTTGGGACACTAAACAAATTGTGAATAAAAACTGAATGCAATGATGTGGAGATGGCAAATGTCAATATTTTATTTGTAATAGAACGTAGATGACAGATCAAACGTTTAATCCGAGTAAATGTATCATTTTAAAGGAAAAATACGTTGATTCAAAATTTCACGGTGTCAACAAATCCCAAAAAAGTTGGGACAAGTAGCAATAAGAGGCTGGCAAAAGTAAATTTGAGCATAACGAAGAGCTGGAAGACCAATTAACACTAATTAGGTCAATTGGCAACATGATTGGGTATAAAAAGAGCTTCTCAGAGTGGCAGTGTCTCTCAGAAGCCAAGATGGGTAGAGGATCACCAATTTCCACAATGTTGCGCAGAAAGATAGTGGAGCAATATCAGAAAGGTGTTACCCAACTGAGCCCAGTGGGAGCAACACTGTCAGAACCCACAAAGCCACACTCCCAGTGCTCCACGTCCTGCCTCTTCTCCTTCTCCTCTCTCCTCCCATTTGACTCGGAGGCCTTTAGAAAATTTGTGGCCATTGGCACAACGCAATGGAAGGTCCCCGGAAGGAAATATTTCTCCCAGAAGGGCATCCCTGAACTATATGGCCACGTTCAGCGGCAAGTTAATATATCTCTGGCACACAGTGTCGGTGCCAAGATACATCTGACCACAGACACGTGGTCTAGTAAACACGGGCAGGGAAGGTACATAACTTTTACTGCCCACTGGGTGAACCTTCTGACGGCTGTCAAGCATGTAACCCGTGGCACCTGTGTGGATTTGGTGTTACCGTCATGGATTGCATATATGCATGCCTGTTCTTCTCCTCCTCCTACTCCATCCTTCGTCTCCTCCTCGGCTGTCTCCTCCTGTTCCACTTCTACCGCCTCTTCCGCTGCACCCCCCCAAGCTCCCCAGAACCTATTCGACGTGCCAGGTGAGACGTTGCCATGCTGTGCTGCGACTGTTGTGCCTGGAAGCCAATAGCCACACCGGTCCTGCACATCTTTCAGCTCTGCGGTCACAGGCTGATCAGTGACTAACCCCGCTCAATTTGACAGTTGGTAAAGTGGTGTGCGACAAGGGTGCCAATCTGCTGAGCGCACTGAAACAGGGCAAAATGACACACGTGACATGCATGGCACACGTCCTGCACTTAGTCGTGCAGCGATTCATTGCCAAATACTCCGGGGTCCAGGACGTCTTGCAGCAGGCCAGGAAAATCTCTGGCCATTTTAGAAGATCTTACATGGCCATGGCTCACCTTGGTGACGTTCAGCAGCGACACCACCTTCCTGTCAGACTTCTGATTTGTGACTGCCCGACGCGCTGGAACTCCACCTTGTATATGCTTGATAGGCTGCTCCATCAGAAATGTGCCATTAACGACTACCTGTATGAACTCTGCGGCAGGATAGGTTCTGGTGAGCTTGTTTTTTTTTCACCAGCAGACTTCACGCATGCAGACTTCTGCGGCCATTTGCTGAGATCACCAAACTGGTCAGTCGCAGCCAGGGCGCCATCAGTGACATCATAACTTACACCTTCTTTCTGGAGTGTGCATTGTGTCGTGTCATTGATCAAGCCGTCAAAGAGCAGAAGCTGGAAGATGAGGAAGTCGCAATGCTGAATGAATTCCCGGGGGGGGGGGGGGGGTTACTCTATCTGAGACAAGTCAGCAGGAGTCTGAAGAGGAGGAGGAGGAGGATGGTGACTGGGTGGAGGAGGAGGAGGTGGAGCAGGCTTTCAACTTTTCGGGGATCCCTGGTGTTGTCCGTGGCTTGGGTGAGGAGACCGAGGACGACATTCTCCTGGGCGATGAGCAGGAGCCAGGGCGCTCCACCGCTTCCAATTTTGGGCAAATGGGGGCCTTCATGCTCCAGTGTTTGAAGAGGGACCCCGTATAAAAAGCATAAAGGTCAAGGACCTTAGAGCCCCGGTACAAACACAAAATGGCGGACATGTTACCAGCATCACAGATGGCTGTCAGAATGCAGCATTTCCAGGCCTTGCTGTAAGAGATGCTGCATTCTGCTCTTGCGGGCACTGGCAGAAGAATTTCCACTCACAGCAAAACAGGTGCAGATGCCAATCCTACCGCGTCTGCAAAAAAAGGGCGGCTGTCGATGGGTTGTTTGCAAGAATGATCTCATATCCAAAGTGACCAACACATCTTCATACCGCCCTCTTTTTGCAGACGCGGTAGGATTGGCATCTACACCTGTTTCGCTGTGAGTGGAAATTCTTTTGCCAGTGCCCGCAAGAGCAGAATGCAGCATCTCTCACAGCAAGGCCTGGAAATGCTGCATTCTGACAGCCATCTGTGATGCTGGTAACATGTCCGCCATTTTGTGTTTGTACCGGGGCTCTAATGTCCTTGACCTTTATGCTTTTTATGCGGTGTCCCTCTTCAAACACTGGAGCATGAAGGCCCCCATTTGCACTAAATTGGAAGCGGTGGAGCGCCCTGGCTCCTGCTCCGGATCCAGCTTCAGGGAACTCCTAGACCGACAGGTGTCCGACTACATCGGGTTAACGGCCGATGTGGACGCTCTGAGAAGCTATTAACTACTGGGTGTGCAGGCTTGACCTGTGGCCAGAGCTGGCACAATTTGCCATGGAACTCTCTGCTTGCCCCTCGTCGAGTGTCCTGTCCGAAAGGACGTTTAGCACAGCAGGGGGATCGTGACCGATAAGCGCACTTGCCTCGCTCACGACAGTGTGGACTACCTCACATTTTTTTAAATGAATGAGGCATGGATCTCGTAGGAATTCAACACCTGTGATGACCACATGTAATTGAATTTCCTCATGCCAGCCCACACATATCCGCCACCACCCAGAACAAAGAATGGTCATTGCCTTATGTATATAAAAGGCCTTTTATGTCAGGTGAATTGCTTAATTTTTGGGGTCTGTACTGGCCGACAGTTGCATATTTATCCTGTGACCGCCTAATGCACCTCCAGCCACAGAATCCACTGGGCACAGAGAGGCAACAAGCTGAGAGCCTTTTTCCTGCCGCAGTGAAACAGTGCTTTCTCAGCCCGGGTAATCTGCCACCAGCTTCTCGTTTGATATAAGCCCGGTCTATAACGGGATTATATAGGGTGAGAAACCAACCCGCGGTAACTTATAACTAGGCCGAAACACAAACATAGGGATTCGTGATCGAGATACAAGACAGTACAAGATTAAATTATATATTTAATCGCCTTAAGGGCACACTAGATATAATACTATACACACAGAATATATACAGTGGTCTGAGGTTACAAATACAGGTAATATGGTACACACAGGATTACACAGAGCACAAGTCAGTTACCGGGTAGATGAATGTTCCTTTGCGTTCTGATTAGTCCTTTGCTGTATTCACATGGAGGGCAGTGATGTCAGCTGGTTACAGGTCCCTCTAAACACATGGCACGATGTGACCCTCCTTCAGAGAAAAGACACGCCCACTTGCTGGAACAAGCCTTTTAACCTATAGCCAGTCCCTCCCCTCCCGGCCTTAGGGAGGGGTCCACCCCCCCTCTGCTAGGCTGGCAGCAAATTACCCACAAAACCCTTTAGGGTTCATAGCTCCAGGCCAGAAGGTCACAGGGAGATGGTTCTGGGACCAACGGATCCGCCTGGGTTCCGGCTACCAGTAGAGTCCAAGCATGGAACCAGTATTGTTTTTTTTGTGGGGATATATGTATATCTCCCTTTCCTGGCATCCCACCACCAAACTAAGACCATGGGCATGTTCATCGTGGCCACCGGGACACAAATATGTATCCGGTTTGCGACTGTGATGGCCGGGCAATTCATAATTCCTTATAAGTAGCTGGTTCCATTGATTGAACTGGGGAATGGCTTAGACCCCCTGCAGGGAGGTTTTCCTTCAGGATCCATGCTGTCTGAATGGGGTGTAAAATTGTAAACAAAGGTGGCCTACAAGAAGTTCCCTGCCATATGGCTGGGGCTTTGAAGCAGGGCCCTCCTGTGGAGTTCACTACCTCTGCTATCTGACAGCTGATGGCTGGTGTGAGAACTTATTTTGCATGTACACTGACCAAGGTGAATTAAATGAAAATCATGGCTGCCATTCAATGATAATCTATATTCCTCACATATACATCAAACCGATAGGAAATAACATTTTTCTAGGCTCCAGCAGGGCACACTTTTGAGAGTTTCACTTTAAGACGCATAAAAATGGCCCCTAATTAAAATACATATTTTTTGTTTGGATTTTTGTCATTGATCCCCCTCTAGTATGTCACTGTCCATGTTGTGGGACTATTTGTGCACTTCTAGTAAGTGTTTGCTGGCTGCAAATATGACCTGAAGGTTTTTCAGGTTCGCCTGCTATTAAAGTGAATGGGGTCCGCCGCGAACGCCCGATTCGCAAACATTTGATCGCGAACGCGCGTTCGCGAATCGTTTTGGCCGATGTTCGTTCATCACTATTTGAGATCATGATGTAGAACTCACAGGAGGCACTTATGTTCCCTCCATCTCTCTGTATATCTATTTTTTATATTATTACTAGCAGAAGGACCTGGCTTTGCATGGGTATATTTCATCGATTTCATTTAATGCTTGTGTGTGTCGTTAAAGATATCGACAGTGGGGCGGACTGAACCGGCTGCTGGAGAAGCCTGAGGGCTATCCTCCTTCCTACGGACTATAGACCCAGAACTATGGAGACCCCCCCTCAGATCTCTTGCGGTTACAAGGAACTATTAACCCTGATTTATGTGGGGAGTATTATAGGCCATATCGTTCCTATTGCCCATTAAAGGTGCAGGGGTGAACCCAGCAATACATAAAGGGTTAACTCTGCACTACCAAGGAATGTGTTAGTTTATTTGTCCCTTTGGTTGCTTTTTCGAGTGATTGCGGAACATGCATACACACATACATATATACGTCCTTCTTTATATACTGTATATAAATAGGTTATGAATAATGGATTTTTTTTTTAAAGGGGTCCTCTCACTTCAGCAAATGACATTTATTATGTTGCTATTGAACCTTCCTCCGTGGTCTCTGCTTTTCTCTATTGCAGGCTTGACTTCAGGGTGTAGCGACCTAGTGACGTCACTATATACGAGCTACGGATCGTTACAAGTGCCAAACTAGCAACGCGTTTCGGACAATGCGTTGTCCTTCCCGACGAAGGGGTCACGACCACCGTTGCAGCACAGACAAGAGGTGGCTGGGACAGGAGCTGCTGTGCAAGCGTGCCTACGTGCGCTTCCACAGTCCTGTCCTGGCCAATGCATTTTCCTATAGTGTGCAAGCACGTCCACCAGTGCTGGATTGCAGGGTGGTCATAATTCCTGGATACGAGCAGTGGTGTACAATGTGATGGAAAAATGAGTCCAGCCAGAAATGGAGGCAATATGGACAATCACAATGCATTAGTAAGTGCCTTGTCATTTGCTGAAGTAAGAGGACCCCTTTAACATATTGTTTATCACACTGTCATTGTCTTAGAAAACAGAACATTATTTCAGTAGAATCAGACTCACAGTAATATTATATTATCGCAGGATGTCTTCTAGCCGTCACCTCCTTTCCTTTTTCCATAGAGATCTGAGGAGGTGCTGAGCTCTCCGTGACAGGATTCCATGACGCATCTATTCCTGACCGGCTCGCTGCAGCCTCCGGAGGCTTTTCTGCTTAGTCTCATTGTCTGATAAATTGTTTTGTGTTCATCATTGTGTAGAAACCTGATACAGGATTTACCAGCACAATGTAAACTCCTCATTCCGTAAGGAGATCTCATAATTGTAGAGAACCATGTGCAATTGTAAGTGCTCGCTTATCGTGTATAAAGTCGAAGAATTTCTCATTAAGTGTTAAGATTAAATGGACTTCTCTGTTCTCTAAGTGATTTATTCAGAAAAGGCAAATTAAATGGGTTTTCCGGGATTTACATATAGGTCACCAATATGAGATTGGTGAGGATCGGACACCAGGCACGCTCGGTGTATGAAGAGGCCATGAGCGCCTCAGCCTCCTCGCAGCTCACCAAGTACAGCGCTGTACATTGTATAGCGGTTTTGCTTCATTTTCCAGCTCAACCCCATTAAATCAAGGCTGAGTTGTCTCTAGGCCAGGGGTACTCAACTGGCAGACTGCGAAATCAGTGGCGGACAGTGGCATGCTGGGGGGGGGGGGGGGGGGGGGGAGGGAGGCCGGCTCTCATTGGGTGCCAGCGTCGCGAAGCAATGAACGCTTCTATCAATACAGATGGAAGTGCTCATTGCTGGAGCACAGGGAGCAGCGGTCCTGTCACCTGTGTGGGCGGAGCCTGCAGCCCGAAAATCTGCATAAGTTCCGCCCACACAGTGCTGCAGGGGAGAGTTGAATGTGAGCTTCAGGAACGGGACAAGGTGAGTAGTTACTGTGTTTTTTTTAACATAGAGGGGGCACAATGGGCATTTCTACTATGGAGTGGGCACAATGCTCATTTCTACTCTGTAGGGGGCACAATGGGCATTGCTTATGTGAAGGGGACACAATAGGCATTTCTACTATGGAAGGTCACAATGGGCATTGCAAATGTGAAGGGGGCACAATGGGCATTTCTACTATGGAGGGGGCACAATGGGCATTGCAAATGTGAAAGGGGCACAATAAACATTTCTACTATGGAGGGGGCACAATGCTCATTTCTACTCTGTAGGGGGCACAATGGGCATTGCTAATGTGAAGGGGACACAATGGGCATTTCTACTATGGAGGGGGCACAATGGGCATTGCTAATGTGAAGGGGGCACAATGGGCATTTCTACTATGGAGGGGGCACAATGGGCATTGCTAATGTGAAGGAGGCACAGTGGGCATTTTTACTATGGACTGGGCACAGTGCACAGAGGGCATTACTACTCTGAAGGGGGCACGGTGCACAGAGGGCACTATTACTATGAAGGGGACACAGAGGGCATTATTACTGTAAAGAGGGCACAATGGGCATTACAAGCACAGAGGGAATCACTACTATTAAGGGGGCACAATGGGTATTTCTACTATGGAGGAGGCACAGAGGGCATTATTACTGTGAAAGGGTCACATAGGGCATTACTACTATGAAGGGGTACAATGGGCATTACTACTATGAAGGTGGCACAAAGAGGACATTACAACTGTGAAGGGGCACAGAGAGGACATAACTACTGTGAGGGGGCACAATGAGGGCATAACTACTGTGAACAGGGCACAATGAAGGGATAAGTACTTTAAGGGGGCAAAATGTGGGCATATCTACTTTTAGGGGGCACACATCTGTACAAAATTACTGTGAAGGTTGTACAATAAGAGCAATACTACTGTGAGGGGGTATGATTTTTTTTTAAGTATTGGGGGGGTGCCAGAGAAAGTACCCGCCCCGGGTGCCAAACAACCTAGGCACGCCACTGCCTGCATGTCCCACTTTCAACTTTATCCTGTGTCCTGAGGATCCAGTTGAATAGAATGGTGAAGCAGAGAGCAGTCAGCTTCCCGTGCTGCTCGTAGTCTAGTGTACTGACATCATGACGCCTGCTGTGCTCTGCCACAAACAGAATAGAGCGGCTCTGTTGGTCAGGGGAACATATGATAGGTGAGTTGTTACAATGGAGGCACTACTCTGTGAGGGGGGAGCTACATAACCCTGGGGGGGGGGGGGGGCAGTAAAGGGGGCATAACAGTGTGTTTGTGTGTGTGGGGGGCATATAAAGTGGCCTAATCCTTTGAAAAAGGACATCTAAGTGGCAAAACTGTGAGAGGGCCACTAAAGAGGATATAACTCTGTGGGGGGGGGGGGGCACTTAACTGTGTGTGTGTGTGGGGGGGGACGACATCTAACCAGGCATAACTGGGTGGGGGGCCATCTAAGGGGTTATAATTTGTGAGGGGGGCTCCACTGTGTTTGGGGGCCACCTAAAGGGGCATCACTATGTGTGGAGGCGCTGGAGAGGGCAGCACTGTGGGGACATAACTTTGTGGGAAGGCGTCTAAAGGTGTATAACTCTGTGGGGGTCCGCTAAAGGGGGCATTACTGGGTGGGGAGCTGGGCATAGCTTTATGAGGAGGACCACTAAAGGGTGAATAATTATTAGGCGGATATCAATGTTGGGGCCATCTATGGGGCATAATCTATGAGGGGGGTCATCACTTTGTGTAAGGCTACTTAACCACCTCAGCCCCCAGTGCTTAAACACCCTGAAAGACCAGGCCACTTTTTACACTTCTGACCTACACTACTTTCACCGTTTATTGCTCGGTCATGCAACTTACCACCCAAATGAATTTTACCTCCTTTTCTTCTCACTAATAGAGCTTTCATTTGGTGGTATTTCTTTGCTGCTGACATTTTTACTTTTTTTGTTATTAATCGAAATTTAACGATTTTTTTGCAAAAAAATGACATTTTTCACTTTCAGTTGTAAAATTTTGCAAAAAAAACGACATCCATATATAAATTTTGCTCTAAATTTATTGTTCTACATGTCTTTGATAAAAAAAAAATGTTTGGGTAAAAAAAAAATGGTTTGGGTAAAAGTTATAGCGTTTACAAACTATGGTACAAAAATGTGAATTTCCGCTTTTTGAAGCAGCTCTGACTTTCTGAGCACCTGTCATGTTTCCTGAGGTTCTACAATGCCCAGACAGTACAAACACCCCACAAATGACCCCATTTCGGAAAATACACACCCTAAGGTATTCGCTGATGGGCATAGTGAGTTCATAGAACTTTTTATTTTTTGTCACAAGTTAGCGGAAAATGATGATTTTTTTTTTTTCTTACAAAGTCTCATATTCCACTAACTTGTGACAAAAAATAAAAAGTTCTATGAACTCACTATGCCCATCACGAAATACCTTGGGGTCTCTTCTTTCCAAAATGGGGTCACTTGTGGGGTAGTTATACTGCCCTGGCATTCTAGGGGCCCAAATGTGTGGTAAGGAGTTTGAAATCAAATTCTGTAAAAACTGACCAGTGAAATCCGAAAGGTGCTCTTTGGAATATGGGCCCCTTTGCCCACCTAGGCTGCAAAAAAGTGTCACACATCTGGTATCTCCGTACTCAGGAGAAGTTGGGGAATGTGTTTTGGGGTGTCATTTTACATATACCCATGCTGGGTGAGAGAAATATTTTGGCAAAAGACAACTTTTCCAATTTTTTTATACAAAGTTGGCACTTGACCAAGATATTTATCTCACCCAGCATGGGTATATGTAAAATGACACCCCAAAACACATTCCCCAACTTCTCCTGAATACAGAGATACCAGAACCCGTCTCAACCCGAACTCCAGACTGGGCGGTGAAAGGGGGAACTACAGGTGCGGCTGAAGTTGGTGACTGCCAATCAGGGTTTGCCAGCACCTCAGGGATTCTAGGGGCTCTACGGGCCTGTCTGTGCGGTGGCTGCGACGGGGTAACTAGTGCACGTGCCACCGTACCAGCTTCAACTGCCCTTCTGGTGCTCGCCACGTCACCATGTTGTATGGCAGTGCTGGTACTAGGTCCAGGGAGGGCCGCGCTGCTGGTGTATGCCTCACCACGTGATCCGGCAGCGACAGCCCCACTCTGCTGCTCTTGAAGCGGATCCTGCATAACCTGTGGTCTAGCGACACGGGGCCGGGTACGCCTGGTGCTGCCAGGGACCTCAACCTCCTCGTCCGAACTTTGGGTCAGAGAGCCACTGCTTTCCACAGGTTCATATTCTGACCCGCTAGATTCGTCAGATGAGGGTTCCCACTCCTCATCCGACTGGGTCAGAATCCTGTAGGCCTCTTCAGAAGAATACCCCCTGTTTGACATTTTGGACTACTAAATTTAGGGGTATTCCCTGAGACTACCCAAGAAAAAAAGCAAGCCTGTCTTACAAAGGGGAGGCTAGCGAAGTACCGGAGGCCGCTGCGGTTGATAAAAAAATATCAAAACTGATTTTTTTATCGCCGCAGTGCGTGTAAAATGAATGTGCAGTGATCAAAAAATATATATTTTTTGTCACTGCGGTGGGGCGGGCGTGGGTGAACGCACGTGTGGGCGACCGATCAGGCCTGATCGGGCAAACACTGCGTTTTGAGTGGAGGGCGAGCTAAGGTGACACTAATACTATTATAGATCTGACCGTGATCAGTTTTGATCACTTACAGATACTATAAAAGTACAAATGCTGATTAGCGATACGCTAAACAGCGAATAAGTGACTGCGGTGCGGTGGGCTGGGCGCTAACTGACGCTAACTACCTAACCAAGGGGCCTAAACTATCCTAAAACCTAACAGCCAATACTAGTGAAAAAAAAAAGTGACAGTTTACACTGATCACTTTTTTTCCTTTCACTGGTGATTGACAGGGGCGATCAAAGGGGTGATCAAAGGGTTAATTGGGGTGCAGGTGGGTGATCTGGGGCTAAGGTGTAGTGTTTGGTCTACTCACAGTTCAGTCTGCTCCTGTGCTGGATCCAACCGACGAAAAGGACCAGCACAGGAGCAGAGAAGCCATATAACAGATCATATTTACTAATATGATCTGTTATATAGCTTGTGATTGGATTTTTTGAAAATCGCCAGCCTGCCAGCCAATGATCGTTGCTGGCAGGCTGGTGACGAAATTGTTCTTTAACTTTTGCCGGCCCGCGATGCGCTTGGAGCGAAATCTCGCGTCTCGCGAGATGACGCGTATATGCGTGATTGTGCGCAGCGCTGCCACCTCCGGAACGCGAATCTGCGTTAGGCGGTCCGGAGGGGCATCATACAATGTACATCATACTAACCCTTAGGCCTCTTTCACACGGGCGTGTCCGGATTAAGGTGCATTGCGGCAAACCCGCGAGAGTAGGAACGCAATTGCAGTCAGTTTTGACTGTGATTGCGTTCCGATGTTCAGTTTTTATCCCGCGGGTGCAATGTGTTTTGTACACACGTTATAAAAAACCGACTGTGGTACCCAGACCCGAACTTCTTTACAGAAGTTCAGGTTTGGGTTCAAGGTTGTGTAGATTGTATTATTTCCCCTTATAACATGGTTATAAGGGAAAATAATAGCATTCTGAATACAGGGCTGGAGGGGTTAAAAAAAATAATATATATATAACTCACCTTAATCCACTTGTTCGCGCAGCCGGCATCTCTTCTGTCTTCATCTGTGAGCAATAGGACCTTTGATGACATCACTGCGTTCATCACATGGTCCATCACATGATCCATCACCATGGTAAAAGATCATGTGATGGGCCATGTGATGAGCGCAGTGACGTCATCAAAGATCCTATCGCTCACAGATAAAGACAGAAGAGAAGCCGGGCTGCGCGAACAAGTGGATTAAGGTGAGTTATATATATATTATTTTTTTTAACCCCTCCAGCCCTATTGTACTATGCATTCTGTATTCAGAATGCTATTATTTTCCCTTATAACCATGTTATAAGGGGAAATAATAATGATTGGGTCCCCATCCCGATCGTCACCTAGCAACCGTGCGTGAAAATCGCACCGCATCCGCACTTGGTCCCATCTACCTGCAAAAACAGGTCCCATCTACCTGCAAAAAAAGATAACACGTCACCATCCTCCTAGAGAACTGAGATCCACCTCAGCCTCCCTTTTGTCGGTGCCAAGAACCCGCCTCAAGACAAGGGGGGACAGACGTTTCTCAGTATTGGCCCCCAAGATCTGGAACTCCCTCCCAGAACACATTAGAACAACATCAGATTACCTGGAATTTAGGAAGTTGGTTAAGACCTGGCTTTTTGTGTAGGATGACGTAGGGGCCCACCAATATAGCCGTCGCTAAGCGCTTCGATCGGATTGAGTTCCTCTAGAGCGCTATACAAGGACTTGGTAACATAACATAACATAACTTGCTTGCGGATGCTTGCGATTTTCGCGCAACCCCATTAATTTCTATGGGGCCTGCGTTACGTGAAAAACGCACAAAGAGGAGCATGCTGCGATTTTCACGCAACGCACAAGTGATGCGTGAAAATCACCGCTCGTGTGCACAGCCCCATAGAAATGAATGGGTCCGGATTCAGTGCGGGTGCAATGCGTTCACCTCACGCATCGTATCCGCGCGGAAAACACGCCCGTGTGAAAGGGGCCTTAAGAGGTTAGGCATCATACTGTGTGAAGTCTACTTATAAGGGTACATCGTTCTGTGTGGGGGACATTCAAGGAGCATCACTTTGTGAGGGGAGCATTTAAGGGTACATCATACTGTGTGAGGGGGACATGTAGAGAACATCACTTTGTTCTGGGGGCTTTTATGTGGGGCTCATTCTGTGTGAGGGGTAGCTAAGGGATCATCCTACTGTAAGGGTGCACTTAGGGAATTCATACTCTGTGGGGAGGAACTTAGGAGGCATTGCAATGTGTCAGGGGCACTTTAGGAGCATCATAATGTGTGGGGGCACCAAGGGATCACCCTGCTATGAGGGTGCACTTAGGGGTATCATACTGTCTGAGGGGCATTAAAGGGGCATTATTATTGTTAGTAGTGATGAGCGGCATAGGCAATATTCATTTTCACGATATTTCGCATAATATTCACAATAAATTTGCGAACTCTAGAATTTGTCTCCAGTCATTATTTTCGTGATTGCGCAAATTGGCACTAATGATGCGCATATTTTTTGCGCGTGCGACTTCACATTTTATCAGGTCTGAGTAGATATTACTGATTGGTGCACTAAGTATTGTTGTGACATCACAGCACTATGTCTGTAGCATGTATGTATGGACAGCAGAGAAACAGTAATCCCTATCACACTACCTAACACCCTGCACTGGAACCTATCATCTACACTATATCACTATCTAACCTACACTGACTATCTCTGACTAACTATCTGTATTATATATGAGCTAACTAACTATCTAATGTAATTGGATAAGGAATAGGATCCAGATGAAAGCACAGAGCTCAGCGATGTCACCCCCAACTATAGACTACCCATTACGCAATCGAGAACACAGGAATCAGCCATGAGAGCAACTGACAATTCCTCAGACAATTTACAGGTTTCCGCAGCAGAACATACCCTATTGAGTAAAGGGCTGTCTTTTATTCCCACTCATAAATTTGACTTATTTGAGTGGGTCCAAGACATACATCTGTTCTGCAGGAAACTTCAATGGAAATGTTTTTTTGCCACCCATGAAAGAACAAGGAAGCTATGGCATTGGGAATTGAAGCGAATGAATTATCAGATGTTCGTCTGCTGGCAGATCTCCTAGAAGAAGGTGATAGATCAATAGGAGCTGGGCCTTTTACCTGCCTACGTCGGCCTTCTAACAGATATCCACCAATGAATGACAATACTCCCATCGACACCTTTTTGAAGGTTGTAACTGATCATTTGACCAGAATAGCTCACAACATGGGTGGCAGAAATAACCTCACATCTGAGGAAATAAAGGGCTTGATGACTTTGGAGTCGGATGACTCAATTGTCATCAAGCCGCCAGATAAATGGGGCAACATCATTATAATGGATACTGAAACATACAAGGAAATGTGTCAAAGGATACTAGATGATGGAGAATGCTACAACATCTGGGATAGCAACCCCATTGTGCAGGGGCGTAGCTAAAGGTTCATGGGCCCTGGTGCAAGAGTTCAGCTTGGGCCCCCCTTCCATCATTGCTTTGTGGCCAGGGGCAGGGAAACACATTGCCTTCCTGCTGCCTGAGGCAAAAATTGAAACAGCACCCCCACCATGCCAAATTCTTGACCTAACACCCTCCCTCCAGCCAGAGGTATAACTTGACCAGAATGCACCTTCTATGAAACAGATGTCTTCTCATGTGGTACAAGGGTCTTTGGAGACCCTCAGGCTCCTGGGCCCGGTAGCGACTGCTACCTCTGCACCCCCTATAGCTACGCCATTGTGGGATATAGAAGAGAATTGAAAATACTGTTTGATAGAGCTCTTCAACAAGAGCTCATAAGCAGCACGGAATACAACTTTCTTCTACCCCTATACCCCCAGATGGCTTGTTTTTACTGCTTACCAAAAGTGCACAAGGGCCTTTCTCCCTTAAAATGAAAGGCCCATTGTATGGGGCACAGGCAGTCTTACACATCACTTGGAGATATACGTTGACACCATCCTTAGACCCTTTGTGTTTGCATTGCCATCGTACACAAGGGACTCTATGGATGTTCTTAAAAATTTGGATGGTATCCAATTGGATTCTGACACCTACCTTGCCAGCCTCGATGTGGAGGCCTTGTACAGTAGTATCCCCCAAGCAGAGGGCTGTGAAAAAGTGGCTCAATTTTTACAAGAAAGGGGAGAGCACTTATATCCACACAATAGATTTGTTCTATCACTCCTACAGTTTATTCTGACAAAAAATACGTTCCTCTTTGACAAAAAGATTTACCACCAGCTCAGGGGGGTGGCAATGGGGGTGGCAATGGGGAGTCCCTGTGCCCCGAGTTTTGCCAACCTCTACCTGGGCTGGTGGGAACGCAATGTTGTATTTGGGGAGACAACCTCAAATTGATCCCAATACATCTTACTGTGGCTTCGTTTTATCAACGACGTGTTCATCCTATGGAAAGGGATTTCATATGTTCACCAAGTCATTAAACATCAATGAACTTGACCTGCTTTTCACATCAGAGATCCATCGGGATTTCAAGATTGCTAGGGGACAGGATGGCAACATTGTTAGTAACATCTTTTGCAAACCCACTGCTACCAATACATTGTTGCACTGGGACAGCTGGCATCCTTATCCATTAAAAAGAGGCATACCCCGCGGCCAGTACCTCAGGATAAGACGAAACTGCAGTTCACTAGATAAATATCATGTGGCTGCTAAAGATCTCCAGGACAAATTCAAAAAATGAGGGTAACCACCTAAAGTACTTCATGTGGCTCATCAACATTCCTTATGTAAAATCAGGGATGCCCTCTTGAATCCCAAACCAGAACTAGAAGGTGAAAACATTGTTTGCATTATTGCGACTTTGATACGGCGCATACTGAAGTACGGCACATTCTTAACACCTATTGGGGCATCCTCAAATTAGATCCTGATATAGGTCAATATGTAGGCAAGGCCCCCGCGATCACATATCGTCGAGGCCGCAATTTAAAATATCGCCTGGTACACAGTTTTTTTCAAACATCAAGAAAAGCAAGTTGGCTTAGTAATGTCCTGGTGGGGACATACAGATGTGGCACATGTAGTACATGTAATTTTGTCCTACAAGGTAGACAATTTACATGCACACATACGGGCAAAATATTCGACATCCGATCATTCATTAATTATTCTATCTCATCACATGCGTGTGCGGAATTCAATATGTGGGGAAAACCACCCGAGAATTCAGGCAGCGCATTGGACAACATCTGGGTGATGTCAGGAATGACAATGACACCCCGGCCGCGAAACATGTGAGACAATTCCACAGTGCCAATCCCAAAGCCCTAAAATTTCAGGGCATTGAAGTCATTAAACGTTCATCGGGAGGAGGTGACTTTGGCAAATTGGTCCTGAAAAAAAGAAGCGGGCTGGATATTTAGATTGGGCACAGTCAAACCGGGAAGGATGAATGACCAGATTTCGTTTGCCTGCTTCATTGAATAAAGAGTCATACAGGAGACTGATTACAATCTCCCCTCGGGTATGTGCAGAAAATATATGGATCACCTTTATTGATGTATTCAGTGACACTAATTCTACATTTTAATAAAAAGTTCTTTGGTATCCATATTATCAGTATCATGATCCACATGACCATAAGATTATCGCTGTTAAAAGTGGTATGAAAGCAGGTAAGTATAAAGCTAATGCTAAACTGTATACAGTGAACCCAATGTGGTTGACATTGATCGGAAAGGAGGTCTCATTTCGGAAGGAGATAACTCTATTTTTTATCTAAACTTGGGATCAGCTGGGGTGGATGCAGTCTGGGATGCGTCTAAGTCCTACATGAGAGGCCTTCTGAAAAAACTGATTATCCCGTTAAAAATAGGTTTTAATAGAAAAGAAAATGAACTGTCGCTTGCAGTGGTAGAAGCAGAACACTTGTTTGTACCCCAGAAAACTGAAGAGGCTAAGGAGGCTTGGCGTCTAAGAATTATGATTACTACCTCTTGGAAAAATTGAAGAACATGGATTTATTTTCTAAAGCGAAAAGACATTGGGGGTAGGGGGGGGGGGTAAACCAAATATCTCTCAAATATAATCAGAAGTGATAACCCGAATGCTAATATTTTTGCAATACGTGATTGCGATAGAGTGAATCAGATATGATATTAGGGGTGTTTAAGGATTTTTACAAGAATCTCGAAGAGCATTGCTTAAACAAGTATTTGGCACATATTAATACACAAAGCTCAGTAGTCAGCAAACAGAAGAATCGGATGACTTGTATATGTCTGGAAAAACTGCTATGAAGATTTCATGGTTGGGGCGGAGAGGACAAAATATTGCTATATGCATATAATCTTCTTTTTATTGGGGATGCCAACTCAACTCTGGAATATATTATGGACATTATGGAAGAATTCGGTAGTTTTTCGGGTATCACGTTTAATTGGAGCAAATACTTCTGCCATTAAATGATAAGGTAGAGGTAAGGATAGTAATTTAAGAGGGTTGGGCTATCAGGACAGTTTTAAATATTTGGGGATAGAAATCTTACCCAAAGTATTTAGATTTGTCAAACGGAATTTAACCCCTTTGATTGAAAACCTCATCGCTAGCATAAAGATATGGAATAAGATGCTACTAAATAAAGCAGACAGGATCCGTTTGATAAAGATTCTCCAGAATCCTAGTAGCTATAACCTATAGTAAGTGCGAGAAATAAATAGTTACAATTCGAGGTACAGAGATAATTCCATCTCAACAGTCTCAGTAAGAGCCTGGCAGTTTATCGAAGCCGCTCTTGTGGAGACATTGTGTAGTCACCATGACAGATCTAATAGCCCTTAAGGTACAAGTTGGGGATGTGTGGACTGACTGCGTCCCACTTGAGGGTGATACCTGACAGGCTGATAACCTTTAAAGCCTTTAATAAATGTTCACATGGACAGTGTGTTTCAGGGTGCTCAGGATCCTTTTTCTTCAGGATCTTTTTCCTGAAGCAGAAACGCAAGTGTCTTCTTGTTTTTGCCGATGCAGCCGTCTTACAGACAGCACGCAGCACATGCGGTGTGTGTAAAAGTACAGAAAGTGATGTGCATTGTAGGAGCGAGAGGGAAAGGGAGGGATTTCAGGAGTTGTGGCTCGACCATGTGTCGTATCCGAGGCAGCAGGAAATAGTCAAAATTCTGTATTGTAGCTTGAGAAAAGGTCGTTTTAATTATTTGATTCAGTAATTTCCTGTAAGAAGCTGTTAGGCTACTTTCACAAATTAGATTTTCTTTCTGATTTTGAGATCCAGAAGAGGATGTCAAAACCGGAGGAAAACGCTTTAGTTTGTCCCCATTTATTGTCAACGGGGACAAAACCGTACAAACTGGAGCGGAGTGCATCAGAATGCATTCCGTTCCAGTTTGTTGCGTTCTGTGACCCAACACAAAACCGCTACAAACTGCAGTTTTGTGTACGGTTTGCAAAACTGAACAACCCAGATCCGGCACTAAATACAATGTAAGTCAATGGTGCCGGATCTGTTTTTTTCATTTTTTTTCATTTTCGATTTAGTACAACTGCATCTGAATGGAATGGCTGCAGCCGGTTGTATTAAATCAGACTGAAGCGTTTTCCTCTGGTTTTGAGATCCTCTGCTGGACCACAAAAACAGAAAGAAAATCGCATATGTGAAAGTAGCCTTAACATGCAGCTTGAACTCAGAGACAATGTCTGTGACCCTTCTTCCCTGACCATTCAACTGAAAGACAGAAGGAGAGGAACTCGAAATTCCATATAAGCCTATATGAGCCTTATTTTTTTTTACACACACACACAACTAAATAATTATTTTCTCTAGCATAAGTTTTTTAGAATTCCTCTCAGGTTTTAAAATTAGAATATACATTTTTGGGAAAAACAAGCAACTTAATATTCCAGCGCATGAGGTCAAAATGGCGAATATCTCCACAGCCACCATGTATTTCCCTCTTGTACTCAGATAAGCCGGGATCATAGCAATCCAAACACTGCAGAAGACCAGCATGCTGAAGGTGATGGATTTAGCTTCATTAAAAGTGTCCGGTAATGTCCTCACCATGAAAGCCAGAACAAAGCTCACCACTGCCAGGAACCCCATATAACTCAAGACAGAGTAGAACCAGATATCTGACCCTTCATTACACCGAACGATGATCTTCTCATGATAAGTGTGATAGTCCAACTCCTGATGAGGAGGAGAACCAGATAACCAAAAACAGCAAATAAGAGCTTGAAACGAGGAACAAATAAAAACCACATAATTGGCTTTTTTTATATCCATCCACTTCTTCCAGAAACTATTGGGCTTAGTGGCTTTAAAAGCAATGAAAACGGTGATAGTCTTAGACAATACACAAGACACAGTGATTGAAAAGAAGATTGCAAATGAGGTTTGTCTGAGCATGCAGGTGATGTTCTCTGGACGTCCAAGAAAGAGAAACACGCAGAGGAAGCTCAACAAGATGGAGATCAGAAGAATGAAGCTCACAGTTCTGTTATTGGCTTTAACAATAGGAGTGTCCCAACATGAGAGAAATTTTCCTAAAATGAATAGTGTTAATAAAGAAAAAAGTAAAATAACTGCTATGTAAATAATGACCAAAGTATCATGTTCATAAGACAGAAAGTCGTAAAGTTTAGGGACACATTTTGTTCTTGAGTTGTCAGGCCATTCTTCATCAGGACATTTTTGACAATTTTCATTGTCTATAGTAAAACAAGAAAACGCAGTATAATTAGTGCAAGTTTTATCATTATTTACTAAATTTTAAAATTAGAAAATAAAGCCATACTGGGAAAAGCAAAAAAAAATAAAAAATTCCTAACCTACCCACCTATCCCGTTTTCTACCTATCCAACAGGCTGAGGGTTCCATCTTAAAATAGTGTCTTTCAAAATTATTGCAAGGTTTATCACATGTACAGACCAGGTAAATCATTTTATAAAAAATTGTTCTCTGACCTGCTGTAATTATTTAATCCAAAATGAAAACCTTTTGATTTGCGAATGGAGAGAATAACCTTCTGACACTACAAGAACAATGGGATAATTAGCATGAATCACATTAAGGCTCTCTCTGTCTATCTCTCTCTTTCTCTCTATACATATACACTCACCTAAAGAATTATTAGGAACACCATACTAATACGGTGTTGGACCCCCTTTTGCCTTCAGAACTGCCTTAATTCTACATGGCATTGATTCAACAAGGTGCTGATAGCATTCTTTAGAAATGTTGGCCCATATTGATAGGATAGCATCTTGCAGTTGATGGAGATTTGAGGGATGCACATCCAGGGCACGAAGCTCCCGTTCCACCACATCCCAAAGATGCTCTATTGGGTTGAGATCTGGTGACTGTGGGGGCCATTTTAGTACAGTGAACTCATTGTCATCTTCAAGAAACCAATTTGAAATGATTCGAGCTTTGTGACATGGTGCATTATCCTGCTGGAAGTAGCCATCAGAGGATGGATACATGTTCTCATTCTGTTTACGCCAAATTCGGACTCTACCATTTAAATGTCTCAACAGAAAACGAGACTCATCAGACCAGGCCACATTTTTCCAGTCTTCAACAGTCCAATTTTGGTGAGCTCGTGCAAATTGTAGCCTCTTTTTCCTATTTGTAGTGGAGATGAGTGGTACCCGGTGGGGTCTTCTGCTGTTGTAGCCCATCCGCCTCAAGGTTGTGCGTGTTGTGGCTTCACAAATGCTTTGCTGTATACCTCGGTTGTAACGAGTGGTTATTTCAGTCAACATTGCTCTTCTATCAGCTTGAATCAGTCGGCCCATTCTCCTCTGACCTCTAGCATCCACAAGGCATTTTTGCCCACAGGACGGCCGCATACCGGATGTTTTTCCCTTTTCACACCATTCTTTGTAAACCCTAGAAATGGTTGTGCGTGAAAATCCCAGTAACTGAGCCGATTGTGAAATACTCAGACCGGCCCGTCTGGCACCAACAACCATGCCACGCTCAAAATTGCTTAAATCACCTTTCTTTCCCATTCTGACATTCAGTTTGGAGTTTAGGAGATTGTCTTGACCAGGACCACCCCCCTAAATGCATTGAAGCAACTGCCAAGTGATTGGTTGACTAGATAATTGCATTAATGAGAAATAGAACAGGTGTTCCTAATAATTCTTTAGGTGAGTGTGTATATATATATATATATACAGTATATACTGTATATGAATAGTTTTGCTGTTCTCCATTCCTACGTGCAGCTCTAACTGCTTTCCTTATATACAATTTCTAGCTGAACTAGAACCTTCTATTAGGAGGGGTGGACTGGAGAATCACAGCCAAAGCAGAAACATTGTTACAATTTCCATCATAGACTTCATAGAGTTTAGATGCAAGTCTATGGGATTGACTAAACAGTTTTTCCAGACATAAGCAAGTCTTTACATGTAAACAACAGCGCTAAACCAGACAGTCAGAAGGTCGGTGTGTCTGGAATTTTCCCTCCAAAACTTTGCACAGTCCCCTTATAGTGACTTTGGAAGATTTTATAGATACAAAGTCCCATAGTTCCTAATTTTTAGCTGGCTGTGCATTAACCCTTTCCACAGTGCAGTGCAGATATAGTGCAATAACAGTGCAAATGAACAAGATATAGTATAATAAACATATTAAATGCAGGTCAGCAATATAAAACAGTATAAGTATAACCATTTCAACAATGGTGACTCGGATATAAAAAAAGCCAGCACCTCATCTGCAGACAGCTGTTTTGGGTTGATTGCACCTTATCAGTGCAAAACAGAGAGTACTGGCTTAACTAGGTTAGAGACCTAAGAGAGAATTTGAGGGGTACTATCTCTCCTGGGGAGAGCACCTTAATCGGCATGAGGAGACTCATAGGCCATACATGCTCCTTTGAAATTCTGGAAAGAAAGGAATGCAAATGAGCTCTTAACAAGCTCCACCTCTAATGCCACCAGATGTAAGGCAGCTATTCTATAAGTCACTGTATAGGACATAAAGGGAACCTGTCACCGGGATTTTGTGTATAGAGCTGAGGACATGGGTTGCTAGATGGCCGCTAGCACATCCGCAATATCCAGTCCCCATAGCTCTGTGTGCTTTTATTGTGTAAAAAAAACGATTTGATACATATGCAAATTAACCTGAGATGAGTCCTGTCCCTGACTCATCTCACGTACAGTACGCCACAGAACTGCTCGATTGGACTTTGCAAGAGAGCACCAAACATGGGACATTCAAAGGTGGAAGAAAGTTTTATTCTCTGATGAGAAAAAATGTAACCTTGATGGTCTTGATGGTTTCCAACGTTACTGGCATGACAAGAAGATCCCACCTGAGATGTTTTCTACGCGCCACAGTGGAGGGGGCGCCATAATGGTCTGGGGTGCTTTTTCCTTCAGTGGAACAATCGAGCTTCAGGAAGTGCAGGGGCGTCAAACGGCCGCTGGCTATGTCCAGATGTTGCAGAGAGCATTCCTCATGACTGAGGGCCCTCGTCTGTGTGGTAACGACTGGGTTTTTCAACAGGACAACGCTACAGTACACAATGCACGCAGGACAAGGGACTTCTTCCAGGAGAATAACATCACTCTTTTGGCCCATCCTGCGTGTTCCCCTGATCTAAATCCAATTGAGAACCTTTGGGGATGGATGGCAAGGGAAGTTTACAAAAATGGACAACAGTTCCAGACAGTAGATGGCCTTCGTGCGGCCGTCTTCACCACTTGGAGAAATGTTCCCACTCACCTCATGGAAACGCTTGCATCAAGCATGCCGAAACAAATTTTTGAAGTGATCAACAATAACGGCGGAGCTACTCATTTCTGAGTTCATGTTTGGAAGTTGGATTTCTGTTTTGGTGGGGGGGGGGGGGGGGGTTCATTTTTTTTTGGAGGTGTGGTCCTAAACTTTTGATCAGCTGAAAAACAGCCTGTTTCAGTTTATTTGTTGTTTTCATTAAATTGAATGATCAAAAAATGTTTTGTCTCACTCTCATTTCTTCTTGTTGCATGTTGAAGCTCTACTTGGAACCTTGTTAACCACCTCCGGACCGCCTAACGCAGGATCGCGTTCCGGAGGTGGCAGCCCTGCGCAGAGTCACGCATATATGCGTCATCTCGCGATGGCCGAGATTTCCTGTGAACGCGCGCACACAGGCGCGCGCGCTCACAGGAACGGAAGGTAAGAGAGTTGATCTCCAGCCTGCCAGCGGCGATCGTTCGCTGGCAGGCTGGAGATGTGTTTTTTTTAACCCCTAACAGGTATATTAGACGCTGTTTTGATAACAGCGTCTAATATACCTGCTACCTGGTCCTCTGGTGGTCCCCTTTGTTTGGATCGACCACCAGAGGACACAGGTAGCTCAGTAAAGTCCCACCAAGCACCACTACACTACACTACACCCCCCCCCCGTCACTTATTAACCCCTTATTAGCCCCTGATCACCCCTGATCACCCCTGATCACCCCATATAGACTCCCTGATCACCCCCCTGTCATTGATTACACCCCTGTCATTGATCAACCCCCTGTAAAGCTCCATTCAGACGTCCGCATGATTTTTACGGATGCACTGATAGATGGATCCGATCCGCAAAACTCATCCGGACGTCTGAATGAAGCCTTACAGGGGCATGATCAATGACTGTGGTGATCACCCCATATAGACTCCCTGATCACCCCCCTGTAAAGCTCCATTCAGATGTCCGCATGATTTTTACGGATGCACTGATAGATGGATCCGATCCGCAAAACGCATCCGGACGTCTGAATGAAGCCTTACAGGGGCGTGATCAATGACTGTGGTGATCACCCCATATAGACTCCCTGATCACCCCCCTGTCATTGATTACCCCCCTGTCATTGATTACCCCCCTGTAAAGCTCCATTCAGACGTCCGCATGATTTTTACGGATCCACTGATAGATGGATCGGATCCGCAAAACGCATCCGGACGTCTGAATGAAGCCTTACAGGGGCGTGATCAATGACTGTGGTGATCACCCCATATAGACTCCCTGATCACCCCCCCTGTCATTGATCAACCCCCCTGTCATTGATCACCCCCCTGTCATTGATCACCCCCCTGTCATTGATCACCCCTCTGTCATTGATCACCACCCCTGTCATTGATCACCACCCCTGTCATTGATCACCCCCCCTGTCATTGATCACCCCTCTGTAAGGCTCCATTCAGATATTTTTTTGGCCCAAGTTAGCAGAATTTTTTTTTTTTTTTTCCTTACAAAGTCTCATATTCCACTAACTTGTGTCAAAAAATAAAATCTCACATGAACTCACCATACCCCTCACGGAATCCAAATGCGTAAAATTTTTTAGACATTTATATTCCAGACTTCTTCTCACGCTTTAGGGCCCCTAGAATGCCAGGGCAGTATAAATACCCCACATGTGACCCCATTTCGGAAAGAAGACACCCCCAGGTATTCCGTGAGGGGCATATTGAGTCCATGAAAGATTGAAATTTTTGTCCCAAGTTAGCGGAACGGGAGACTTTGTGAGAAAAAAATTAAAAATATCAATTTCCGCTAACTTGTGCCAAAAAAAAAAAATTTCTATGAACTCACCATGCCCCTCATTGAATACCTTGGGGTGTCTTCTTTCCAAAATGGGGTCACATGTGGGGTATTTATACTGCCCTGGCATTCTAGGGGCCCCAAAGCGTGAGAAGAAGTCTGGTATCCAAATGTCTAAAAATGCCCTCCTAAAAGGAATTTGGGCACCTTTGCGCATCTAGGCTGCAAAAAAGTGTCACACATCTGGTATCGCCGTACTCAGGAGAAGTTGGGGAATGTGTTTTGGGGTGTCATTTTACATATACCCATGCTGGGTGAGAGAAATATCTTGGTCAAATGCCAACTTTGTATAAAAAAAATGGGAAAAGTTGTCTTTTGCCAAGATATTTCTCTCACCCAGCATGGGTATATGTAAAATGACACCCCAAAACACATTCCCCAACTTCTCCTGAATACGGCGATACCACATGTGTGACACTTTTTTGCAGCCTAGATGGGCAAAGGGGCCCATATTCCAAAGAGCACCTTTAGGATTTCACAGGTCATTTACCTACTTACCACACATTAGGGCCCCTGGAAAATGCCAGGGCAGTATAACTACCCCACAAGTGACCCCATTTTGGAAAGAAGACACCCCAAGGTATTCCGTGAGGGGCATGGCGAGTTCCTAGAATTTTTTATTTTTTGTCACAAGTTAGTGGAAAATGCTTATTTTTTTTTTTTTTTTTTTTCATACAAAGTCTCATATTCCACTAACTTGTGACAAAAAATAAAAAGTTCCATGAACTCACTATGCCCATCAGCGAATACCTTGGGGTCTCTTCTTTCCAAAATGGGGTCACTTGTGGGGTAGTTATACTGCCCTGGCATTCTAGGGGCCCAAATGTGTGGTAAGGAGTTTGAAATCAAATTCTGTAAAAAATGACCTGTGAAATCCGAAAGGTGCTCTTTTGAATATGGGCCCCTTTGCCCACCTAGGCTGCAAAAAAGTGTCACACATCTGGTATCTCCGTAATCGGGAGAAGTTGGGGATTGTGTTTTGGGGTGTCATTTTACATATACCCATGCTGGGTGAGAGAAATATCTTGGCAAAAGACAACTTTTCCCATTTTTTTATACAAAGTTGGCATTTGACCAAGATATTTATCTCACCCAGCATGGGTATATGTAAAAAGACACCCCAAAACACATTCCTCAACTTCTCCTGAATACAGAGATACCAGATGTGTGACACTTTTTTGCAGCCTAGGTGGGCAAAGGGGCCCACATTCCAAAGAGCACCTTTCGGATTTCACAGGTCATTTACCTACTTACCACACATTTGGGCCCCTAGAATGCCAGGGCAGTATAACTACCCCACAAGTGACCCCATTTTGGAAAGAAGAGACCCCAAGGTATTCGCTGATGGGCATAGTGAGTTCATGGAAGTTTTTATTTTTTGTCACAAGTTTGTGGAATATGAGACTTTGTATGAAAAAAAAAAAAAAAAAAATCATAATTTTCCGCTAACTTGTGACAAAAAATAAAAAGTTCTATGAACTCACTATGCCCATCACCGAATACCTTAGGGTGTGTACTTTCAGAAATGGGGTCATTTGTGGGGTGTTTGTACTGTCTGGGCATTGAAGAACCTCAGGAAACATGACAGGTGCTCAGAAAGTCAGAGCTGCTTCAAAAAGCGGAAATTCACATTTTTGTACCATAGTTTGTAAACGCTATAACTTTTACCCAAACCATTTTTTTTTTACCCAAACATTTTTTTTTATCAAAGACATGTAGAACTATAAATTTAGAGCAAAATTTCTATATGGATGTCGTTTTTTTTGCAAAATTTTACAACTGAAAAATTAATAACAAAAAAAGTAAAAATGTCAGCAGCAATGAAATACCACCAAATGAAAGCTCTATTAGTGAGAAGAAAAGGAGGTAAAATTCATTTGGGTGGTAAGTTGCATGACCGAGCAATAAACGGTGAAAGTAGTGTAGGTCAGAAGTGTAAAAAGTGGCCTGGTCTTTCAGGGTGTTTAAGCACTGGGGGCTGAAGTGGTTAAGATCCAGCCATGCTAAAGATGATTTTTTTTTTCCATTTTTCAAGTGGTTTTAAACTTTTGATCAGGACTGTATATATATATATATATATATATTTTACTTTTGAAGGAAAAATCTAAATTTTCTTTGGCTCACCATTTTCTGACAGCCATAACTATACCATGTGTCACATCTTACCTGTTATATTGGATATTTCACCCTCAGAGCATGGGACACAATTATAGCAGCAGCTGTGATAGCCACCATTAGAAGCTTTTCTGAACCCAGGAGCACATCTTTCATTGCATCGAGACTGTGGTACCTAGAATGAAAGAAAGGGGAATTGGATGAGTTATGGTATCCGACATAGTGACTTATATGGATATGGTATGCCTATGGTAATAATAAAGGTGTTAACATAAAAAGATGTTGTCTGGTCCCCTCACAGTGCATATATGCCCCGACTACCTAGTTTTCATGCCTCTGCTTTCTTTCCCACTGTCTGGGCATGATAGTGTCTTGGCAGGAATGTTAACATCCAGCACTTCCTGTTTATCTCACTATCTAACTTTATTTGTAAACAAGCCTAGCTGCTCTGCAGTGTGATGAGTAACAGGCCAGCCCCGCCTGCCAGCTGTTCAGTCTGCAGTAACCACATCTACTACACCTCCTGTGGCCATGTTACTTCACCCATACATGAATCCTTCTAGTGTCTTGTCTGTTGCATCACATCACTGTCAGTCCACAGGGACCATCTCCAGAGTGCAATAAACAGCTTTAATCAGCAAGCACATCAACACACATCTATATCTAATTCTACCATGTACAATACAGTCTGTAATGTAACATAGCCTGTTGTGTGTGATACTGCCTGCTGAGCTGTGTATCTATCTATCTTTTACGATACTGTTGTGTATCTAAACCTGTCATGTCTAGAGTTGAGCAAACACCTGGATGTTCGGGTTCGAGAAGTTCGGCCGAACTTCCCGGAAATGTTCGGGTTCGGGATCCGAACCCGACCCGAACTTTGTCCCGAACCCGAACCCCATTGAAGTCAATGGGGCCCGAACTTTTTGGCACTAAAAAGGCTGTAAAACAGCCCAGGAAAGGGCTAGAGGGCTGCAAAAGGCAGCAAAATGTAGTTAAATCCCCTGCAAACAAATGTGGATAGGGAAATGAATAAAAATAAAAATAAAATAAATAAAAATTAACCAATATCAATTGGAGAGAGGTCCCATAGCAGAGAATCAGGCTTCATGTCAGCAGAGAATCAGTCTTCATGTCATAGCAGAGAATCAGGCTTCACGTCACCCAAAACTGGAACAGTCCATTGTCATATATTTAGGCCCCGGCACCCAGACAGAGGAGAGAGGTCCCATAACATAAAATCTGGCTTCATGTCAGCAGAGAATCAGTCTTCATGTCATAGCAGAGAATCAGGCTTCATGTCATAGCAGAGAATCAGGCTTCATGTCACCCACCACTGGAACAGTCCATTGTCAGATATTTAGGCCCAGGCACCCAGGCAGAGGAGAGAGGTCCCGTAACAGAGAATCTGGCCTTATGTCAGCACAGAATCTGTCTTCATGTCATAGCAGAGAATCAGGCTTCACGTCACCCACCACTGGAACAGGCCACTGTCACACATTTAGGCCCAGGCACCCAGGCAGAGGAGAGAGGTCCCGTAACAGAGAATCTGGCCTTATGTCAGCACAGAATCAGTCTTCATGTCATAGCAGAGAATCAGGCTTCACGTCACCCAAAACTGGAACAGTCCATTGTCATATATTTAGGCCCCGGCACCCAGACAGAGGAGAGAGGTCCCATAACATAGAATCTGGCTTCATGTCAGCAGAGAATCAGTCTTCATGTCATAGCAGAGAATCAGGCTTCACGTCACCCACCACTGGAACAGTCCATTGTCAGATATTTAGGCCCAGGCACCCAGGCAGAGGAGAGAGGTCCCATAGCAGAGATTCAGGCTTCATGTCAGCAGAGAATCAGTCTTCATGTCATAGCAGAGAATCATGCTTCACGTCACCCAACATTGGAACAGTCCATTGTCATATAATTTAGGCCCCGGCACCCAGACAGAGGATAGAGGTCCCATAACAGAGATTCAGGCTTCATGTCAGCAGAGAATCAGTCTTCATGTCTTAGCAGAGAATCAGGTTTCATGTCACCCACCACTGGAACAGGCCACTGTCAGATATTTTTAGGCCCCGGCACCCAGACAGAGGAGAGAGGTCCCGTAACAGAGATTCAGGCTTCATGTCAGCAGAGAATCAGGCTTCACGTCACCCACCACTGGAACAGTCCATTGTCAGATATTTAGGCCCAGGGACCCAGGCAGAGGAGAGAGGTCCCATAGCAGAGAATCTGGCTTCATGTCAGCAGAGAATCAGTCTTCATATCATAGCAGAGAATCAGGCTTCATGTCACCCACCACTGGAACAGGCCACTGTCAGATATTTTTAGGCCCCGGCACCCAGACAGAGGAGAGGTTCATTCAACTTTGGGTTGCCCCACAATATATTGGTAAAATGAAAATAAAAATAGGATTGAATGAAGTGCCCTGGAGTACAATAATATATGGTTAAGGGGAGGTAGTTAATGTCTAATCTGCACAAGGGATGGACAGGTCCTGTGGGATCCATGCCTGGTTCATTTTTATGAACGTCAGCTTGTCCACATTGGCTGTAGACAGGCGGCTGCGTTTGTCTGTAATGACGCCCCCTGCCGTGCTGAATACACGTTCAGACAAAACGCTGGCCGCCGGGCAGGCCAGCACCTCCAAGGCATAAAAGGCTAGCTCTGGCCACGTGGACAATTTGGAGACCCAGAAGTTGAATGGGGCCGAACCATCAGTCAGTACGTGGAGGGGTGTGCACAGGTACTGTTCCACCATGTTAGTGAAATGTTGCCTCCTGCTAACACGTTCCGTATCAGGTGGTGGTGCAGTTAGCTGTGGCGTGGTGACAAAGCTTTTCCACATCTCTGCCATGCTAACCCTGCCCTCAGAGGAGCTGGCCGTGACACAGCTGCGTTGGCGACCTCTTGCTCCTCCTCTGCCTTCGCCTTGGGCTTCCACTTGTTCCCCTGTGACATTTGGGAATGCTCTCAGTAGCGCGTCTACCAACGTGCGCTTGTACTCGCGCATCTTCCTATCATGCTCCAGTGCAGGAAGTAAGGTGGGCACATTGTCTTTGTACCGTGGATCCAGTAGGGTGGCAACCCAGTAGTCCGCACACGTTAAAATGTGGGCAACTCTGCTGTCGTTGCGCAGGCACTGCAGCATGTAGTCGCTCATGTGTGCCAGGCTGCCCAGAGGTAAGGACAAGCTGTCCTCTGTGGGAGGCATATCGTCATCGTCCTGCGTTTCCCCCCAGCCATGCACCAGTGATGGGCCCGAGCTGCGTTGGGTGCCACCCCGCTGTGAACATGCTTCATCCTCATCCTCCTCCACATCCTCCTCATCCTCGTCCTCCTCGTCCTCCAGTAGTGGGCCCTGTCTGGCCACATTTGTACCTGGCCTCTGCTGTTGCAAAAAACCTCCCTCTGAGTCACTTCGAAGAGACTGGCCTGAAAGTGCTAAAAATGACCCCTCTTCCTCCTCCTCCTGGGCCACCTCCTCTTCCATCATCGCCCTAAGTGTTTTCTCAAGGAGACATAGAAGTGGTATTGTAACGCTGATAACGGCGTCATCGCCACTGGCCATGTTGGTGGAGTACTCGAAACAGCGCAACAGGGCACACAGGTCTCGCATGGAGGCCCAGTCATTGGTGGTGAAGTGGTGCTGTTCCGCAGTGCGACTGACCCGTGCGTGCTGCAGCTGAAACTCCACTATGGCCTGCTGCTGCTCGCACAGTCTGTCCAGCATGTGCAAGGTGGAGTTCCACCTGGTGGGCACGTCGCATATGAGGAAGTTACGCTGTAGCGCAGACATGCGAGCAGCGGCAGGATGTGAACGCCGGAAGCGCGAACAGACGGCCCGCACTTTATGCAGCAGCTCTGACATGTCAGGGTAGTTGCGAATGAACTTCTGCACCACCAAATTCAGCACATGCGCCAGGCAAGGGATGTGCGTCAAATCGGCTAGTCCCAGAGCTGCAACGAGATTTCGCCCATTATCGCACACCACCAGGGCGGGCTTGAGGCTCACTGGCAGCAACCACTCGTCGGTCTGTTGTTCTATACCCCGCCACAACTCCTGTGCGGTGTGGGGCCTGTCCCCCAAACATATGAGTTTCAGAACGGCCTTCTGACGTTTACCCCGGGCTGTGCTGAAGTTGGTGGGGAAGGTGTGTGGCTGACTGGATGAGCAGGTGGAAGAAGAGGAGGAGGAAGCTGAGTAGGAGGAGGAGGAGACAGGAGGCAAAGAATGTTGCTGTCACGGCTGTATGTGAGCAACAATAGTATACACAGTAAAAGAGCTACTGACTGGACCCAAACTAGGGAGGATAAAGGGTGAACCCTGTCAGACCCTCAAAGCTCTCCCTATGCTGCTAAAGCACATGCCCGGATCCAAATGGCGGAACGAGGCATGCCCACGTGCCTAAGACTGATGACCACTGTAACCCCTACAATAGTGGAAGGGGCACGGCCACCGGTGCCCTGCTCAGTATATGGAGGGAACCGTGGCCACCTCAGATCCAGTCAGAAAATAATCAGGTACACAACAAAGTCTGTACACTTAGCTGAAGGTGTTGCAGCTGCAGAGAAGACGGATCCAAGGACAGCTGGCAATATCCGGAGTGCTTGCTGCAGCAGAACACAGGTCCAGTGAACTGATAGCTACAAGTGAAGATACTAAAGCAAGAGCTACAACTGAAATGAGAACTATAATCCACGCCCTACAATAGGAGGAGGGGTGATATAAAGAGAGGGAAATCAAACGCATGAGGAACAGCTGGGAGGAAGGAAACCAAAAGTAAACAGAGCAGTGAGAACTCCTCCCAGCTCTAGTAGTGACATCATCACAGGGGTGGAGAAACAGAGCTGTGAGAACGTCCCAAAGCTCTGGTAGTGACAGTTGCCCTGCGATCCTTGGCGGCGGAAGGACGTGCGCCAAACAGCTCTCTGCCTGGGGCCCAGCCGCCACTACATTTACCCAGTGTGCAGTTAGGGAGATATAGCGTCCCTGGCCGTGCTTACTGGTCCACGTATCTGTGGTTAGGTGGACCTTGCCACAGATGGCGTTGCGCAGTACACACTTGATTTTATCGGATACTTGGTTGTGCAGGGAAGGCACGGCTCTCTTGGAGAAGTAGTGCCGGCTGGGAACAACATACTGTGGGACAGCAAGCGACATGAGCTGTTTGAAGCTGTCTGTGTCCACCAGCCTAAATGACAGCATTTCATAGGCCAGTAGTTTAGAAATGCTGGCATTCAGGGCCAGGGATCGAGGGTGGCTAGGTGGGAATTTACGCTTTCTCTCAAATGTTTGTGAGATGGAGAGCTAAACGCTGCCGTGTGACATGGTTGAGATGCTTGGTGACGCAGGTGGGGGTGTTGGTGGTACATCCCATGTTTGCTGGGCGGCAGGTGCCAACGTTCCTCCAGAGGCGGAGGAAGAGGCCGAGGCGGCGGCAGCAGCAGAAGAGGCCGAGGCGGCAGCAGCAGAAGAGGTAGCAGGGGGAGCCTGAGTGACTTCCTTGTTTTTAAGGTGTTTACTCCACTGCAGTTCATGCTTTGCATGCAGGTGCCTGGTCATGCAGGTTGTGCTAAGGTTCAGAACGTTAATGCCTCGCTTCAGGCTCTGATGGCACAGCGTGCAAACCACTCGGGTCTTGTCGTCAGCACATTGTTTGAAGAAGTGCCATGCCAGGGAACTGCTTGAAGCTGCCTTTGGGGTGCTCGGTCCCAGATGGCGGCGGTCAGTAGCAGGCGGAGTCTCTTGGCGGCGGGTGTTCTTCTTTTGCCCACTGCTCCCTCTTTGTCTTTTGCTACGCTGTTGGCTCGGTCTCACCACTGCCTCTTCCTCCGAACTGTGAAAGTCAGTGGCACGACCTTCATTCCATGTGGGGTCTAGGACCTCATCGTCCCCTAAATCGTCTTCCACCCTGACCTCCTGTTCAGTCTGCACACTGCATAAAGACGCAGCAGTTGGCACCTGTGTTTCGTCATCATCAGAGACGTGCTGAGGTGGTATTCCCATGTCCTCATCATAAGGAAACATAAGTGGTTGTGTGTTAGTGCATTCTATCTCTTCCACCCCTGGGGAAGGGCTAGGTGGATGCCCTTGGGAAACCCTGCCAGCAGAGTCTTCAAACAGCATAAGAGACTGCTGCATAACTTGAGGCTCAGACAGTTTCCCTGATATGCATGGGGGGGGGATGTGATAGACTGATGGGCTTGGTTTTCATGCGCCATCTGTGCGCTTTCTGCAGAAGACTGGGTGGGAGATAATGTGAACGTGCTGGATGCACTGTCGGCCACCCAATTGACTAATGCCTGTACCTGCTCAGGCCTTACCATCCTTAGAACGGCATTGGGCCCCATGAAATATCCCTGTAAATTCTGGCAGCTACTGGGGCCTGAGGTAGTTGGTACACTAGGACGTGTGGCTGTGGCAGAACGGCCACGTCCTCTCCCAGCACCAGAGGGTCACTAACACCACCACGACCATGTCCGCGTCCGCGTCCCTTACTAGATGTTTTCCTCATTGTTACCGTTCACCACAATAAGAAAAATATTATTCGGGCCAATGTATTGAATTCAAATTTAGGCCTTTTTTTTACAGACACCTAACACTATCTGGCTATCTATTTAGGTACCGTATTACACTAATACAGGCACAGCAGTAATGACAGATTTAGCTGAATATAAATTTGAGGCCTATTTTTTAGCCGCTGGGTGACAGGTATACGTTTAATCACAGAATTAGACTTGGATCTGCACTGTAGCGTGTGTGTGAAGTTATCGAGAACTACCCTATCAGCACCTTGAATCTAATATACCCTTTTAGGGATAGATTTAAAGTAGGCCTGATACTGCAGAAACCACTAATTTAGAGAATTGCAAAATTGGGAATTGTATTTCAACCCAGAACAAAAACTGTGCTTTGACGGACACTAAATAACTTGACCAGCTAAAGCAATAATGACAGATTTGGATGAATATAAATGTGAGGCCTATTTTTTAGGCGCTGGGTGACAGGTATACGTTTACACACAGAATTAGACTTGGAATTGCACAGTAGCGTGTGTGTGAAGTTATTGAGAATAACTTGGTGACAGGCTCAGCTTGACCCTGATGTAGGATATAGCAAAAAAATAACCACACTATTGATGGTTAAATGCACTTGGGTGACAGGCTCAGCTTGCCCCTGATGTAGTATATGGCCAAAAAATAACCACACTATTGATGGTTAAATGCACTTGATGACAGCTTGACCCTGATGTAGGATATAGCAAAAAAAAAACCACACTATTGATGGTTAAATGCACTTGGGTGACAGGCTCAGCTTGCTTCTGATGTAGTATATGGCCAAAAAATAACCACACTATTGATGGTTAAATGCACTTGATGACAGCTTGACCCTGATGTAGGATATAGCAAAAAATAACCACACTATTGATGGTTAAATGTACTTGGTGGCAGCTTGTGCTGGCGCACCACAAGCCACAAAATGGCCGCCGATCACCCCAGAAAAAAGTGACTGAAAAACGCTCTGGGCAGCCTAAAAACAGTGAGCAATTGAATAGCAGCAGTTCAATGATCCACAGCTGCAGATCGATCACTGAATGAAGTCTTTTGGAGGAGTTAATCTGTCTAATCTCGCCCTAACGTCGCAGCTGCAACCTCTCCCTACACTTGTATCAGCAGAGTGACGTGCAGCGCTACGTGACCCAAGCTTATATAGAGGCTGGGTCACATGCTGCACTGGCCAATCACAGCCATGCCAATAGTAGGCATGGCTGTGATGGCCTCTTGGGGCAAGTAGTATGACGCTTGTTGTTGGCTGCTTTGCAGCCTTTCAAAAAGCGCCAAAAAAGCGCCGAACACCGAACCCGAACCCGGACTTTTACGAAAATGTTCGGGTTCGGGTCCGTGTAACGGACACCCCAAAATTCGGTACGAACCCGAACTATACAGTTCGGGTTCGCTCATCTCTAGTCATGTCCAATACTGTTGAATGAGTGCCAATTATCTAAAGCTTAATGGCACCAAAACTGAATGTATTACATTCAGTGACCAGAAAATTACATCCTCAGCACCCCAATGGCCATTGTCTTTTGGACCTGTCCCTGAGACAGCCATTAAGGTCAGGGACTTGGGAGTGGTCTTGGACTCCAGATTAAACCTGGCTCCTCAGATAAATCAGGTGGTTAGTACCTGGTGCACTACCAGCTGAAACTTCTGAGGAGGATCTCAAAATACATCGAATCCCCTCTCAGGAAAGCCTTGGTCGGAGCAGCGATCAGCAGTCGGTTGGACTATTGTACATGGGACTCCCTAAGAAGAACTTCCATAGACTTCAACTTGTGCAGAATGCCGCAGCAAGGCTACTAACGCGTGTTGCCCGCCGAGAGCATATCACTCCTTCTCTTAATGCCTTGCACTGGCTCCCCGTCCAACAACGGGTAATGTTCAAGATTGGATGCTTCATGCATAGGGTATTCCATGCTCAGCTTGCCCCTGATGTAGTATATGGCCAAAAAATAACCACACTATTGATGGTTAAATGCACTTGATGACAGCTTGACCCTGATGTAGGATATAGCAATAAATAACCACACTATTGATGGTTAAATGTACTTGGTGGCAGCTTGTGCTGGCGCACCACAAGCCACAAAATGGCCGCCGATCACCCCAGAAAAAAGTGACTGAAAAACGCTCTGGGCAGCCTAAAAACAGTGAGCAATTGAATAGCAGCAGTTCAATGATCCACAGCTGTAGATCGATCACTGAATGAAGTCTTTTGGAGGAGTTAATCACTGCCTAATCTCGCCCTAACGTCGCAGCTGCAACCTCTCCCTACACTTGTAACAGCAGAGTGACGTGCAGCGCTACGTGACCCAAGCTTATATAGAGGCTGGGTCACATGCTGCACTGGCCAATCACAGCCATGCCAATAGTAGGCATGGCTGTGATGGCCTCTTGGGGCAAGTAGTATGATGCTTGTTGTTGGCTGCTTTGCAGCCTTTCAAAAAGCGCCAAGAAAGCGCCGAACACCGAACCCGAACCCGGACTTTTACGAAAATGTTCGGGTTCGGGTCCGTGTAACGGACACCCCAAAATTCGGTACGAACCCGAACTATACAGTTCGGGTTCGCTCATCTCTAGTCATGTCCAATACTGTTGAATGAGTGCCAATTATCTAAAGCTTAATGGCACCAAAACTGAATGTATTACATTCAGTGACCAGAAAATTACATCCTCAGCACCCCAATGGCCATTGTCTTTTGGACCTGTCCCTGAGACAGCCATCCAGGTCAGGGACTTGGGAGTGGTCTTGGACTCCAGATTAAACCTGGCTCCTCAGATAAATCAGGTGGTTAGTACCTGGTGCACTACCAGCTGAAACTTCTGAGGAGGATCTCAAAATACATCGAATCCCCTCTCAGGAAAGCCTTGGTCGGAGCAGCGATCAGCAGTCGGTTGGACTATTGTACATGGGACTCCCTAAGAAGAACTTCCATAGACTTCAACTTGTGCAGAATGCCGCAGCAAGGCTACTAACGCGTGTTGCCCGCCGAGAGCATATCACTCCTTCTCTTAATGCCTTGCACTGGCTCCCCGTCCAACAAAGGGTAATGTTCAAGAATTGGATGCTTCATGCATAGGGTATTCCATGGTGTGGGGCCCTTGTACCTGCAACGTAAATTCACCAGGTACGCCCTGTTGAGGACATTGAGGTCTAGTAACTCTGCGAATTTTAAGATCCCGCAAGTTAATAAGATTAGATGTGGAGGTAGATCCTTTTCGGCTCAAGGGGACAGATTTTGGAACCACCCATCGCCCTGAAAATGATCCCCGATCTTCTCTCATTCAGACGTGCACTGAAAACCCTACTTTTCAAATAGGCGTTTGATCTTCCTATGTAACACTTATTTTTGGTTCAAATAATTTTGGGGGTTTTCCTAAATTTTAGTCTATAAATTCACGGTTGGTAATGTCCCTTCTATTTTAAAGATACCTTTCCCTCACGTTTATTCATTTTGTTCTCTTCACATTCTCTATATCTCGCCCGAACCTTTTGAACCTTTGAGATCCCCTACCTTCCCTCCCTTTTTCTTGATTCTCCCTTTGATAAGTGCTAGGAAATTGGTCTCTGGAATAGGTGCCTTATCCTCTAGGCCTTTGCGGCCCATGGTAAAGTGTCATGCCTTCTTCTTTTTCCTCCCTTGTTGAATCAGCCAGCTAAGCGCATCGAGGTCCAAAGGGTAAGACTGCATGTACACAAGACTATACATCATCATCATCATTATACCACTGGAAAAAGTAGTATAGACAAACCGCTCACTCCCCTTACAATTCTGGATTGGGTGCTCTAGTCTCAAATTGATTCACTCAAATCAACAAAGGCATAATAAAAAATATATATTATGTAGTATGAGACTGGCACTCCCTCGCCATTGAATATTTATATCGGACAATTCCGAATATTTGAAAAGGTGCCTTGCATGGATTTTGCATGTTATATTGCATACAAGAAAGGAATGCCAATACTATTATAAGGAATAGACTGACACTTTTGGCTTGCGATATTTTTGCACATTCAGGACGTATGGTACCCTTCTTTTTTGGACTTTTTTTGAGTTTTTATTGAAGTTTTAGATTTTAGGTATTTTTAGGGGCTGATATTGTCTCCGCTGCAGCGATTGTTATTTTAATATTGTATTGTGATGTTGTATATTAATATATTTTGCCAATTAAATATTGTGTAACAACACTATTACTATTGCTCTATTTCCATGCGAGGGAGTGCCAGTCTCATACTACATAATATATATCATTATACAACTGTATTTCTCTATCATCTGCCATTCAGTCTACTGTTCCTGTATCACAGATTCTCAAGTGTGACACTGCCTACTGAGCTGTGTATCTAAGGCCTCATGAACATGATCGTAGCTGCAAATCGCCCATCCGCAAAATAAGGATACCATCATCGACTTCAATGAGTTCACATTTTGAGGACCAGTAGAGGATTTGTTGTGCACTTTGTGGAAAAGCATTACGGATGTTGAAAGCACATGGATGGTGTAGATTGGAGATTTGCAGACTGCAAAACTAATAAGGTCATGTCCATACGTTTTAAAAGGCTATTCACATGGCAGATTTTACTGTGGAGTTTTGGTACAGACAGTTGCACCAAAATTTGACCAAAACCCCACCAGCAGCCACATCCTTTCTGCCTCCCATTCATTTAAATGAAGGCAGCAGTTAGGATCATGGAATGGTGGCTTAAAGTCGCGGCAGTGCCGTTTCCGCCCCACAGTACAATCCATAGTGCTATACATAGTGTGCCCTACAGTGCCATCCATAGTGCGACTACAGTGCCACTCATATTGTCATCCCCAATGCCATCCAAACTGCGCCCCACAGTGCCATCCATAGTGCCATTCATAATATTTCCCACTGTGACATCCATAGTGTTCTCCACTGTGACATCCATAATGCCATCCCTATTGCCATCTATTGTGTGCCCCATAGTGCCATAGCATTGTGCTCCACACAATGCCATCAACAGTACCATCCATAGTGCACCTTACAGAGCCATCTATAGTGCCCCAGATTGTAATCCACAGTGCCATAAATAGTGTTCCCCACAGAGTGTGCACCACAGTGCCATGCATAGTGTACCCCGCACTGCCATCCATAGTGTGCCACATAGTGCCATCAATACTGTATGACCCCATTGTGGATGTCACTGCTATTGTTGCACAGTATGAAATTAGCACAATAGATTTTACAGAGGAATTTTGGCGCGGACAAGTGCGTCAAAACCCCACCAGCTGCCGCATCCTTTCTGCCTCTGATTCATTTCAATGGAAGACTGCGGTAATGATTGCTGTAGCCGGCCAGCTAAGCCTGTCCTATGTTGCTAATATAGCTTATATATTTATACAGCTAGACCTGCCAATAACCTTAATACAGTTCCTATGTTTGTGTGTTAAAGACAAAAGCAGAGTTATTTACAGTGACTTCATGTTTGGATGTCATATAACTGTTTTATATATTGTGTTTACAGAAGCAGAAAAGATAATATGCCTTTAAGATTCATTATATAATAAGGTAAGCTCAATGACACATCAGAAACAACAGGAAGCATATAGTTAAACTGTTGTTGCTGGGAAGGAGTCTAGTCCAATCACAGTCAGCCTCACACAGAACAGGAGTCTTGGCCAATCACAGCCAGCCTCACACACAGCCTGTGTGGGAAATTCCATAGCAGGAGCTGCTAGAAATTATTATTCACCAGGGAGAGAAGCTGAACAGATATTCACTCCACTAAGAGCTGTGTTTTATGGAAGCAGAGAGGCCAAAATAGGTATTTAAAACAGTTATATAATGTTCCTACTGTTAATATAGTAATTAGAACTGTATATTGAACCAGTTATATGTATGTTTACTTACAGTTCCACCAATTGCAAACCACAAATTCAATTGCAAATACCATACAATTGCAAACTACAACGTTCACAATCCAAATTCAAATTCCATATTGCAATCCAAATTGCATACAACCATACCAGATCATACTCAACCAATCTACAAATAGTTACTGCTAACTGCATATTGCAAATTGCGACCAAATTCAGCAAATTAACTGTTAGTTAGACCTCAGATATACCTCTCAGAGAGATCATAAAGTGCTTAAATAACTTAAAGTTAGAGTACAGATACTCAAGAGAGAAATATATCCACCATTTTATGTTGAATGACAAGATTGAACAGTTGAACCACCATCTTATGCATACCGCCATTTTGTGATATTTTTTCAACACGTGTTATGTACATGTACTATCTGCTGCGGAGGCGGCAGGTTTATATATGAAGAAAAGTTGAAGTTAATAAAGAAGTTATTTCAAGCATTTGGTGTGCTCTTTAAACCTACTGTTTCCATAGAACGGCGCTAGAGGAATTACAGAGTAATAGACAGTCTAGTTAGACTAAATAGTCAGAGATATCAGAATTCTTCTAATGCCACAGCGCAAAAGGCACTTTATAGTGCTGCGCCTGCCACAGTGGAACTATTACATTTAGAGGGCGAAGTAATAGCGCTCCTCAACTTGAACAGAAAAGAAAGCATTAATGCAGCAACTACCGCTGCGCAGCAACTGATCCCTGAGTGAGCAAGCAAAGACACCTCAGCGGAGCTACCATAGAGGCCACAGAACCTGTGCATTAGTCAAACTGCAGCCTACTCTTAAAGTGGCAGAAAGGCAAAATAGTCAGAGAAAGAGCGCCAACCCTCCTGCGATCCCTAGAGAGAGAAAAAGACTTATGGTGGGAGGCTAAAGTCCAGAGCTAGAATGCCCACACTGCTATCCACGAAGTGGCCACGTACTGCAGCCAGCCAGTTCCCGCCACTAGGCCCAAAGCCTGCAGCAGCGTATCCAAGCCAGCGCATCGCAAGTCATCACAGAGCATCGCAAGTCTGCACAGAGCATCGCAAGTCATCATAGAGCATCGCAAGTCATCATAGAGCATCGCAAGTCATCATAGAGCATCGCAAGTCATCACAGAGCATCGCAAGTCTGCACAGAGCATCGCAAGTCTGCACAGAGCATCGCAAGTCATCATAGAGCATCGCAAGTCATCATAGAGCATCGCAAGTCATCATAGAGCATCGCAAGTCATCATAGAGCATCGCAAGTCATCATAGAGCATCGCAAGTCATCACAGAGCATCGCAAGTCTGCACAGAGCATCGCAAGTCTGCACAGAGCATTGCAAGTCATCATAGAGCATCGCAAGTCATCATAGAGCATCGCAAGTCATCATAGAGCATCGCAAGTCATCATAGAGCATCGCAAGTCTGCACAGAGCATCGCAAGTCTGCACAGAGCATTGCAAGTCATCATAGAGCATCGCAAGTCATCATAGAGCATCGCAAGTCATCATAGAGCATCGCAAGTCATCATAGAGCATCGCAAGTCATCATAGAGCATTGCAAGTCATCACAGAGCATCGTAAGTTATCGCAGAGGATCGCAAGTCAGCGCAGAGCATCGCATCATCAAAAAAGACACATCTATTTTAAGATAGACATTTGTTCCTGCTCTTCAGAATAAGGTCAGAGCTTTCCTTATTACTTATCATTGCACATAGGTTTTGGTATAAAGTGACATTTTCATGTTTAGGAATAAAGTAAAACAAAGGACAGCTTGGATTTCACGGACTCGAAAGTATTTAAAGTGAATGTCATTTATTGCCTGCATCTATTACTATTGCATTTAAAGTGAAAGGTTCTTTAACACTTTCATGACCAAGGGTCATTGATGCCCCAGTGTCCAGGTCAAAATTTACAAATCTGACATGCATCACTTTATGTGGTAATTGCTTTGGAAAACTTTTATTTATCCAAGCCATTCTGAGACTGTTTTCTCGTGACACATTGTACTTCATGATAGTCATAAATTTGAGTCAATATATTTCACCTTTATTTATGAAAAAATCCCAAATTTATCAAACATTTTGAAAAATTCACAATTTTCTAAATTTCCATTTCTCTGCTTCTAAAAAAAAAAGTCCTACCTAATAAAATATTTACTACTTAACATTTCCCATATGTCTACTTTATGTTGGCATTGTTTTGGAAATGTCATTTTATTTTTTTAGGACGTTAGAAGGCTTAGAAGTTTAGAAGCAATTCTTAAAATTTTTAAGAAAATTTCCAAAACCCACTTTTTAAGGACCAGTTCAGGTCTGAAGACACTTTGTGGGGATTACATAGTAGAAACCCCCCATACATGACCCAATTGTAGAAACTACACCCCTCAAGTTACTCAAAACTGATTTTACAAACTTTGTTAACCCTTTAGGTGTTCCACAAGAATTAAAGGAAAATGGAGATGAAATGTCTAAATTTCACTTTTTTGGCAGATTTTCCATTTTATTACATTTTTTTCTTTAACACATTGAGGGTTAATAGCCAAACAAAACTCAACATTTATTACCCTGATTCTGCGGTTTACAGAAACACCCCACATGTGGTCGTAAACTGATGAAAGGGCGCACGGCAGGGCGCAGAAGGAAAGGAACTCCACATGGTTTTTGTAAGGCAGATTTTGCTAAACTGGTTTTAGATGCCATGTCCCATTTAAAGCACCCCTGATGCACCCATATAGTAGAATCTCCCAAAAAGTGAACCTATTTTGGAAACTAGGGGATAAGGTGCCAGTTTTATTTGTACTATTTTGGGGTACATATGATTTTTAATTGCTCTATATTAATTTTTTTGTGAGGCAAGGTAAATGAAAAATGGCTGTTTTGGCACATTTTTTTAAAATTTTTTTTACAAGATTCATCTGACAGAGTAGATCATGTGCTATTTTTATAGAGCAGGTTGTTACGGACGCAATGATATCAAATATGTCTACTTTCTTTGTTTGTTTGTTTCAGTTTTACATAATAAAGCAATTTTAATAAAAGGAATTATGTTTTTGTGTGTCCATTTTCTGAACGCCATATGTTTTTTATTTTTCTGCCGATCGTCTTGTCCAGGGGCTCGTTTTTTGCAGAAAGAGTTGAGGTTTTTATTGGTACCATTTTTGGGTACATAGGATTTTTTGATCATTCATTATTACACTTTATGGGGCAAGGTGACCAAAAATTGGCTGTTTTGGAAAAGTTATTATTATTTTTTTTTTTACTGCGTTTATCTGAGGGGTTAGGTCATGTGACAGTTTTATAGAGCAGATCGTTATGGACGTGGAAATACCTAATATGTTTACTTTTTCGTATTTATTTAAGTTTTACACAATAATAGCATTTCTGAAACCCAAAAAATTATGTTTTAGTGTCTCCATAGTCTGAGAGCCATAGCTTTTTTATTTTTTGGGCGATTGTCTTAAATAGGGTATCATTTTTTGCGGGATGAGGTAACGGTTTGATTAGTACTATTTTGGGGGTCATAAGCCTTTTTGATCGCTTGCTGTTGCACTTTTTGTGATGTAAGGTGATAAAAATGGCTTTTTTACACTGTTTTTATTTTTTTATTTTTTATGGTGTTTATCGGACGGGGTCTATCATGTGATATATTTATAGAGACGGTCGTTATGGACGCGGTGATACCTAATATGTGTTTTTTTTTTTTTTCATTTTTTATAGGAAAAAGCAATTTATTTTTTAAATTTTAAATTTTTATTTATTTATTTTTACTTTTATTATTTTCACTTTTTTTTTATCAAGTCTCTCTTGGATCTTGAAGATCCAGTGGGGCTGATGGCTGTACTATACTTTGCAATGCTCTTGCATTGCAAAGTATAATACAATCAGATGCCCTGTAGGTGGCAACAGCGGACGCTTTTGCAAAGCGTCCGGTGGCCATGGCAACTATCGGGCGCTGCAATCGCAGCGCGGCAGCCCCGATGGTGGAGAGAGGGAGCCCCCTCCCACTATGAACCCCATGGATGCCGCTGCCGCGGCATCTATGGGGTTACAGCAGAGTGTCAGAATAGAGCTGACACTCTCTGCTGATGGTGGTGGCTCAGGAATGGAGCTGCCGCCATCACACACAGCAGGAGGACCGCACAGCATGGGGGCAGCGCTGAAAAGGAGGTGGTAGGGGGGGTGTCACGGCCAGCATTAAGGGAGGTGATGCATCACGAAATGGGGGCAGGAGGAATGTATGGGGCGGGGAGGGGGCAGACCGCATCAGGGCAGGAGGTAGGAGATAAGCTTCAGCGGCAGGCGGACACAAGGGGCGGCTTGGAGGTGCACAGATGAGGGGCACATATCGGGGGCACAGATCGGGGGGGGGCACGAGGACACTATCTGATTTCAAGCTCTGATCTGCAGAGCGCAGATCAGAGCCTGAAACCGGCATTTTTTCACTGCCACGATCCGATTGGTTAGTCTGCACAGATTAACCAATCGGATCGATTGCCGGCAAGGGGCCACTCTGATTGGTCCCTTGCCGGCATTACTGAACTGTATGCTGTCCGTGACAGCAGCAGGGCAGGGACAGAAGCTTAAATCCAAGCGCTTTGCAGCACTTGGATTAAAGAGCTGCCATGACATCTATACACGTGGTAGCTGCACGGGGTATGTGCAGCTATCACGTATATATACAGATTGCGGTCATGAAAGGGTTAATATTCATATTGATTGTTATAGCATTTAAAGTAAAATGTCTGAACCTGATATTACTATGCCACTGTTCGAGGATGCAAAGATAGATAGAGTAGAGGGGGAAGAGCAAGGGAACCTGTCTGAGTTAGAAGAGTCTGATGCAGCATTAGTCTTGCCTCAAACAAATATAGCCCGAACAGATGAACTAAGACGTTCATCACGTGCCAGAAAACTGACCCCAAATATGCTGGAAAATTTGCAGCAAGGAAAAAAGTTTGCCACAATGTATGAGAATTGGAAATTATACATTAAAGGCATTCGTGGAAAGTTCAAACAAGAAAGTATAAAAGGGAACTTGAGTGATTTGGTAGAGACGGTAGAAGAATCTGAATCAGAGCTTATGGCAGCATACCGTATGTCAACCTGCGATCGCTAACGACACCTTCCCAGGACATTGTAAGGACAATGGACACATGTACTGCGGTCACTAAAGATTTAGTAAAGCCTATGAGAGAACTATCATCTGCAGAAAACTATGATGAAGTTAAAGCAAGAAGGAGAATGAACGAGCTCTTTATGAGAGACTATGCTAGGTCCTTAGGTGGAACCACAATTACAAGTGGGTCTTCCTTCACTAGCAGAAGTGCCGCCCCCGTACCAGAGTCCTCAAGTACTTCAGCCAAACAAAATGAATTAGCTGAACAACAAGAGAGCAGAAATTGAGATGGAAGCTGCCATTGAGGCACAGCACCAAATGGGGGCTGAAAAGGAAGCTGAAATCGAGGCACAGCGCCAACAGATGAAAAGTCTGGAAAGGCAAAAAGTTAATATCATAGAAGCCAGAGTTAGAGTACACGAAGAGGATCTAGTCTTAGGTTCAAATCTGTACTAAGTGAAGAAACTGACTTCTATTTTCCTTCATATGCCCAGGAGAATGAAAGGAAATCTCCAGCACTTAGTGAGGAAATAAGTCATTATCCTTCCATCCCTGATCAGAAAGACAAAGAGAGACCTAGTCCAGTGTTAGGAAAAAGGTGTGTGAACTTACTTTCTATCTCTAACAGAAAAAATGAAGAAGAGGACTCCACTAATTCAGAACTAAATAAGAAAATAGAACTGGATGATTCTATTCCTAGATGTCACTGCAACAGTCAGGAGAATGTTACAACCATTGCCCCAGCAAGACCACAGAGAACAGTCCTCGCTAGACTTCCCGTTCCGGAACCTACTGTATTTTCAGGAGCCGTACTGAAGTTCATAGAGTGGAAGGCAAGCTTTGAAATGATCATTGAGCATCATTGCTTCAGTCCAGTCAACAACTTATTCTACCTTCAGAGATATGTTAGTGGAGAAGCCAAGGAAGTTCTTTAAAGTAACTTCTTATAGAAGAGATGAAGAAGCCTACAAGCAAGCTTGGGAAAAGCTGAATGCAAGATATGGTCATCCTTTCTTAGTACAAAGAGCCTTTAGAGAGAAACTGAATAACTGGCTTAAAATAGGTCCTAAAGAACACTTCAGACTCCAAAAGTATGGTGACTTCCTGCAAGCATGCAGCAATGCCATCCCACATGTTCAAGAACTGGAAGTACTGAACAACTATCTAGAAAACCACAGGATGCTAACTCAGCTACCTAAAGAAGTGGCTTCTAGATGGAATCGCTATGTGACTAAACAGTTAGATCTAGGTGAGAACTTCCCAAGTTTTAAAGAGTTCTCTGAGTTCCTCAATGAGGAAGCACGCATAGCATGTAATCCAGTAACATCATCTTACGTCTTAAAATCCTTAGAAGAAAGGCCTTCAAGAGAGATAAGAGCAACTTGCTTTCCAACCAACACAGCAGCTAAAGGTCCAGATACCTACGAGAACAAGTCCAAAGTCACTAATGGGATCAGTAGAGAGACAGAACCAACAAATCTTCAGACTACCTTCAAATGCATGTTCTGTGGAGAGAACCATTCCATACACAAGTGCCAACAATTGAAGGAGTAGTCCCCAGATGAAAAGAAAAACTTTGTACTGGATAATCAACTGTGTTTTGGTTGTCTAAGAAAAGGCCATGTTACTAAGGAGTGTAAGAAAAAGGCCACATGCAGCATTTGTAAAGGACGCCATCCTACATCACTACATGAAGAACGTCCAAAGAAAGATAAATCCTCAATACCTAAAGTTACTGAGGAAGAAAATAAAGTATCAGTATTCTCTTGCAGAGTGAGGGAAGGAGAAAGCAACGGCACATCAATGGTTGTACCAGTGTGCATTTAAAATCCTAAAAGGAGGAACAAGAAGGTACACGCCTATGCGCTACTGGATGCCCAGAGTGACGTCAACTTCATTGATCAAGAAATCTGCAAGAAATTACAAGTGGCTACAGAACCAGTGAAGCTGAAACTCACCACAATGACGGGGAGAGACACAGTAGTGAACAGTCAAAGGGTCAAACAGTCAAAGGGTCATACCTACCTGTGAAACAGACAATAAATGAGGACACCTATCTGTCATATGTCATGAATAGTGATGAGCGAGCACCAAAGTGTTCGGGTGTTCGGTCCGAACACATTGCGATATTCGTGCGCTCGGCTGAACACCCGAGTAAATTAGAAGTCAATGGGAGGCGACCAGGCACCCCCTGCTCGGATGAGGGGAGGGTGCCTGGTTCATAGGAAAAGGTCTGAAAGTGATGGAAACACCTCTGAAATCGATCAGGAACAGCATGGGGACCATGTCTGGATGCATCTTGGACACCAATGTCGCTGCTGGGAACCATGTTGTCTGAGTTGTACGCCACTTTTACAGACTGACAAAAAAACGCCCAAAACTCCGCCCCCACAAAAAAAAAAAATATCTTTTTAGAGGAAAAATTGTTAGGAAACATTCTTTCCTGTAGATTCAATTGTATATACAGTGTAAGTGCTGCCAACAATTACAAGGAAGAAGAGATACAGCCTGTATATCACATAAAGGAGGGCCTCATTCACATGGTGCTACAATTGTTCAGGTAGTGGGACTCCTACACTCATAAAGCCTATGCACTAAGTGAAAGGGCTGCCCGAAATTACAAGGAACTGGCACTACAATGCACCCTTTATTACACATAAAGGAGGGCATCATACACACCCTTTAAAAATTATCATTGATGGCCTGCTGGTGACCCTCAAAAACATTAGGAGCAAGGGCCTGCTGATCTAACCAACTAAGAAGTTAATTGACCTGGTCAGCACAGGCTACCAAGAAAGAATGACCAATTTCTAATCGTAATGTTCCTTTGGGTTCCAGAGAATGTCACATAGCAGAGTTAGCACAGGGAATGGCGGTCAGCACAGGCTACCAAGAAAGAATGACCAATTTCAAATTTTAATGTTCCTTTGGGTTCCAGAGAACGTCACATAGCAGAGTTAGCGCAGGGAATGGCGGTCAGTACAGGCTACCAAGAAAGTATGACTATGTAACGGATCTCCTGGCACCCCGACTGGGTACCTCCGTTGATGGTTGCTCCTACTGCTTCCCGAGGACTCCAAGCACTCCACTCGACACCGTAACCACCACAGGAACCAGGAACAGGAACAGCTCTGACAAGAGCTAGTAGTTATAGCCAGGGGAGTATAGCAAATCTTCAGCGTATAGCAATCCCCAGAGTCGATCAGTTACCCAAACACCACCCTCAACATGATGAAAGGTAAAACAGGAACTCTCCATTGAACACACAAGCATTGACTTATATACACATTTTCCAACAAGGGAACCTACCCTGTGGACCTGGTTGGGAACTGAGGACATAACATAGCAGCCAATCATTACAGTTTAAACACAAAAACTATACATTCAACAAACACAATGGGATTGTCTGTGACGCAATTAACAAACACATTGGCATTACATGTAACGCACTCAATAACAGAATAGGCATTGTCTTTGACGCAATCAACAAAATACAATTACCAAAACACAATGGGCTCTGCCTGTGATACAATTACCAAACAAAATGGGCTAACTTAATCTCTCAGAGGCAGAAAACACAAATTTTTCCCCAACACACAGAAACCACCTCAAAACCCCACATATCCCCATAATTTATACATCCAGGGATAGCTCTGATCTGGGTGAACAAAATATCCAAAAATCACCCAGATCCGAACAGAGGTTCCCGAATTCCATGGAAGTCACATTTGTCCGACCGCAAGCATGGCTTTCCTGCCCAAAACAGTTCCACAGATTTAGGCTGTGCGGCCGATCTGTCTTCTCCTTCAAAGTTAGTATATGGGCCATAGTCCTGAGGCAAGAGGCTGGCAAACAGGCCCCTCCAAAACCCAGTGACGATGTTAGTTTCGCCCAAACATCTCCCCCTCCCAGGGAAGACCAGATACCTGACCTTACGCCTGTCGGTATCTTAGTTAGTCTGGCAGTCCACCCACAACCAAATACTGGATCTGTTGAATTTGGTAGCCTGTCTCTGTCCAATGAGTCCACCAAGGTTATGTTGGTAACTGGTACTCCCGGTCTCTGTTTTGCTCCCTGGCTTGGAGTGGAGGTTGCTTTGTGGGCAGGGATCAGCGGTACTCTGCCCTGGTGCCAGCGCATCAGCTAGGCTAGTCTGTGGGGAGTCAGGCTCTGGACAAGAGGATAGGGGAGGGCAGAGGCCGACTGCGCTCTGCCTAGATGCCAGCTCTTCCGCTGGGGTAGCCTGTAGGGAGTCAGCCTCTGGACAAGAGGATAGGGGAGGGCAGAGTCCAACTGCGCTCTTCCCAGATGCCAGCTCTTCCGCTAGGATGGGGTCAGGGAATCCTACCCCAGGACCTTGTTGTGGATCAGCTGTGGAGAGGAGGGATCGGTTACCTCCTCCTCCTGGTATTCCTGCGGGGTTGGTGGGGGATCTGTACCGGCCGTCCAGCATCCCAGTAGGCCTGGTGCAGAGACTGCGGTCCCATCTGCACCATCGGAGTTAGGGGTGTTGTCCCCCTGTGGTTGGGGAGAGAGACTGGTTGTCTCCTCTCCCTTCAAGGTACACTACCGCTGGGGAATGGAGACGATGCTCTTCTCTCCCTGCAAAACATACTGCCGCTGGGGAGCAGGACCGACTGTCCCTACTCCCTGAAAATCCGGCTTCCGTTGGGGATCTGGGCCGACTGCCCAGCATCCCTGTAGGGCCAGTGGAGAGACCTGGGCCCCATCTCCACCTGCCATATGGGGTTCCCCTCAGGACCAGTCTATGAGGTCCCCTACCTCCACAGCTGGTACTGAAGCAGGGGATACTACAGTCAGGTCTTCCCAGCTGTAGGGTTGTAGGTCTGGGACTGCCACCCAGCTCTCCGGCAGTGTATATTGGGGCCGAATTGAGCTGAGGAAGTATCGGTAATCCTGCTCCAGCAACCCCTCCATTGTCACTAGAGATGCCAGGTCTTGTCCCACCTCTCTCGCTGTAGCCCAATCATGCATAGCCTCCCTGTAGTCATAAATATCCCAGACACGGGACTCTCCAGCATCTCCGAACTCCGGTTCTGTGAAGGACTCAAACAACAGGCCAGGACCATCATAATCCTCACCCTCAGGTCTGTCATGCTCAGCCATCCAGAGGAAGTGCCGAATCACATACCACCAGAGTGCCTGGTAGGCGTCGTCTAGCCAAAGCTCCTTCCATTCCAGGCTCTCGAGTTCTGTCACCCACTCATCCAGGAACTGCTCTCCCAGGAGGCGCATTCGCAGGGCCACTCGCATCCGCAACTGCTGCTCCTTACTGGGGAGACTCTCGCCCCGCCGACGCTGTACATCTTCCAGGGCCTCGTGCTAGACGCCTTTCCGGACTGCATCCCTCCAGTCCATGTAATCCTCCTCATCGTAGTGGAACGCTGTCTGAAGACTAGCCGATTCCACCCTGATGTAGCCAGGGACGCTGTACGGATACTAGCGTTGCCCTCAATATGCTCCTTGAACGGTGGCTCCGAGCTGCTTCTCCTCGCACTAGAACACCATCCCACTGCTGCCACCACTGTAACGGATCTCCTGGCACCCCGATTGGGTACCTCAGTTGATGGATGCTCCTAGTGCTTCCCGAAGGGCTCCAAGCACTCAACTTGACACCAGAACCACCACAGACCCCACGAACTGCCGCAGCTTGGTTGGGGTCTCACTGTCCTCCACCCAAGCTGGACCCAAGACCAGGCTTCAGCTTCCAGTGGGTGAACCTCTCCTAAATCCAGAGAGCAGAAACCATGAACAAGAACAGCTCTTACAAGAGCTAGTAGTTATAGCCAGGGGAGTATAGCAACTCTTCAGCGTATAGCAATCCCCAGTGTCTATCAGTTACCCAAATACCAGCCTCAACATGATGAAGGGTAAAACAGGAACTCTCTATTGAACACACAAGCATTGACTTATATACACATTTTCCAACAAGGGTACCACCCCCGTGGACCTGGTTGGGAACTGAGGACATAACATAGCAGCCAATCCTTACAGTTTAAACACAAAAACTATACATTCAACAAACACAATGGCATTGCCTGTGACGCACTCAATAACAGAATAGGCATGGTCTTTGACGCAATCAATAAAATGCAATTTCCAAAACACAATGGGCTCTGCCTGTGATACAATTACCAAACATAATGGGCTAACTTAATCACTCACCAACACACAGAAACCACCTCAAAACCCCACATATCCCCATAATTTACGAGCAGGGGTTCCCAAATTCCATGGAAGTCACATTTGTCCGACCGCAAGCATGGCTTTCCTGACCAAAACAGTTCCACAGATTTAGGCTATGCAGCCGGTCTGTCTTCTCCTTCAAAGTTAGTATATGGGCCATAGTCCTGAGGCAAGAAGCTGGCAAACCCAGTGGTGAGGTTAGTTTCGCCACAGACCAATTTCTAATTTTAATGTTCCTTTGGGTTGCATAGAGTGTCACATAGCAGAGTTAGCGCAGGGAATGGTGGTCAGCATTTGTTGCCTCTTTACATTATGGAACTGTACTACAATTACAAGCTGCTATCTGACTATCTTGGAATTTTTATTGTATACCCCAAAAAAAGATCTAGGTAAAGTGGCACATACAATGAAAAAAAGGAATACAATTGTAATTCCTCCAGGCCCAAAATGTGAAAGGGTCTAATATCTTCTGAAAAGGCATCTGCAAAGGAGAGAGGAGAAAATGGAGTCAAGCCTGACATATTTTTTCAAAAAACATTGACATTTTTACCCCTGTGCCACTATATAAAAACCAGAATCCTGTAAAAAACACATGCATGAAAGATTCACCACTGAAGGAAACCAAATGATGTTTCCTTCCAAGTCTGAAACATAGAAAATAATATACCATGTCAGCTGACCCCCCAAAAAATTGTAGGTGAGGGCCTACAGGAGGGCAGACCGTATGAAACATTCCAGGTGAGGCCCTACAGCTGAGCAGACCGTATGAAACATTGTAGTGAGGGCCTACAGCTGAGCAGACCATATGAAACATTGGAGGTGAGGATCAACAGCTGAGCATTTGCGTTCAAATGACTGTGGTATGGACATTTCGATGTTGCACTGGGACAGGGAAGTGGATGTTGTTGCTGCTGGTTCATTCGACGGTACAGGTGCAGGGCGAGAGGCATCCGGGCCTGCGTCTTGGACAGGGGATTGGACAGCACGTAACACAGGGGAAGAGGAGGCAGTGGTGTGACCCGCAGACCCAGATTGTGGACCCAGGCGTCCGGCCCACTTAGTAGGGTGCTTGGATGCCATGTGGCGGATCATGCTGGTGATGGTGAGGTTGCTAGTGTTCATGCCTCGGCTCATTTTGGTACCGCACAGGTTGCAAACTACCACTCTTTTGTCCTCTGCACTTTCCTCAAAAAAGCACCATACTGCAGAACACCTACCTCTTGCTAAGGTTGATTTACGCATGGGGGTGATCGGTGTAATGGTTGCGGACCTGTTTGGTTTGGGCCGACTTCTCCCTTTTGTAACCCCACTGCCTCTTCCAGCCTGTTGCGGTGCTGTGGATCCCTCCCCCTCTGTACTGCTGTCCTCACTCGGCTTTTCACCTTCCTATGTTGGGTCAATGACCTCATCGTCCAACACCTTCTCTTCCACTTCCTCACTCTGATCATCCTCCTGTCTTGACCTAACCACAACAATAGTGATTGACAACTGTGTCTCATCGTCATCCACCTCGTGAACTGATGATTGACGTTCACCACAGTCATCTTCTTGAGACTGGGAAGGCTCTAGAGGTTGGGAATCAGGGCACAATATCTCAGGTCCCTCTCCAAGCATGCTGGCCGTTAGGGTCAAGTCTAATAGTGGAGCTGAAAAGAGCTCCTGGGAATTTCCGAGTGTGGGATCACTCGTTTGACAGGCCTCTCCATGGTGGGAGGAAGGATGATCTGAGCAAGGAGTTAGCTGACCAGACTCTCAGAGATGCAAATCTGCACTTTAAATTGCTGCCAACACACACAGTAGTCCTCAGTGGTGTAACTAGAGTGTTATGGGCCCCAGTGCAAACTTTGGATCGGGGCGCCCCCCCCCCCCATTTTTACAAAGAAGCGGCAGATTTTCTTACTAAGGGCTCTTTCCCGTGCGGCTAGTCCGCTGCGTGAATGAGGGCCAAGCCCCATTCCGGACAGAAGAGACACAGAGCAGTAACATGATTGATAATGCTCTGTGCCTCTCTGTGACCTTTTTACTATAAAATCACAGTGAGATAAAGTTGTCACCGTGATTTTGTAGCAAAACGATCATAGAGAGGCAAAGAGCATTATTATATATGTTACTGCTCCGTGTCTCTGCTGTCCGGAGCGGGGCTTGGCTCTCTTTCACACAGCAGATTAGCCAGACGGGATCCGCTCGTGTTAAAGAGCCCTAAGCCCAATGCATGGCTACACTCACCCAGTCCTAATAAAATCTGGTCCTACCTCATCCAGGGTGTCGCTGGCGTCGGCGTGATGTCCGCTGGATCCAGAACAAGGTCCCTGTGGTGATAGAGAAAAAAACACATAAGGAAGGGATGGTGACTGCCCCTATGAAACTACCAGCAGGGGGCGCTGTGCTGGCCTGGTAGACTGAGCTATGCCAATGTATAGCAGGGTAATTTAGGACATTTCCCCTAAGTGCTACCACACAGTACTAATGTCCACATTGTGGCCCCTCACAGTACTAATGTCCATCTTATGGCCTTTCACAGTAATTAAGCCCACCTTGTGGTCCCTTCACAAAAGTTATGTCCTTCTTGTGGCCCCTCACAGCAGTTATGCCCACCTTTGTTCCTGTCACAGTAGTTATGCCCAGATATGTGCCCCTCACAGTAGTTATGCCAAATATGTGCCCCCTAACAGTAGTTATGCCAAATATGTGCCCTCTCACGGTATTTATGCCAGATATGTGCCCCCTCACAGTAGTTATGTCCAGATATGTGCCCCTCACAGTGGATATGCCCAGATATGTGCCCGCTCACAGTGGTTATGCCCATATATGTGCCCGCTCACAGTAGTTATGCCCAGATATGTGCCCCTCACAGTGGATATGGCCAGATATGTGCCCCCTCACAGTAGTTATGGCCAGATATGTGCCCCCTCACAGTAGTTATGCCAGATTATGTGCCCCTCACAGTAGTTATGACCAGATATGTGCCCCCCTACAGTGGTTATGCCAGATTATGTGCCCCTCACATTAAATATGCCCACATATGTGCCCCTCACAGTGGTTATGCCAGATTATGTGCCCCCCCTCACAGTAGTTATGCCTTCATATGTGCCCTCTCATAGTTATGCCTTTATATGTGCCCCCCACAATAGTTATGCCAGATATGTGCCCCCCTACGGTGGTTATGCCAGATTATATGCCCCTCACATTAGATATGCCCACATATGTGCCCCTCACAGTGGTTATGCCAGATTATGTGCCCCCCTCACAGTAGTTGATATATGTGCCCCCTCATAGTTATGCTTTTATATGTGCCCCCCTCACAGTAGTTATGGCAGATTAGTTACCCCCTCAGTAGAGATGCCCACTTTTGTGCCCCCTCACTCTAGTTGTGCCCATCAAACCCCCCATCCCCTTTGCCCCAAGTCTGCAGTGTTAGGAAAAGAAAAAAAAAACACATACTTACCCTCTTCCCTGATGTTGCGCTGTCACACTCACATCGCGCTGCTGGCTGTACTGAAGGCAGCTTCCCGGGCCTTCAGAGCTCCTCCCATAGCCAGCAGCGTGATGTGCGGCCAGCAGAGGGAGCGCTAGAGCTCCTGCTTCGCTTATTGTGGCAAAACCAACCTCGCCACTGGGTTTTGGAGAGGACTGGCTGCTGGCCTCTTGCCCCTGGATTATGGGCCTTATACTAACTTTTAAACCCCTGAACCTATTCAAGTGAATTTTGGATAGGTTTGTCCCCAAGTTATACTGTTTAAATTGATGTTAGTTATATGTATGGCCAATGTAAACTCACAAAGTTGTAACAATTTATAATAAGTGTAACTTGTCAGCTTGGGAGGAAATGCTGGGTGTGTTTCTATTGTGCCATTGTCCCATTGTGTGTTTAAAAGGGTGATGTCTGTCCTGTTGTCTGCGCATGTGTATTGGTGACTTCTCTTTGTCTTGAGAGATAATTGGATTACGCCTCGGTTGTCTCCGGGACAGAGAGGAGGGAACCATGATGCATTGTGGGGATGTATTGTCTCTGTGTATCCTACAGTGCTGCATATCTTGTCCTATGTCACAGTCTTCATTCTGGTCCTCTGGGGGTGTGAACGATTGGTTGCTGTAGTTACATTGTATGTGTTGCAAATTACTGATTGGTTGTATTTCAAACCCCTGTGGGCAGTACTATGTTTGTGGTTTGTGAATAAAAGAGGCTGTACGTGAAGTACAGTCAGACCACTGCTTGACCCTCAACACGGAGCCTTGTCTCGTTATTGGGGGGATTCACTGTATGCTGTTAGAGGACCGATTGCCAGAAGTGTAAGCTGATCCCTGTTCGTCTGCTAGCAGCTATTCGTGAGGTTCCAGTTTGGAGTGCTACTTTGTATCCAGTTCGGGAGTTTGGTGTATCCTGCAGTAGCTGTGCCTGTCTCTCAGAAAGGGGCTTATCGCCTAAACGGATTTTAACCCCTTGTCTGCTGAAACGGTCCGTTACACTTGTCACTGCTGGGCTGTCTCCAGATCATAAGAACTGCCGGGCTGAGTGTATGTGAGTGAGTGCGCGCGTCCCCCCTCTTCCTCCTCCCCCCCTCTACACAAACCTCCCCCACCTTGCCTCATATTAAACATGTAATGCAGAGCCCTGACAGGGCCTGGCATTTTGACTGTACTTCATGCCGGGCCCCGTCACAGCGCTTCATTACATGTTAGTACAGCGGGCCCCCTCCCCCCGCCGGGCCCGATCTCAGTCGCACCCCCTGCGACCGTGATCGTTACGCCCCTGGTAGTCCTTTAAAGGACTTTGGGGTCTTTGAAACATCTTGGCAAAGAACATAATTTGCGATCCCAATCTCCCTACACTGCCTGTCCCTTCCTAACAGCAGCTCTCCCTGACTCGCAATGAGCCGAACCCGCGTGATCGGGTGCTATATAGCACCCGATGACATGTTCCAGCCAGCCAATCACTGTAATGCCAGTAGAAAACATGGCTAATGGCATTACAGTGATGGCAATACTTACCAACATGTTAATTGGCTGCTTAGAAGGCGCCAAATGTGTGGGGAGGAGACTCGAGCATGGCGCTCGAGCACATGTGGTACTCGGCCGAGAGCTCGGATCTGTCGAGCATAGCGATGCTCGAGCCGAACCGGTACTTAGCCGAGCATGCTCGCTCATCACTAGTCATGAAATATCCCAGCTGAAGGAGTTTGGTGTTGGACTGTTGATAGGCTAAGGTTGTCCTGAGCCTTGGTACTACAAAAGGTAATCACAGGAGGAAAGGGTGAACCCTACTCTGTTCAAAATGATCTAGGATGGGGTGTTGTTGGAGGAAAACAGCAGGTCGCAAACTCAAGACAGGTGACAGGATTGTGTCATCGAATATCTGTCCAAGAGTTATCAACTGTAAGTCCAGCAAAAGTAATCAAGATCCTTGAATCCGACTTTGCAGACATAAGTTCTAAAGAAAAGAGAGTATACAGCAGAATCAACAAGGTCATCTTGAAATGCCCTTACCTTTTAGAGCTCGCCCTAGCAAGTTTGAAATGTTTGAAGAAAAGGTTGGGAAGAGATCCCAAACTGAAGAATGATTATTTGAAATTCATGGAAGGCATCCTTGAAGAAGGACATGCAGAGAAAGTTCATTATTAGCCTAAAGAAGAAGTGTAGTACATCCCACATCCAGGTGTCTACCACTCAAAAAAAACAGAAAAGATTAGAGTGGTATTTGATTGCTCAGCAAAGTACGATGGTGTTGCATTGAACGATCATCTACTGAAAGGACCAGATCTTACAAACACCCTGCCTGGAGTACTCAGTAGATTCAGAAAGTATCCCGTAGCAGTCATGTGTGACGTTGAAAAGATATTCCACCAGTTTTATGTGAAGAATGAAGATAGAGACTTCCTGAGGTTTCTATGGTGGGAGAACGGAGATACAGATTCAGAGCCAGCAGAATACAGAACGAAAGTACACTTGTTTGGAGCAGCATCGTCTCCAGGTTGCGCCAATTATGGTATGAAGTACCTGGCCAATCAGAATGAAAAGGATTGCCCATCAGCAGTAAATTTCCTGAAGAAAAACTTTTATGTAGATGATGGTCTCATAAGTCTAGAGTCTAATAGGTAAAGTAAGGTCTATTGGCTTGGAAAGTATTGTTTGTAATTGGATTGAAAACTGGCTGAAGGACCGTGTCCAGAGAGTTGTGGTCAATGATTACTATTCAGAATGGTCCTAGGTTATATGTGGTGTACCCCAAGGTTCAGTGCTGGGCCCTTTATTATTTAATTAATTTATTAATGATATTGAGGACGGGATTAATAGCACCATATCTATTTTTGCAGATGACACTAAAATGTGTAGAACTGTACGATCTATGGAAGATGTCCACAAACTACAAGCTGACTTGAACACTCTGAGTGATTGGGCATCCACTTGGCAAATGAGGTTCAATGTGGACAAATGTAAAGTTATGCATCTTGGTAGTAAAAGGAAGGATTTGGGTGTCCTTGTGGATGGTAGATTAAATTATAGTATACAATGTCAATCAGCTGCTTCTAAGGCCACCAGGATATTGTCATGCATTAAACGAGGCATGGACTCGCGGGGCAGGGATGTATTACTACCACTTTACAAAGCGCTGGTGCGGCCTCATCTGGAATACGCAGTCCAGTTCTGGGCACCAGTACATAGAAAGGATGCACTGCAGCTGGAAAAGTACAGAGGAGAGCGACTAAACTGATAAGGGGCCTGGAGGGTCTTAGTTATGAAGAAAGATTAAAGGGAGTCTGTCACCTCCATATGGCCATATACAGTGCTTACATGGCTCTGTAGCACACCTATACAGGATTGTAACGGTACCTTTGTTCTTTTCTTTAGACTTGCACTAGCAGGAAAAACAAAGTTTAATTCATATGCAAATTGGCACTCGCAAGTGCCCAGGGGCAGCGTTCAGTGTGTAAGTGCCCAGGCTGCTCTGCCTTCTTTTCACTTTACTCCTCCCCAGTCTCTGCCTTTGCCCGCCCTCCAAGTCTCTTGCCTAATCGATAGGTCCGGACTTGGAGGGCGGCAAAGGATGAGGCTGGGGAGGAGTAAAGTGAAAAGAAGGCAGAGCAGCCTGGGCACCTACACACTGAACGCCGCCCCTGGGCACTTGCGAGTGCTCATTTGCATATGAATTAAACTTCGTTTTTCTGTCACGGCTGTATGTGAGCAACAATAGTATACACAGTAAAAGAGCTACTGACCGGACCCAAACTAGGGAGGATAAAGGGTGACCCCTATCAGACCCTCAAAGCTCTCCCTATTCTGCTAAAGCACATGCCCGGATCCAAATGGCGGAACGAGGCATGCCCACGTGCCTAAGACTGATGACCACTGTAACCCCTACAATAGTGGAAGGGGCACGGCCACCGGTGCCCTACTTAGTATATGGAGGGAACCTTGGCCACCTCAGATCCAGTCAGAAAATAATCAGGTACACAACAATGTCTGTACACTTAGCTGAAGGTGTTGCAGCCGCAGAGAAGACGGATCCAAGGACAGCTGGCAATATCCGGAGTGCTTGCAGCAGCAGAACACAGGTCCAGTGAACTGATAGCTACAAGTGAAGATACTAAAGCAAGAGCTACAACTGAAATGAGAACTATAATCCACGCCCTACAATAGGAGGAGGGGTGATATAAAGAGAGGGAAATCAAACGCATGAGGAACAGCTGGGAGGAAGGAAACCAAAAGTAAACAGAGCAGTGAGAACTCCTCCCAGCTCTAGTAGTGACATCATCACAGGGGTGGAGAAACAGAGCTGTGAGAATGTCCCAAAGCTCTGGTAGTGACAGTACCCCCCCCTCTACGGGTGGACTCCGGACACCCAGGACCCACCTTCTCAGGATGAGCCCTATGAAATGCCCTGATGAGGCGAGTGGCTTTAATGTCTGACACCGGAACCCACATCCTCTCCTCAGGACCATAACCCTTCCAATGAACGAGGTACTGAAGAGAACCGCGGACAATGCGAGAGTCCACAATTGTGGAAACCTCAAACTCCAGATTGCCATCAACCAAAATCGGAGGAGGAGGCAAAGAGGAGGGTACCGTGGGCTGGACATATGGTTTTAAGAGAGATCTGTGAAATACATTATGTATCTTCCAAACCCGTGGAAGATCAAGACGGAAGGCAACAGGATTGATGACTGACAAGATTTTATAAGGCCCAATAAACTTGGGACCCAATTTCCAGGAGGGAACCTTCAGTTTAATATTTCTTGTAGACAACCACACCAGATCACCCACATTCAGGTCCGGACCAGGCACACGTCTCTTATCAGCCACACGCCTATACCTCTCACTCATCTTTTTAAGATTACTCTGAATCTTTTGCCAAATGGTAGACAAAGACGAGGAAAATCTCTCCTCCTCAGGTAAACCAGAAAGAGCCCCTCCCGAGAATGTCCCAAACTGCGGATGGAACCCATATGCACCAAAGAATGGTGACTTATCAGAAGATTCCTGACGACGGTTGTTCAGAGCAAACTCAGCAAGAGGGAGAAATGAACACCAATCCTCCTGGTTCTCTGCCACAAAACAGCGCAAATATGTCTCCAGATTCTGATTGAGGCGCTCAGTCTGACCATTCGACTGCGGGTGAAAAGCAGAAGAGAAGGACAGCCGAACCCCCAGGCGAGAACAGAAAGCCTTCCAGAACCTGGACACAAACTGCGTGCCTCTATCGGAAACAATATCAGAGGGAATGCCGTGCAATTTAACAATATGGTCGACAAAAGCTTGCGCCAACGTTTTAGCATTGGGTAAACCAGGGAAAGGTACGAAATGAGCCATCTTGCTAAAACGGTCCACCACCACCAGGATCACCGACTTCCCCGAGGAACGAGGAAGATCCGTGATAAAGTCCATGGACAGGTGTGTCCAAGGACGGGAAGGTATGGGTAACGGGAGAAGGGAACCTGAAGGCCGTGAACGAGGGACCTTAGCACGAGCGCACGTCTCACAAGCAGCCACAAAACCCTCCACCGACTTACGAAGAGCCGGCCACCAAAATCTCCGAGCAATGAGATCTACCGTGGCTCTACTCCCGGGGTGACCAGCAAGAACCGTATCATGATGCTCCTTAAAGAGTTTGTGACGTAGCTCAGGAGGCACGAACAACTTCCCAGAAGGACAACGGGCAGGTGCCTCAGTCTGGGCAGCCTGGACCTCGGCCTCCAAATCGGAATATAGAGCAGAAACAACTACCCCCTCCGCCAAAATGGGACCCGGGTCCTCGGAGTTTCCTCCTCCCGGAAAACAGCGAGAGAGAGCATCAGCCTTCACATTTTTTATCCCAGGTCGGAATGTAACAACAAAATTGAATCTGGAGAAGAACAGAGACCATCTGGCCTGTCTCGGATTCATACGCCTGGCCGACTCCAAGTATGCCAAATTCTTATGGTCGGTAAAAACGGTGATAGGGTGCCTGGCCCCCTCCAACCAATGGCGCCATTCCTCGAAAGCCAACTTGATGGCCAACAACTCCCTATCTCCCACATCATAGTTTCTCTCTGCCGGGGAGAGTTTTTTAGAAAAAAAGGCACAGGGTCGCCATTTGGCAGGAGAAGGGCCCTGGGACAAAACCGCACCCACACCCACCTCGGAAGCATCCACCTCAACAATAAAAGGTAAGGAAACATCAGGATGCACCAAGACGGGAGCAGACGCAAAACTCTCTTTAATCTTAGAAAAGGCTGCAAGCGCCTCCTCCGACCAAGAGGAAAAATCCGCCCCCTTTTTTGTCATGTCAGTAAGGGGTTTGACAACAGAGGAATAATTCAAAATGAACTTTCTGTAATAGTTCGCAAAACCCAGAAAGCGCATTAATGCCTTCTGATTCTCAGGAAGCTCCCACTCAAGTACAGCACGGACCTTCTCCGGATCCATGCGAAAACCAGAAGCAGAGAGGAGAAAACCCAGAAATTGAATCTCCGATACCATAAAAAGACATTTCTCCAGCTTGGCGTACAATTTATTTTCCCGCAGAATCTGCAGAACCTGAAAAAGATGATCCTGATGGGTCTGAACATCAGGGGAAAAAATCAAAATATCATCAAGATTCACCAATACAAATTTCCCCATTAAATGGTAGAAAATACTATTAACAAAATGCTGAAAGACGGCCGGAGCATTCATCAGGCCGAAAGGCATAACGAGATTCTCGAAATGCCCGTTAGCGGTATTAAAGGCCGTTTTCCATTCATCCCCCTCTCTGACCCTGACCAGGTTGTATGCGCCTCTCAAATCCAATTTGGAAAACACCTTGGCCCCAACAATTTGGTTGAAGAGGTCCGGGATCAGAGGAAGGGGATAGGGATCGCGAATCGTGATACGGTTCAGCTCCCTAAAATCTAGGCAAGGTCTCAGAGAGCCATCTTTTTTTTTAACAAAAAAAAAACCTGCGGCCACAGGTGACTTTGAGGGACGAATATGCCCCTTCTCGAGACTCTCGGAGATATAAGTTCGCATTGCGGTTGTGAGAGATTGTAGAGGCGTGCTTTTGGCAGCTTGGCGCCGGGAATGAGGTTAATGGGACAGTCAAACTCCCGGTGAGGAGGTAGCTCCTGAACACCGCTCTCGGAAAACACGTCCGAGAAATCAGAGAGAAATGATGGCACAGTTTTAGTAGACACCTCTGCAAAAGTCGCTGTGAGACAATTCTCTCTACAAAAGTCACTCCACTCATTTATTTGCCTTCCTTGCCAATCAATAGTGGGGTTATGTCTAGTGAGCCAGGGTAACCCCAAAACTAGAGGAGAAGGCAATCCGTTAAGGACAAAACAAGATATATCCTCCACATGAGTGTCACCTACAGCTAGCCGGATATTGTGAACAATGCCCTTCAGAGATCTCTGTGAGAGTAAAGCAGAGTCAATAGCAAAAACAGGTATATCCTTTTCTAATGTGCAAACCTGAAAACCATGCATGGCTACAAATTGAGTGTCAATAAGATTGACGGCCGCTCCACTATCGACAAAAATCTCACAAGAAATGACTTTGCTCTCTAGCGCCACCCTGGCAGACAGGAGAAAACGGGAACTGCAGGTCAGAGGAAAAGCATCAATTCCTACATCAACTTTGCCCAAAGTAGCAGATGAAGCAGAATTTGATGATTCACCTTTTGAGGTTTTTCTCTTATTATCGCTCTTAGTACAGTTCAAGAATCTCCTAGAGGGACAAACATACTCTGAGGACTAAATCCTCTTTTATCAGGGGCAAGTCGACCTAGCTGCATGGGCTCCTCCTCAGAGGGGAGCGAGACAGGATGAGGCCCCTGCACACTGAATGAGTCCGCACCACTGCCCCTAGACTGACAATGGCTGGACAGAGAGGTCTCGTTTCTTTCTCTTAGACGCCTGTCAAGGCGTACCGCCAATGACATGGCAGACTCTAAGGACGTTGGTCTCTCATGGAAAGCAAACGCATCTTTCAATCTCTCTGAGAGACCATGACAGAACTGACTCCGGAGTGCAGCATCATTCCAACCCGAATCAGCTGCCCATCTCCGAAATTCAGAACAATAAAGCTCCGCAGACAGTTTGTTCTGGCATAAAACACGTAAGTTAGATTCGGCCAGAGCAACACGATCCGGGTCATCATAAATCTGCCCCAGGGCCACAAAAAATCTTTCCACGGATCGAAGGGAGGGATCCCCTGATGGCAGCGAAAAAGCCCAAGTCTGAGCATTACCCCATAGCAGGGAGATGACAATCCTCACCCTCTGCTCCTCCTTACCAGAGGAGTGGGGACACAAGCAAAAATGGAGTTTGCATGCCTCTCTGAAGCGAACAAAATTCTCACTGCCCCCGGAGAACGTTTCCGGAAGTGAGACCTTTGGCTCGCAACAGACTCCATGAGCCGGAGCAGAGCCCAATGCTTGAAGCTGAGTCATAGATTGACGGAGATCCGCTACTTCCAAAGAAAGACCCTGCATGCGGTCAACCAGGCCAGAAAGCTGATCCATGTCAAAAAAGGACGGTTTTGGTGGATTATAATGTCACGGCTGTATGTGAGCAACAATAGTATACACAGTAAAAGAGCTACTGACCGGACCCAAACTGGGGAGGATAAAGGGTGACCCCTATCAGACCCTCAAAGCTCTCCCTATTCTGCTAAAGCACATGCCCGGATCCAAATGGCGGAATGAGGCATGCCCACGTGCCTAAGACTGATGACCACTGTAACCGCTACAATAGTGGAAGGGGCACGGCCACCGGTGCCCTGCTCAGTATATGGAGGGAACCGTGGCCACCTCAGATCCAGTCAGAAAATAATCAGGTACACAACAATGTCTGTACACTTAGCTGAAGGTGTTGCAGCCGCAGAGAAGACGGATCCAAGGACAGCTGGCAATATCCGGAGTGCTTGCAGCAGCAGAACACAGGTCCAGTGAACTGATAGCTACAAGTGAAGATACTAAAGCAAGAGCTACAACTGAAATGAGAACTATAATCCACGCCCTACAATAGGAGGAGGGGTGATATAAAGAGAGGGAAATCAAACGCATGAGGAACAGCTGGGAGGAAGGAAACCAAAAGTAAACAGAGCAGTGAGAACTCCTCCCAGCTCTAGTAGTGACATCATCACAGGGGTGGAGAAACAGAGCTGTGAGAATGTCCCAAAGCTCTGGTAGTGACATTTTCCTGCTGGTGCAAGTCTAAAGAAAAGAACAAAGGTACCGTTACAATCCTGTGTAGGTGTGCTACAGAGCCATGTAAGCACTGTATATGGCCATATGGAGGTGACAGACTCCCTTTAAAAGAATTGAATTTATTTAGTCTTGAGAAGAGATGTCTAAGGAGGGACATGATTAACCTGTACAAGTATATAAATGTGTCATACAAAAGGTACGGCGAAAAGCTGTTCCATGTAAAATGTGCTCAAAAGACAAGGGGGCGCTGCCTCCGACTGAAGAAGAAGTTCAGTCTCCAGAAGCGTCAAAGCTTCTTCACTGTAAGAACTGTGAATCTGTGGAATAGACTTCCACAGGATGTGGCCACAGCAGGAACAGTGGACAGTTTCAAAAAGGGTTTAGACGAATTCTTAAAAGTAAAAAACATAAATGCTTAAGAAAACGTGTAGAAATCTGAGTCTCACTTCCTTCTGGGATTCGCGTCCCCACCTTTCCCTTGGTTGAACTTGATGGACGTTTGTCTTTTTTCAACCGTATTAACTATGTAACTATGTAATACATAATCTGCAATCAAACTAGTGAATGAAAGCCAAGAGTTATGCGCAAGTGGAAACCTGTGCCTTCATAAATTCTTCTCAAACAACAGAGAGGTACTGGAATCCATCAGTGACTTTGAACGTGCATCATCAATAAAGAATGCAGATCTCCATTTTGATCATCTTCCAGTCCAGAACGCACTTGGATTGGGATGGAATGTAGAGAATGACAAGCTGTTCTTTGAAGTATGTATTGAAGAGAAAATTGCAACTAGATGTACCATTCTTTCCGCAGTGGCTTCTATATATGATCCATTGGGATTCTTGGACCCAGTAATCCTCAGAGCAAAATAAATACTACAAGAGTTTTGCAGACAGAAGTTGGGATGGGACGAGCCCATACCTGAAAATTTGAGAGTTGGATAAGAGACCTGCAAAACTTGAGAAAGGTTCGGATACCCAGATGTTTTGTATCTCATGATTTCGGAAAGTATAAGAAAATAGAGCTTCATCACTTTTCAGATGCCAGTAAATATTGTTATGGTCAGTGCTCCTACATCAGAGTGAAAGAAGATTTACCTAGAAGTCAATGGAAATTGGCCAAAGTTCTAGAAGTTCAAAAGGATGAAGACAAACTAGTAAGAAGAGTGTTGTTAAAAATCGAAGACTCAAAACTTTACAAAAAGGGAAAACGTCTCACTACTCCACTCAAGTTGGAACGTCCTATACAGAAATTAGTTGTTTTACTTGAGAGTGATAAAAGACACTTTGAAGTTGAGAACATGATGGAAAATTCCTCAAATTCATGTTCAAGTCCTACCACTAAGAACATAGAATTATACGTAATTTTTGTAGGAGTGTAGCTGGCCAGCTAAGCCTGTCCTATGTTGCTAATACAGCTTATATGTTTATACAGCTAGACCTGCCAATAACCTTAATACAGTTCCTATGTTTGTGTGTTAAAGACAAAAGCAGAGTTATTTACAGTGACTTCATGTTTGGATGTCATATAACTGTTCAATATTGTGTTAGACCTCAGATATACCTCTCAGAGAGATCATAAAGTGCTTTAACTTAAAGTGAGAGTACAGATACTCAAGAGAGAAATATATCCACTATTTTATGGTGAAAGACAAGATTGAACAGTTGAATCACCAGGTTATGCATACCGCCATTTTGTGATATCTTTTCAACACGTGTTATGCACATGGACTATCTGCTGTGGAGGCGGTAGTGTTATATATGAAGAAAAGTTGAAGTTAATAAAGAAGTTATTTCAAGCATTTGGTGTGCTCTTTAAACCTACTGTTTCCATAGAACGGCACTAGAGGAATTACAGAGTAATAGACAGTCTGGTTAGACTAAAAAGTCAGAGATATCAGAATTTCTCTAATGCCACAGCGCAAAAGGCACTTCATAGTGCTGCTACAATTGCAGAGCAGTGGCTTAAAGTGCAGAGAAGGGACACTGAGTCCACAATCCATATTGTCGTCATAATAGTGACATCCACAGAGCCATCTATAGTGCACCCCACAGTACTATCCATGCTAGGGCCCATAGATGCCATTTACAGTGGCCCACAGTGCCACCCATTGTGTACACCACAGTGCCATCCACAGTGCCATATATAGTGTTCCCCACAATGCAATCCATAGTTCCATCCATAGTGTGGCCCTCAGTTCCATCCACAGTGCACTCCATAGTGTCACTCATAGTGTGATCCAGAGTGCCTTCGACAGTGTGCTCCACGGTGCCATTCACAGTGTAGCCCATAGTGCCATCCATAGGGTGATCCACAGTGCCATCCATAGTGCCATCATATGCCATCAACAGTGCCCCATCACCAGCATAGTGATAGCATAGACGTTGATCGCTATGTTTAGACTCATGCACAGTACTTACATCGTTTAGTGCATGAGACAGTGAAGTACAAGCCTCACACAGAAGCCTATACATTGACAAGATGGCCAACAGTCCCACTGCATGCTCAATAGTGTTATCCTATTGTGCAGGCGTCAGGACCAAGGTAGGCCGATAGGAGGCGGTGATGTCAGTGATGACACTTTGTCTCCTGCTTCACAAATGTAAAGGAGAAGACGGGCTTGGACTGGAAGCCCTGAAAACGATAGAGGAGTGGTCACACGGCCGTGAAGAGGATCCAGGAAATACCTGCTCTGTGGAGGGTAAGTACTCATGATCTGTTCTTTCCTCCACAGGTTAAATTCATAGAGGATTCATAGAGGATTTTTGAACTTTGGTATGAGAACACCTAAAGGTGTTAAAAATAAAGATGTAAAGGTCCAGGAACACTATGACCTTTTTACTGTACTGATCGATGGCAATCCCGGAGGTTGGATGTAGAGTAGTCTATCTACATTATAGTCCTGGAGATCACCGTCAGCAACATGATTATTTATCAACCATAACCTGTGCATCAGACAAGATCAGGAGGTCTAGGGTTTCTCTTATACCACAGATACAGGAAAAACCTACTTTTTTCTGATGACGTAATGCTACTTAGAGGGATTACAAATTCATCTCTCATCAGGGTAATAGAGATTATGGAGATTTTTTAGTAAATTTTCTGAATTTACTCGAAATTGATAAAACGATATTAATGCTATTTAGGAGGATTTATAAATGCAGGTCTGTCACCGCCAGTTCTGTGAGAAGGTCTGGCAGACGTCCTTCTCTACCTCTTGCATGATGTTCTTTGTTTTGGTTTCACTTTGTCATCTCCTTTCCTTCTCCCAGGTGTCACCTATTTAGACTAATCATCTCCCTTTATATTCCCTCCCATACTGCCTCACTTTGTGGTTTATACTACTTCCTGGATGAAGTGTTCACTGCTGGAGGCTGCTGCTGCTGCTGTTTACTCAGATAAGTCTTTTCATGTATTGTGTTTCCTTGCTGGCTTGATTCTAGGTGACCCTGACTCCGTCTGTATAAAGTGCAGGGAGCCGGTGGTCGTGTCTCCTCATTATTATAGGGTTTTCAGGTGTCACACAGTCTAGGTACGTGGGCATGCAATCGTCTACCATTGAGACCCTTGCATGGGCATAGCAGTCAGGGAGAGCTCTTAGGGTTTTATAGGACTCACTTATATGCTCCTTAGTTTGGGATCAAGCCAGTCGGACGTTTATTCATAAGTTCCAGCTATCTGCAACATCATCCATGACATTATAAACCGCCGTAACCGTCTTAAGCATGGATCCGGTTTCAGCCTTGATTGACGGCATGCAAGGTCTTTCGCTGGAGGTAGCAGATCTCCGTAAAACTGTGTCTCAGTTTCAGGTGACTGGTTCTGCTGGTGTTCATGGAGTTTGTTCCGAGCCTAAGATCTCGCTTCCGAATACGTTCTCCGGGGGTAGTGAGAATTTTGTTCACTTTAGAGAGGTTTGCAAACTCAATTTCCGCCTACTTCCCCATTCATCTGGTGATGAGAAGCAGAGGGTGGGGATCATCATCTCGGTGCTCAGGGATAACGCTCCGTCTTGGGCCTTTTCGCTGCCGGTGGGGGCACAGCCCCTCCGATCGGTGGATGAATTTTTTGTAGCCCTGGGGCAGATATATGATGACCCGGATCGTATTGCTCTGGCTGAATCTAAACTGCGTCTTTTATGCCAGGGTAAACAGTCCGCAGAGATATATTGTTCTGAATTTCGGAGATGGGCAGCTGATACTGGTTGGAATGATGCTGCACTCCGAAGTCAATTTTGCCATGGTCTTTCGGAAAGATTGAAAGATGCATTTGCTTTTCATGAGAGACCAGCGTCCTTAGAGTCTGCCATGTCTCTAGCTGTTCGTATTGACAGGCGTCTTAGAGAGAGAGAGGAGACTACTCCTTCCTGTCATATTCAGCCCAAGGACAGTGGGGCTGTCTCTTTCAGTGCGCAGGGGTCTCAGTTTCTCTCAATCCCCTTTGAGGAGGAGGCCATGCAGCTGGGTTTGCTTGCCTCTGATAGTAGAGGATTCAGCTCTCAGAGGAGGGTTTGTTTCTGTTGTGGGGGTATAATTCATTTGGCTAATGTTTGCCCCTCTAGGAGATTCATGGAGTTTTCTGAGGTTAATAAAAATAAATAAAAAAAAACCCTCAAAAAACTTTCCATTTGCTACTATTGGCAAGGTTGATGCGGAAATTGAAGGTTTGCCGTTTGCTTGTAATTCCCATTTTCTCCTACCTGCCAGGGTGGTACTAGAGGCACAAGGCAAATACTGTAAATGGTTGGAGTGAGTTTTGCAGAGAGAATTGCCTCACGGCGTCTCTTTCAGAGGTTTCTACCAAGACTGTACCATCTTTTCTCTCTGAATTTTTGGATGTGTTTTCCGAGAGTGGTGTCCAGAAGTTGCCCCCTCACCGGGAGTACGACTGCCCTATTAATCTCGTCCCAGGCGCCAAGCTGCCAAAATCATGTTTATACAATCTCTCCCAACCTGAAAGAGTCGCTATGCGTACTTATATCTCTTCGAGCCTGAAGTCACCTGTTGCCACAGTTTTTTTTTTTGTTAAGAAAAAAGATGGTTCTTTAAGACCTTGTCTGGATTTCAGGGAGCTGAACCGTATCACAATTCGTGACCCATATCCGCTTCCTCTGATTCCGGACCTGTTTATCCAGATTGTTGGTGCTAAAGTTTTTTCTAAGTTGGATTTAAGAGGGGCATACAACCTAGTCAGGATCAGGGAAGAGGACATTTTGTGAACAGCATTTTTTTTTTCATTTAATGGGGAAATTTGTTCTGGTGTATCTAGATGACATTTTGATATTTTCTCCTGATTTCAAGACTCATCGGGACCACCTACGTCAGGTCTTGCTCATTCTGCGGGAGAATAAATTGTACGCTAAACTGGAAAGATGTGTGTTTGCGGTTCCGGAGATTCAATTTCTTGGTTTTCTTCTCTCCGCTTCTGGTTTTCGCATGGACCCTGAGAAGGTCCGTGCTGTGCTTGATTGGGAGCTTCCTGAGAATCAGAGGGCGCTGATGCATTTTTTGGGTTTTGCCAATTATTACAGAAAGTTCATTTTGAATTATTCCTCTGTTGGTAAGCCACTCACTGATATGACGAAAAAGGGGGTAGATTTTACCTTGTGGTCGGTAGATGCGCTTAAAGCCTTTTCTAGTATCAAAGAGAGTTTTCCTTCCGCTCCCATTTTGGTACAACCTGATGTCTCTCTACCTTTTATTGTTAGGGGGGACGCTTCTGAGGTGGGTGTGGGTGCAGTCTTATCTCAGGGTCCCTCTCCTGCCAAATGGCGACCGTGTGCCTTTTTCTCAAGGAAACTCCTCTGCAGAGAGAAATTACAATGTGGGAGATAGGGAGTTGTTGGCCATCAAATTAGCTTTTGAGGAATGGCGCCATTGGTTAGAGGGAGCCAGACACCCTATTACCGTGTTTACCGACCATAAGAATCTGGCCTACTTGGAATCGGCCAAGCGTCTGAACCAGAGACAGGCCAGATGGTCTTTGTTCTTTTCTAGGTTTAATTTTGTTGTCACGTTCTGCCCTGGGGTAAAAAATGTGAAGGCGGATGCCCTGTCATGTTGTTTTCCGGGAGGGGGGAACTTTGAAGACCCGGGTCCCATTTTGGCTGAAGGGGCGGTTGTCTCTGCTCTTTATCCTGATTTTGAGGCAGAGGTTTAGGCAGCCCAGGCAGAAGCTCCTGATCTTTGTCCTTCTGGGAGGTTGTTTGTGCCTCTCGCTTTATAACACAAGGTTTTTAAGGAGCACCACGATACTGTCCTTGCTGGGCACCCGGGGAGTAGAGCCACAGTGGATCTCATTGCTCGGAGATTCTGGTGGCCGGCTCTTCGTAAGACGGTTGAGGGTTTTGTGGCAGCCTGCGAGACCTGCGCTCGTGCCAAGGTCCCTCATTCACGGCCATCAGGTTCTCTCCTCCCGTTGCTCATTCCTTCCCGTCCTTGGACGCATCTGTCCATGGACTTCATTACAGACCTGCCTCGTTCCTCGGGGAAGACTGTGATTCTGGTGGTAGTGGACCGTTTTAGCAAAATGGCGCATTTCATTCCCTTCCCTGGGTTACCCAATGCTAAGACGTTGGCGCAAGCGTTTGTTGATCACATTGTTAAATTGCATGGCATTCCTTCAGACATCGTTTCTGATAGGGGCACGCAATATGTTTCCAGATTCTGGAAGGCCTTCTGTTCTCGCTTGGGGATTCGGTTGTCGTTCTCTTCTGCTTTTCACCCGCAGTCGAATGGTCAGACCGAACGCGTCAATTAGAATCTGGAGACATATCTGCGATGTTTTGTGGCGGAGAATCAGGAGGATTGGTATTCTTTTTTGTCCCTTGCTGAGTTTGCTGTAAATAACTGTCACCAGGAGTCCTCTGATAAGTCACCATTTTTTGGTGCATATGGGTTTCATCCGCAGTTTGGGACATTCTCTGGAGAGGGGTCTCCTGGTTTACCTGATGAGGAGAGATTTTCCTCGTCTTTGTCATTTATTTGGCAAAAGATTCAGGGTAATCTGAAGAGGATGAGTGAGAGATATAAGCGTGTGGCGGATAAGAGACGTGTGCCTGGTCCGGACCTGAATGTGGGTGATCTGGTGTGGTTGTCTACAAAGAATATCAAACTGAAGGTTCCCTCCTGGAAGTTGGGTCCTAAGTTTATTGGGCCTTACAAGATCTTGTCCGTCATCAATCCTGTTGCCTTCCGTCTTGATCTTCCTTAGACTTGGAAGATCCATAATGTTTTTCACAGGTCCCTATTAAAACCTTATGTCCAACCGACTGTACCCTCCTCTTTGCCTCTTCCTCCGATTGTTGTTGATGGTAATCTTGAATTTCAGGTCTCTAGGATTGTGGATTCTCGCATTATCCGCGGTTCTCTCCAGTACCTCGTTCATTGGGAGGGTTATGGTCCTGAGGAGAGGATGTGGGTCCCAGTGGCAGACATTAAGGCCACTCGTCTCATCAGGGATTTCCATAGGTCTCATCCTGAGAAGGTGGGCTCTGAGTGTCCGGAGTCCACCCGTAGAGAAAGGGGTACTGTCACCGCCAGTTCTGTGAGAAGGTCTGGCAGACATCCTTCTCTACCTCTTGCATGATGTTCTTTGTTTTGGTTTCACTTTATCATATCCTTTCCTTCTCCCAGGTGTCACCTATTTAGACTAATCGTCTCCCTTTATATTCCCTCCCATACTGCCTCACTTTGCGGTTTATACTACTTCCTGGATGAAGTGTTCACTGCTGGAGGCTGCTGCTGTTTACTCAGATAAGTCTTTTCATGTATTGTGTTTCCTTGCTGGCTTGATTCTAGGTGACCCTGACTCCGTCCGTATTAAGTGCAGGGAGCCAGTGGTCGTGTCTCCTCACTATTATAGGGTTTTCAGGTGTCACATAGTCTTAGGTACGTGGGCATGCAATCGTCTACCATTGAGACCCTTGCATGGGCATAGCAGTCAGGGAGAGCTCTTAGGGTTTTATAGGGCTCACCTATATGCTCCTTAGTTTGGGATCAAGCCAGTCGGACGTTTATTCATAAGTTCCAGCTATCTGCAACATCATCCGTGACAAGGTCAGTTTCAAGTATTTTGGTAATAATATATAGTACAGGACATAATTAGATTTACACTGCAACTGTGGATGTTCTCCTCTATATAGGATTTTTATTCATAAGCTATATAGTGCTGGATAGGCCATTATTAAGAATAAGGTAGATGCTCTTGTGCACACCTGTTTACCAGTTGACAACAATTTTAAATCCTTCTCTCCTTAGATATGGTTTTCCTACTGAATCTAACATTTCCCATCATGCATGGCTTTGCAGAGACAGAGGGAGCAGAGTCTCACCACACTGCACTGCTCTGTGTAATGAAAGCCTTGAAACAAGAGTGACACATCTGCTGTCCCCTTACAATGCAGAGTCTCCATGTTCTCCTATGTGATGCAGCTTCAGCCTGTATGCCCTCTCACCCCTGTAAGCGTTTACATGTAGGAGACCAGTGTAAGGCTACATCCTATAGAACTATACTGGAGAGTCTTCACAAACAGATAATACAGGCAGTGTGAGTCAAGAGCTTTTTATAACTGCAGCCAATCACTGTATACACTTACCTAATATAAACCTGTACTCCTGGTCCTTTAGATAAAGGAAGCATTATATCTTCAACAGAATACAGAGAAATACAGTGGAGTGTGGGGAGGCGCTGTGCCCAGGAGCTGCCAGGATGGATTTGATTGGTGATGATTAGAGATGAGCGAATTTAAAAAAAAATTGATTTGGCCGGTTTGCTGAATTAAAAAAAAAAAATTGGTTCGATCTGAATTTATTTGCTGCTAATCTCGTTAAAAAACAGTTATTTCCTGGCTGCAGAGAGCCTTTTGTCACAGTCCCTCCCGGGACAGATGTCAGAATATCGAAGAGACTGGCTGCACGTGAAGGGATATAACAGCCTCTCTTGCTTCTGTGTTGTTGTCATGACCACAGCCCTTGCTTCAGGTGTAGCTTAGTGGTCACTACACCTCCCCTATATAGTCTGACCTCACCCTTCTGGCTATGCGGTTGATAGTTTAATTTGGTTTTGGAAGAGTTGGTGTGTTGTCCTCTCTGGTGTTCCTGCTCGTCCTTCTCTCTACAGAAGTTAAGTGTCTCATTCCTTTGTTTTTTGTTGTCTCTCCCCGTGTCTGTTGCTACTAGGCCTCAGGGAGATGCTGGTTCTTTCATCTTGGAAGGAACGGGTTGTCTCAAGCCCTGACAATACCCATAGGGCTCTTTAGAGTCTCTAGGTCCTCCAGGTTCCGGTGTATGGGCATTCCTACCCTCAAGGTGTGCCCATACGGATAGGAGTCAGGGCAAGGAGTAGCATTATATAGGGGGTGACCCTTTCCCTAGCATTGAGGCCTAGTGGCTTTTCCCTTTCCTCCTGTCGGTGGGGTGTTCCCTCCCATTCCTCATCCGTGACACCTTTATAGTGGTGTAGAACACTGTACCGTGCAGTAACACGCATAGAGAGTCTGCTGTGGTAGTGAAATAATACTGTGAGTCAGTATGACATGCACATGAGAGGCATTGCTCTTAGAATCACTGCACACTTCACTTATTTGGGCAGTCATGGGGCCAAAACTGACCAAATAACTCAAGTATGAACTCAGCTTTACAGGTCGATGTTAGCGCCAATAAGAAGCGCACTTCTTTTACACCGTCGTCAGCTGATTCCACATAGATGTCTACAAAACCTGTTCTATTAAATGCTTATACAAGTAGAGCCCCCCGACAGAGTGGAGAGGGTGTCAGCAGTAAGTTTGTGTTGACGTCACTGATTATTTTGCCCTTTCTCTGAACCGTTAGAACAATTACCCCCAAAAAATGGATCCTGTCTGTTGAGCATCCGCCTTCACTCAGTCAGAATTTGGTCAGTAATCCATTAGTATTGCTAATGCCCAAAAATACAGGAGTGGATCTAAAACAGTGATGACATGTAAATGGAATATTTGCATGTCTTCTGTGTTTTGTACCCACTGCTGCTTTTGGCTACCAAATCACAAGCCAATTCTGATGGGACCATACAGGCCTTACAGCTGCTACACAGACAGGATCTGTTGTGTGTTTAATTTTTCCTTCCTTCTGATAGATCAGAAGAAGGGTCAAATAAATGATGATGTCAGCCAGGCCGAAAGGCAAAATAGTAGCCCGGTCATGAAGTGGGGAGGGTGGGAACAGCATGAAAAGTCCACAGAGTGGCCCTATGACTATGACATAAATGTGAGGTGGAAGCAGCATGAGGAGACTACAGAGTGGCCCAATGACAGAGTCTGGAGGTGGCGGCAGCATCAGGAGAGGGCCACAGAGTAGCACAATGACAGTGTGGAGGTGGTAGCATCAGGAAGCCACAGAGCAGCACAATAACAGAGTGTGGAGGTGGTGGAAGCATCATCAGGAGGCTACAGAGTGGCAAGGTGACATAGTGTGGAGGTGGCAGCAGCATGAAGAGACCACAGAGTGGCAAGGTGACATAGTGTGTATGTGTAAAACCACAATACAAAAATAAGGCTCCTATTCAGTAAAGACCGCGTCTCCAACCACAACTATTGAAACGCCAATACAAGAAGACCAACACAGTACTACATATAAGTCAAAAATATATATATAATCTTTATTTATTTACACAAATATTTAAAAAATTGTATGTGGCAATGACAAACATACACAAATACATAAATACACCATCAGTAGTAATAGTATGACATCTCTGCTACCCCAATTTAACAGTAATATGATCCCCTATCCCTAACCCGCTCTACCATACAGTACTTTACGCAGTAAAGTGCATAGCACAACATAAATTGCCTCTAAAGTCATGCTTAATCAAGCGATAGGGAGTGGCTTTAGTTAAAGTCTAAACCTACAAGCAGCAAAGATAAAAAAAAGTAAACATATTACCGACCAGTGATCAGACACCATGACGCACGTTTTGCATCACGCTTCTTCAAGGGGATAGTGTGCTACTGAGCTACCCATGTATTTATTTACTGGTGCTACACTTAATATACAACAGGTGAAAAACTTATATAACAGGATTCCAGAGTATATCCCCTTATATGCTCCGGCTTGCGTTCCACCCTGGAACGCACGTCGTCACTTCCGTTTATAATAGAGAACAGCCAAATCCATCCCTATTCAATAATTAGAAATAATAATACAGCACTCCCCACTCCGTTATTAAGTATACCGGTGTAGGGATTATGTCCGCGTTCCACTTTGGAACGCATGTCGGATATCCGGTACTAGGCTCTGTTCACAGTCAGACAGCTGACCAACTCCCAGAGGATCACCTGACCGGAAACTCACGTGCGTTCCAACATGGAAGGCACCGCGCCAGATAAGGTAATCCGTATCTAGCCCCGTCATTGGTCCCTGGAGGGCAGAGCAACTGGCCACCTAATATCAGACCAATAATTAATACAACTTGATCTTAGTGCATAAAAATATAAATATATAAATATAAAGTGATGAATAACATGCCACACAGTGAATAAAGTGCAAAGTGAAGTGAAAACAAACTCATACAAATAAAATGACCAAATTCATGAGATGTGATAAAAAAATACACAATAATCCATTATATAAAAATATACAAATTAATCATTTTTATAACATCCCCTATAAATAACTAGTGAAAAGTATATTGTCAATAGAGATGTCGCGAACATAAAATTTTCCGTTCGCGAACGGCGTACGCGATTTTCTGCAAATGTTCGCGAATTGGCGAACCGACATAGACTTCAATAGGCAGGCGAATTTGAAAACCCACAGGGACTCTTTCTGGCCACAGTAGTGATGGAAAAGTTGTTTCAAGGGGACTAACACCTGGACTGTGGCATGCCGGAGAGGTATCCATAGCAAAACTCCCATTGAAAATTACATAGTTGACGCAGAGTTGGAATTTAATCCATAAAGGGCATAAATCACCTAACAATCCTAAAATATTTTGAACAACGTGGTTTAAAACATCCAGTGTGTGTATACGATCAGGTATGATGTTGTATCGATCAGGTAGTGTAAGGGTTACGCCCGCTTCACAGACATTGACAGGCCAAACTCCCCTTTTAATGCACCGCAAACAGCCGCAAACAGTCCATTTGCCCAACCGCAAACTCCCCATTTGTTCAAGGTTGGATACCAAGCTAGCCATGTCCCGTTGATGTCATTGAAGGTTTCTTCCTCCACCCAGCCACGTATAACACCAAGGGTCCCCGAAAGGTGAATTGAATAGATTTTTCGAATGGGAAGATGGTTAAAAAAACGCTGGCTCCCTCCCCTTTGTTTGAATCCACGCCACGGTTAATGCGTCTGCGCCGTGCAATTTACTCTCACACCCGATATGAGTGGTATTTTCTGTAGTTCTCTGTTCTCATCAGTTTAATCCCTGTTACATCCCATATCAGGGATTGCCTTTTGTGAAAAAAAATTTAGGCTGGGTACCTTCGACTGCCTTCACAGTGACAGACCAAACTCTGATACACCAAAATGAATTGATTTTAGGAACCGGGAGATGGAAAAAGCAGCTTGGTCGGTCCTCTTACTCCCAAGTTGGGGCACTGCGCGTGCACGGAGCAATGTGCTGTGACACCCTATATGAGTGGTGTCTTAACTAGTACTATTCCTATCAGTTTAATCCCTGTTACGTCCCCTATCCGGGGACGTGTGTCGAATTGATTAACCATTGTCGAATTAACGAACCATTACGACATCCTGCAATAATTTAGTTCTGAGCTCTGTACTTGCTTTGTATTGGAATTGATGGGGATTTTTTAAATTGTCTGCATTATTTCTAATAAACTATTAAGAGACTTTATTATGATTTTTTTATTTTATGTATTAAAAACCCACCCATACAACTTAAAAAAAAACAAAAAAAACATGAATGTTTTTTCTATGCAAAATTATCCAGCCGATCGCTTTTGGTCTGATCATAATGAAGCAACGGCCTAATCATCTGGTGATTGTGATACGCAAGCCCCTTCACCACAACAAGGTAACGATCACAAAGGGGAATTGACACTTGTATGTGCCTTTTTTCTTTTTGTTTTGTTTTTGCAGCCACAGTGCAGCACCAGAGGCCAGAAAAATTAGGCATGTACACATGCCTGAAAAACAATGGTATTGTTGCAGCCGCTGTTGTAGCAGCGGCCGGAAAAATTTATGTTTTCAAGGCAGAAAGGTGACTAAAACATTGTGGCTTGAACCCTAGTTGGTGGCGGAGAATTCACGAAAGTCATCCGGTATGCAGACATTAAATACAGCAGCGTGGGGACCATTTTGAGGCCAAGGCATGTCATCAGGCCTTTTGTTAGTCAAACATATCCCCCACTGTCAGTCCCTTCGGGATCCATGCCTCATTCATCTTAATGAAGGTGAGGTAATCAACACTTTTTTGACCGAGGCGACTTCTTTTGTCAGTGACAATGCCTCCTGCTGCACTGAAGGTCCTTTCTGACAGGACACTTGAAGCGGGGCAGGCCAGAAGTTCTATCGCAAACTGGGATAGCCCAGGCCACAGGTCAAGCCTGCACACCCAGTAATCAAGGGGTTCATCGCTCCTCAGAGTGTTGATATCTGCAGTTAAGGCGAGGTAGTCTGCTACCTGTCGGTCGAGTCATTCTCTAAGGCTGGATCCCGAAGGGCTGTGGCGATGTGTAGGACTGAAAAAGCTCTGCATGTCCTCCATCAACAACACATCTGTAAAGCGTCCTGTCCTTGCCGCCGTGGTAGGAGGAGGATTACTTTCACCTCTTCCCCAGTTAGATTCCCGTTGTGCTGTGACATTCCCCTTATAAGCATATTTTTTAGTTTGGTTTTGAACTGCTGCATTTTTTCTGACTTTCGGTAATTTGGTAACATTTCCGCCACTTTCTGCTTATACCGGGGGTCTAGTAGCGTGGCCACCCAGTACAGGTCGTTCTCCTTCATCCTTTTTATACGAGGGTCCCTCAACAGACATGACAGCATGAAAGACCCCATTTGCACAAGGTTGGATACCGAGCTACTCATTTCCCGTTCCTCGTCTTCACTGATGTCATTGACCGTCTGTTCTTCCCCCCAGCCACATACAACACCACGGGTCCCAGATAGGTGACAGCACCCTGGGATGCCTGCTGTGGTTGGTCTTCCTCCTCCTCAAAGCCACATTCCTCCTCTGACTCCTCTTCCTCATACTCCTCTTGCAGCATTGCCGCAGGTCCGGCAAGCGATGATGACAAGGCTGTTTCTGGTGGTGATGGTGACCACAACTCTTCCTCTTCCTCTTCACGCTCATCTACAGCCTGATCCAGCACTCTTCGCAGGGCACGCTCCAGGAAGAAAATAAATGGGATGGAGTCGCTGATGGTGCCTTCAGTGTGACTGACTAGGTTTGTCACCTCCTCAAAAGGACGCATGAGCCTACAGGCATTGCGCATGAGCGTCCAGTAACGTGGCAAAAAAATTCCCAGCTCCGCAGAGGATGTCCTAGCACCCCGGTCATACAAATACTCAATGACGGCTTTTTCTTGTTGGAGCAGGCGGTCGAACATTAGGAGTGTTGAATTCCAACGTGTCGGGCTGTCGCAAATCAAGCGCCTTACTGGCATGTTATTTCGGCGCTGAATGTCTGAAAAGTGCACCATGGCCGTGTAGAAACGCCTGAAATGGCCACACACCTTCCTGGCCTGCTTGAGGACGTCCTGTAACTCTGGGTACTTAGACACAAAGCGTTGTATGATGAGATTCAACACATATGCCATGCACGGCACATGTGACAACTTGCCCAAATTCAATGCCGCCAACAAATTGCTTCCATTGTCACACACCACTTTGCCGATCTCCAGTTGGTGCGGGGTCAGCCACTGATCCACCTGTGCGTTCAGGGCGGACAGGAGTGCTGGTCCGGTGTGGCTATCTGCTTTCAGGCAAGTCAACCCCAAGACAGCGTGACACTGTCGTATCCGGGATGTGGAATAGCCCCTGGGGAGCTGGGGGGATTCAGTTGATGTGCAGCCAGACACCGCAGCAGAAGGATTCAGCCGAGGAATTTATGGAAGAGGATGGAGTAGGAGGAGTAGAGGAGGTGGCAGTAGGCCTGCCTGCAAGTCGTGGCGGTGTCACCAACTCCTCTGCAGAGCCACGCATTCCATGCTTGGCAACCGTCAGCAGGTTGACCCAATGCGCAGTGTACGTATATACCTGCCCTGACCGTGCTTTGCAGACCAGGTATCAGTGGTCAGATGGACCCTTGCCCCAACACTGTATGCCAGAGATGCCATGAGTTCCTTTTCAATCACTGAGTAGAGGTTTGGGATTGCTTTTTAAAAAAAAAAATTTAGTCTGGGTACCATCCACTGTGGTGTCCCAATAGCGACAAATTTTTTGAAGGCCTCAGACTCCACCAGCTGGTATGGTAAAAGCTGGCGGGCTAAGAGTTCCGTCAAGCCAGCTGTCAGACGCGGGCAAGGGGGTGACTCTGTGACATTGGCTTCTTACGCTCAAACATTTCCTTGACAGACACCTGACTGTGGGCAGATGAGATGGAACTGCTGAAGGTGAGATGCGGAGTGGCAGGTGGTTGAGAGGGGGCAAGGAGGACAGCAGTGGTTGACGTGGCTGAAGATGCTGGACCAGGAGGAGGATGGTGGCTTTGAGTTTGTGTGCTGCTTGTACTCATGTGTTAATCCCATAGGCGTTTGTGATGTGCGATCATGTGCCTTCGCAAAGCAGTTGTACCGAGGTGGGTGTTGGACTTCCCATGACTCAGTTTCTTTTGGCACAGGTTGCAAATGGCATTGCTGTTATCAGAGGCAGACACACAAAAAAAATGCCACACTGCTGAGCTTTGCAATGATGGCATTCTGGTGGTGGCAACAGCATGCGTTGATTGGCGTGCTGTCTGGCTGACCCCGGGTGCCGATACATGCTGTCTGACTGTGCCACTAGCTCCTTGCGACGACCTCTCCCTGCTTCCAACTCGTCTCCTCCTTCTCTCTGTCTCCCCATCTGAACTTCCCCCCTCTTCTTCTTCTCTTCGAGCAGGCACCCACGTGGCATCCACGGACACATCGTCATCATCAACCACTTCACTTGTATCTGACACCTCAGCAAAGGAAGCAGCAGCGGGTACAACATCATCATCATCATCATCATCATCATCATCACACTGTACGTCCATGTGTGTAATCCTGCCTGACTGAGACATATCCCTGTTATCTACATCCTCTGGCAATAATGGTTGCGCATCACTAATTTCATCCAACTGATGTGTAAATAACTCCTCTGACGGATCAAGTGAAGCGGCTGTGGTGGTAGTGGTGGTGGTGGCGGCGGGCGGGAGAGTGGTAACTTGAGAGCAGGTGACCAAAGCTGAGCTGGAGGAGGATGGTGCGTCAAGGTTCTTAGCGGAAGCTGTTGAAGATTGGGTGTCCTGTGTAAGCCAGTCAACTATTTTCTCCGAATTTTTGGGGTTCAGGGTACGTGGCCTCTGAACACTGGGCATTATTCCTGGGCCAGTGGAAATCACAGCACCACGAACATGACGGCCCCTGCGGCGTGGCCTGCCTCTGCCTGTTATTTTTTATTAGATAAGTGTTACTATGCGTGCAAGGTACTGTGCCACCCTATATAAGTGGTGGGCAGTGGGCACAGTACAGTCTGTGTGGGCCAGACACACACTGGCTTGCAACTGGGATTATATCACAGAAAAATATTAAATTGAATTTTTTTTATCTGCAAGTTATTTGTGAGTGAGCGACACCCTGTAACGGTATGAGTGGTGGGCTAGCCAGTGGCCACAGTACAGTCTGTGTGCCAGATACACACTGGCTTGCAACTGGGATTATATCACAGAAAAATATTAAATAGAATTTTTTTTAATCTAAAATGTATGTGTGAGTGACACCCTGTATGAATGGTGTGCACACAGTACTGTCTATAGGCCGGACAGTCACTCACTGGCTTGCAACTGCTATTATATCACAGAGAAATAATAAATAGAATTTTTTTTATCTGCAAGGTATTTTCTGTCACACCCTGTATGAATGGTGTGCACACAGTACTGTCTGTGACTGAGCCTGCAGCCTCTCACACACGGGCAGGCAACTGCAATATATATAAATACAAACCGGATTCCAAAAAAGTTGGGACACTAAACAAATTGTGAATAAAAACTGAATGCAATGATGTGGAGATGGCAAATATCAATATTTTATTTGTAATAGAACGTAGATGACAGATCAAACGTTTAATCCGAGTAAATTTATCATTTTAAAGGAAAAATACGTTGATTCCAATTGGCAGTGTCTCTCAGGAGCCAAGATGGGTAGAGGATCGCCAATTCCCACAATGTTGCGCAGAAAGATAGTATTACTGTAGGGGAAAGCTTGGGATCTAGTGATCACCAGTCAGTGTGGTTTACTATAAGTACAGTGACTGAGTCACACCACACAAAAACAAAAGTTTTAGATTTTAGAAAAACAGATTTTTCTAAAATTAGATTAGTGGTATACGAGTCCCTATCAGACTGGAACAGTTTCATTGGAGTCCAGGAGAAATGAGACTACTTAAAAGTGGCACTATTGAAGGCAACAGAAAATTGCATTAGGCTTGTCAGTAAAAGCAAAAAAAGGAAGAGACCACTGTGGTACTCAGCAGAAGTGGCCAAAATCATTAAAAACAAAAAGATAGCATTTAGGAATTATAAAAAAAAAAAAAACGAGGATGACAGACAAATTTATAAGATTAGGCAGAGAGAGGCCAAACAAGTTATAAGAGCTTCTAAAGCACAGGCAGAGGAGAAATTAGCTCAGTCAGGGAAAAAAGGCGAGAAGGCATTCTTCAGATACATAAATGAAAAAAGGAAACTAAAACAAGGAATTACCAAATTAAAAACAAAAGAAGGAAGGTATATGGAAGAAGATAAAGAACTAGCTGACTGCCTCAATGAATATTTCTGTTCAGTTTTTACAAAGGAAAATGAAGGAGAAGGACCTCAGTTAGGAAAGAAGACTAATGAATCTTTTGATGCATGTGTCTTTACAGAGGAAGAGGTTCTAAGTCAGCTGTCTAAAATTAACACAAATAAGTCACAGGGGCCTGATGGGATACACCCAAAGCTATTAAAAGAACTCAGCGGTGAACTAGCAAAACCATTAACAGATTTATTTAACCAATCACTGGTAACAGGAGTCGTCCCAGAAGATTGGAAATTAGCAAATGTTGTGCCCATTCACAAGAAAGGTAGTAGGGAGGAATCGGGCAACTATAGGCCAGTAAGCCTGACATCAATAGTGGGGAAATTAATGGAAACCATACTTAAAGGGACACTGACAGGCCTTCTGAGCATAATTAGCTCTTTATATGCCCCCCTAGGTCTTATAATAAGTTCCCAATTCATATAAGTATTATCCCTGTGCGCATTATAAAACGTTAAAATTAATCTTTATAATCACCTCTCCTTTCTGCCCAAGGGGCGTTCTTTGTGGCGCATTTGTGCCCAGCCGCGTCCCAACTGCCGGATCCTTAGACACGCCCATCTAATTAGTATTCAATTGCCGCAATGTGATCCCGGCGAGCGAGGGTGCAGGGCGCATGCGCATGATCTCCGAATGTTGGGGACTGGAAAATACCGCCCAGCGAAGTGAATACTAATGAGATGGGCGTGTCTAAGGATCCGGCAGTTGGGACGCGGCTGGGCACAAATGCGGCACAAAGAACGCCCCTTGGGCAGAAAGGAGAGGTGATTATAAAGATTATTTTTAACGTTTTATAATGCGCACAGGGATAATACTTATATGAATTGGGAACTTATTATAAGACCTAGGGGGGCATATAAAGAGCTAATTATGCTCAGAAGGCCTGTCAGGGTCCCTTTAAGGAGAGGATTGTGGACCATCTAAAATCCCATGGATTGAAAGATGAAAAACAGCATGGGTTTACTTCAGGGAGATCATGTCAAACTAATCTTATTGATTTTTTTGATTGGGTGACTAAAATAATAGATGGAGGAGGTGCAGTAGACATCGCTTATCTAGACTTTAGTAAGGCTTTTGATACTGTCCCACATAGAAGGCTTATCAATAAAGTGCAGTCTTTGGGCTTGGACTCCCATATTGTTGAATGGATTAGGCAGTGCCTGAGGGACAGGCAAAAGAGGGTTGTAGTCAATGGAGTATATTCAGACCAAGGTCTTGTTACCAGTGGGGTACCTCAGGGATCTGTTCTGGGACCCATATTGTTTAATATCTTTATCAGCGAAATTGCAGAAGGCCTCGATGGTAAGGTGTGTCTTTTTGCTGATGACACAAAGATTTGTAACAGGGTTGATGTTCCTGGAGGGATACACCAAATGGAAAAGGACTTAAGAAAACTAGAGGAATGGTCAAAAATCTGGCAACTAAAATTTAATGTTGATAAGTGCAAGATAATGCACCTGGGGCGTAAAAACCCAAGAGCAGAATATAAAATCAGTGATACAGTCCTAACCTCAGTATCTGAGGAGAGGGATTTAGGGGTCATTATTTCAGAAGACTTAAAGGTAGGCAGACAATGTCATAGAGCAGCAGGAAATGCTAGCAGAATGCTTGGGTGTATAGGGAGAGGAATTACCAGTAGAAAGAGGGAGGCGCTCATGCCGCTCTACTGAGCACTAGTGAGACCTCATTTGGAGTATTGTGCTCAGTACTGGAGACCATATCTCCAGAAGGATATTGATACTTTGGAGAGAGTTCAGAGAAGAGCTACTAAACTGGTACATGGATTGCAGGATAAAACTTACCAGGAAAGATTAAAGGACCTTAACATGTATAGCTTGGAAGAAAGACGAGACAGAGGGGAGATGATAGAAACTTTTAAATACATAAAGGGAATCAACAAGGTAAAAGAGGAGAGAATATTTAAAAGAAGAAAAACTGCTACAAGAGGACATAGTTTTAAATTAGAGGGGCAAAGGTTTAAAAGTAATATCAGGAAGTATTACTTTACTGAGAGAGTAGTGGATGCATGGAATAGCCTTCCTGCAGAAGTGGTAGCTGCAAATACAGTGAAGGAGTTTAAGCATGCATGGGATAGGCATAAGGCCATCCTTCATATAAGATAGGGCCAGGGGCTATCCATAGTATTTAGCATATTGGGCAGACTAGATGGGCCAAATGGTTCTTATCTGCTGACACATTCTATGTTTCTATGTGTCCCAACTTTTTTGGAATCCGGTTTGTATAAAAAAATAAAAAAAAGCAGAATGATGTACCAGCCCTGAAAAGGGCTTTTTGGGGTGCTGTCAGGACGCTGTCCTTACAGCAGATGAGTCTGTGGACACAGAACACTGCCCTAGCTAACGCTTTCCCTATTAGATCAGCAGCAGCAGCACTGTCCCTCCTCTCACTAAGAATGCAGCTTCCGAATGAATCTAAAATGGATGCTGTCCAGGAGATAGGAGGGTTTGGGAGGGAGGGTCTGCTGCTGATTGGCTGGAATGTGTCTGCTGACTGTGAGGTACAGGGTCAAAGTTTACTCAATGATGATGTATAGGGGGTGGACCGAACATCGCATATGTTCACCCGCCGCGGCGAACGCGAACAAGCTATGTTCGCCAGGAACTATTTGCCGGCGAACTATTCGGGTCATCTCTAATTGTCAACAGATATATATAGAACCAATGTTAAAGAAATAATACTGTCCCTCTATTACTAGATCAACCATAATTCATAAACCGTGACACAAAATGTAAATGACCAATTATATCTAATTATACACTCATAAGATCATAAATATCCCCTATGACCTAAATAAATAGTGAAAACATAATACAAAATACAAATAAATACAAATTCTGAGTAAAATTTATTTTATAAAAATCAATAAAGCTGTCCCTTCCGTTGTATTAATTGTTCTCTCAATTGTCCATTTGAGCCGGATATCTCTGATTTCTGATGTCCTATAACAAGACCAAAACAAAAACAAACACAAAAACGAATTAATTAATTAAAGGTTAAAAGCCAACATCCATTAAAAAACAATAGTCTTAAGATTGCACCATAAAATCATAATGTACTAAGGCGAAACTCTACACACTAAAACCAATACATATGGAACAGCCCGATCATATATTTAATTAAGTAACCTCTACTACCTCCATTATCAGTCATAGGAAGGAGGAAAAACTAAGGTTCTCATTCAAACCCAGAGGGGCAACTATGTCCAATTTAAAAATCAATTTCTCTTCTCTTTGTGCGAGCAATCGTTTCCAATTGCCCCCTCTTTTTCCTACCAAAATCCTATCTATACCTCTTACCTTCAACAGGGATCCATTGCTATTATGGTGGGATTTGAAGTGTCGGGGAAAGGTTTTCAGTCTCATAACGTCATCTTCCTCTTTTGCTGCCTCGATTCCTAGAACGTGTACTCTTACTGGTCTTTTTAGTTTTCTGGAAGTCAAACCCACATATAACAATTTACACGGGCAGCTGGCCACATACACAACTCCAATTGTATCGGTAAATAATGTCACCCTTTCCACATTAGGGCATGCCACACAATCTCCACAGGGGCGACAGCCCGATTTTGAACCCTTGGAGCCAAACGCCTTATTCGGGGTAATACCCTCATAATGGCTATGTACCAACGTGTCCCGCAGGTTCTTTTCTCTCCTATATGTTATAGATGGTTTAGGTGGTAAATAACATTTCAATGTTCTATCCATCAGTAATATGCTCCAATGTTTTTGTAAAATGTTTGTAACCTCCTTATGGGATGAATTAAAAGAGGTGATAAATCTTACCATTTTGTTCTTTATTTTTTTCTTTGGTAAGCGATGTAGAAGTGCATTCTTCTTAGAGTTCTTAGCTCTCAAATAACCTCTTCTCAGAGATGCATTATTATATCCTCTGATTCGAAACCTGTCACTCAATTCTTCAGCCCGTTTCTCAAAGGTATCCTCACGGGAGCATAATCTGCGTAATCTGAGAACCTGTCCTGTCGGAATCCCCTCAATCAATCTCCTAGGATGCGAAGAACTTGCATGAAGGAGGCTGTTAACTGCCGTGGATTTGCGAAAGATGTCAGTATGTATAATACCTCCTTCGTCTACCTGTAGGAGGATATGCAGAAAGTCCATATCATTTCTGCCAACTTTATAAGTTAGTTTGATATTCATCTCATTATTATTCAACACTTTCATGATCTCAGTGAGTTCCTCCCTTGTCCCTTGCCAGATCATCAGGACATCGTCGATATATCGACTCCACATGTGCACCTTCTTGACATATTTACATGGTTCAGTCAAAAAGAGCTTCCTCTCCCACAACCCCAGGAACAGATTGGCATAGGCAGGCGCGCACGCAGCCCCCATAGCTGTTCCCTGGAGCTGCAGGTAGAAGGAGCTATTAAAAGTAAAGAAATTATGACATAGTCCAATAGACTAAGTACAAAAGTCCCATACTCACTGTCGATATTAGATGTCTTGATGAAATAGGAGGCTATCATTAGACCGTCTTCATGTCGTATCGAGGTATATAAGGACTCAACGTCAAACTTTACAATAACCATGTCTTCCTCCAATTGTAGTCCTTCAACCTTCCGAAGTACATCTCCTGTGTCCGTCAAATATGAGGGGATGCTCTCAACAAATGGATGCAATGTGTAGTCAATGAGTTGGCAAATTGGTTCGCACAAATTATTTGTACCTGATACGACAGGTCGTCCAGGTGGGTTCTTTTCATTTTTGTGGACTTTTGGCAGCATGTAGAAAGTCGCAATCATTGGCTTTTCGATCCATAGACATCTGTATTCTTTCTCAGAGATAATACCTCCAGCATGGGCATCCTGTAACATTTTTACCAGTATCCTCTGAAAATTCACCAACGGATTGTATGTTAGTTTCCTGTAACATTTCTGATCCCTCAACTGCCGGAAGGCCTCTTTCTCATATAGTAGTATGGACCAGAAAACCACTTTCCTCCTTTATCGGAGGGTTTTATAACCACACCTGGTGGTTGGTTCAATTCCCTCAATGCCTGCCGTTGTTTCATATTTAAATTATCTCTCATGTTGTTACCCGACATCCTTCGCATATGCTCCGTTACCAATTTGACAAAAATGTCAATATTTGGATATGTTGTGGTTGGCGGGAATTCTTTTGATTTTGGTATCAATGACCGTGGTATCCTACTAACCTCACTATTCTGTTCCTGCTCTTCCAAGAGGTCGCAGAGTGTTCTTATCGCGGTGTATTCATCATCCGTATATGCTGCCATGGCCCCTTCATCTCTATGATAAAACTTCTTAAAAATCAAATTACGTGCGAATAGGTTTAGATCCAATCTACAACATCCGGATTAGTCAATGTGCAATTTAAGGTAGAAATACACCCATCATTTTCTGGGGTTTTAAAATCACACTTTTTGACAAAAAACACTATTTTCAGGCCTTGCAGCATCAGCACGTGTGAAATTACAGGCTTATATACTGCTGTCAAATTCAGTTGTTAAATAAACACTCGTTTGGGCATAAAAAATTTAGTTGGCAGACTTTGATGCAGATGTCATTGTTAGATACACCCTTAATACATTTGGGTTACATTCAGAGATTTGAAATACCGCCATTTGGTGCACCAATATTGAATTCAGGCCTACACTGGCCAGGACCTGTGAGTTACCCCCTCTACATACAGGGGTTTGATTCAGGCATTTTAAATACAGCCATTTTGGGCAAAGAAAGTTTTTAATTTAGGCCTACACTGGTTCAGGCCCTGTGAGATACACCCTCTACATACAGGGGTTTGATTCAGGCATTTGAAATACAACCATTTTGTGCAAAGAAATATTGAATTCAGGCCTACACTAATTAAGACCGTGTGAGATACACCCTCTACATAAAGGGGTTTGATTCAGGCATTTGAAATAAAGCCATTTTGGGCAAAGAAATCTTTAATTCAGGCCTACACGGATTCAGGTCGTGTGAGATACACACTCTACATACAGGGGTTTGATTCATGCATTTGAAATACAGCCATTTTGGGCAAAGAAATCTTTAATTCAGGCCTACACTGGTTCAGGCCGTGTGAGATACACCCTCTATATACAGGGGTTTGATTCAGGCATTTGAAATACAGCCATTTTGGGCAAAGAAATATTGAATTCAGGCCTACACTGATTCAGAACGTGTGAGATACACCCTCTACATACAGGTGTTTGATTCAGACATTTGAAATACAGCGATTTTGGGCAAAGAAATCTTTAATTTACGCCTACACTGGTTCAGGCCCTGTGAGATACACCCGCTACATACAGGGGTTTGATTCAGGCATTTGAAATACCGCCATTTGGTGCACCAAAATTGAATTCAGGCCTACACTGGTTCAGGGCGTGTGAGATACACCCTCTACATACAGAGGTTTGATTCAGGCATTTGAAATATAGCCATTTGAAATACAGCCATTTTGGGCAAAGAAATATTTAATTCAGGCCTATACTGGTTCAGGCCCTCTGAGATACACCCTCTACATACAGGGGTTTGATCCAGGCATTTGAAATACAGCCATTTGAAATACAGCCATTTTGGGCAAAGAAATAATTAATTCAGGCCTACACTGGTACAGACCGTGTAAGATACACCCTTTACATACAGGGGTTTTATTCAGGCATTTGAAATACACTGCGTGCAGAATTATTAGGCAAATGAGTATTTTGACCACATCATCCTCTTTATGCATGTTGTCTTACTCCAAGCTGTATAGGCTCGAAAGCCTACTACCAATTAAGCATATTTGGTGATGTGCATCTCTGTAATGAGAAGGGGTTTGGTCTAATGACATCAACACCCTATATTAGGTGTGCATAATTATTAGGTAACTTCCTTTCCTTTGGCAAAATGGGTCAAAAGAAGGACTTGACAGGCTCAGAAAAGTCAAAAATAGTGAGATATCTTGCAGAGGGATGCAGCACTCTTAAAATTGCAAAGCTTCTGAAGCGTGATCATCGAACAATCAAGCGTTTCATTCAAAATAGTCAACAGGGTCGCAAGAAGCGTGTGGAAAAACCAAGGCGCAAAATAACTGCCCATGAACTGAGAAAAGTCAAGCGTGCAGCTGCCAAGATGCCACTTGCCACCAGTTTGGCCATATTTCAGAGCTGCAACATCACTGGAGTGCCCAAAAGCACAAGGTGTGCAATACTCAGAGACATGGCCAAGGTAAGAAAGGCTGAAAGACAACCACCACTGAACAAGACACACAAGCTGAAACGTCAAGACTGGGCCAAGAAATATCTCAAGACTGATTTTTCTAAGGTTTTATGGACTGATGAAATGAGAGTGAGTCTTGATGGGCCAGATGGATGGGCCCGTGGCTTGATTGGTAAAGGGCAGAGAGCTCCAGTCCGACTCAGACGCCAGCAAGGTGGAGGTGGAGTACTGGTTTGGGCTGGTATCATCAAAGATGAGCTTGTGGGGCCTTTTCGGGTTGAGGATGGAGTCAAGCTCAACTCCCAGTCCTACTGCCAGTTTCTGGAAGACACCTTCTTCAAGCAGTGGTACAGGAAGAAGTCTGCATCCTTCAAGAAAAACATGATTTTCATGCAGGACAATGCTCCATCACACGCGTCCAAGTACTCCACAGCGTGGCTGGCAAGAAAGGGTATAAAAGAAGAAAATCTAATGACATGGCCTCCTTGTTCACCTGATCTGAACCCCATTGAGAACCTGTGGTCCATCATCAAATGTGAGATTTACAAGGAGGGAAAACAGTACACCTCTCTGAACAGTGTCTGGGAGGCTGTGGTTGCTGCTGCACGCAATGTTGATGGTGAACAGATCAAAACACTGACAGAATCCATGGATGGCAGGCTTTTGAGTGTCCTTGCAAAGAAAGGTGGCTATATTGGTCACTGATTTGTTTTTGTTTTGTTTTTGAATGTCAGAAATGTATATTTGTGAATGTTGAGATGTTATATTGGTTTCACTGGTAAAAATAAATAATTGAAATGGGTATATATTTGTTTTTTGTTAAGTTGCCTAATAATTATGCACAGTAATAGTCACCTGCACACACAGATATACCCCTAAAATAGTTAAAACTAAAAACAAACTAAAAACTACTTCCAAAAATATTCAGCTTTGATATTAATGAGTTTTTTGGGTTCATTGAGAACATGGTTGTTGTTCAATAATAAAATTAATCCTCAAAAATACAACTTGCCTAATAATTCTGCACTCCCTGTACAGCCATTTTGTGCAAAGAAATATTTAATTCAATCCTACACTAATTAAGACCGTGTGAGATACACCCTCTACATACAGGGGTTTGATTCAGGCATTTGAAATACAGACATTTGAAATACAGCCATTTTGGGCAAAGAAATATTGAATTCAGGCCTACACTGATTCAGACTATTTGAGATACACCCTCTACATACAGGGGTTTGATTCAGGCATTTGAAATGCAGACATTTGAAATACAGCCATTTTGGGCAAAGAAATCTTTAATTTAGGCCTACACTGCTTCAGGCCGTGTGAGATACACCCTCTACATACAGGGGTTTGATTCAGGAATTTGAAATACTGCCATTTGAAATACAGCCATTTTGGGCAAAGAAATATTTAATTCAGGCTTACACTGGTTCAGGCCCTTTGAGATACACCCTCTACATACAGGGGTTTGATTCAGGCATTTGAAATACAGCCATTTTGGGGAAATAAATCTTTAATTTAGGCCTTGTCTGGTTCAGGCCCTGTGAGATACACCCTCTACATACAGGGATTTGATTCAGGTATTTGAAATACAGCCATTTTGGGGAAATAAATCTTTAATTTAGGCCTACACTGGTTCAGGCCCTGTGAGATACACCCTCTACATACAGGGGTTTGATTCTGGCATTTGAAACACAGCCATTTTGGGCAAAAAAAATCTTTAATTGAGGCCTAGTCTGGTTCAGGCCGTGTGAGATACACCCTTTACATACTGTCTTTCTATTCTACTATTAATTAAACACCCATTTAGGAGAACGTCAAATAAGGGACGTGGCCCAGGTCGTGGTGCTGCTGGTGGAGCTCCTGTTGCAGGGAGAGGATGTGTTCGATCTGTGCCAGCTACACCCACAAGTGAAACCCTTTTCTCAGGTGCGAGTAGGCGACAGAACCTGCAGCGGTATTTGGTCGGGCCTAATGCAGCTCTACAAATGGTGAGGCCTGAACAAGTACAGGCAATAGTAAATTGGGTTGCTGATAGTGGATCCAGTTCCTTTCCATTGTCTCCCACCCAGTCTCCTGCTGAAAGATCAGAGTTGGCACCTGCAGCCGATGTCCATCAGTCTTTCACCTCACTCCCTTGCAAATCAGCCAAGCAGTCTGAGCCCCAAGTCATGCAGCAGTCTCTTCTGCTTTTTGATGACTCTGTTAGCAGGGTTTCCCAGGGCCATCCACCTAGCCCTGCCCCAGAAGTGGAAGAGATTGAGTGCACTGATGCCCAACCACTTATCTTTCAAGATGAGTACATGGGAGGACCATCGCAGCACGTCTCGGATGATGACAAAACACAGGTGCCAACTGCTGGGGCTTTCGAAAGTGTGCAGACCGACAAGGAAGGCAGGGGTAAAGACTGGGTGGAAGATGATGTGGAGGACGATGAGGTCCTCAAACCCACATGGAATCAAGGTCATGCGAGTGACCTATGTAGTTCAGAGGAAGAGGCTGTGGTCGCACAGAGCCACCAGCACAGCAGAAGAGGTAGCAGGGTGCAAAAGCGGAGCGGCCGTCCTCTAGACAGTACGCCTGCTACTTCCCACCGCAGCAAGGGACTGAGCACAGCAAAGCCAGCTCCAAGTAGTTCCCTGGCGTGGCAGTTCTTCAGACAATGTGCTGACGACAAGACACAAGTTGTTTGCACGCTGTGCAATCAGAGCCTGAAGCAAGGCATAAATGTTCTCAACCTGAGCACAACCTGCATGACCAGGCATTTAAGTGCAAAGCACGAGCTGCAGTGGAGTAGACACCTCAAAAACAAAGAAAGGTCTCTGGCTTCTCCTGCTTCCTCTTCTGCTGCAGTCTCGGCCTCTTCATCCACCTCTGGAGTGACAGTGCCACCTGCAAACAGAGGATCTGCCAGCAACACCAACACCTGGGTCACCAAGCATTTCGACAATGTCCCATGGAAGCGTTCAGCTCTCCATCTCCCAAACGCTGGAGAGGAAGAGGAAGTACCCCCCTACCCACCCGCGATCCCAAGCCCTGAATGCCAGCATTTCTAAATTACTGGCCTTTGAAATGCTGTCATTCCATCAGGTGGAGACGGATAGTTTTAAAGGCCTTATGGCGGTGGCTGTCGCACAGTACGTCGTGCCAAGCCGCCACTACTTTTCAAGGCGAGCCATCCCTTCCCTGCACAACCAAGTAGGGGACAAAATCAGGTGTGCACTGCGCAACGCCATCTGTGGCAAGGTGCACCTGACTACGAATACGTGGACCAGTAAGCAAGTTCAGGGCCGTTATATCTCCATAACAGCACACTGGGTAAATGCAGTGGCGGCTGGGCCTGAGGCGGATAGCAGTTTGGCGCATGTCCTTCCACCACCGAGGATTGCAGGGCGCTTCAGTTTGCCTCCTGTTGCTTCCTCCTCCTACTCTGCTTCCTCATCCTCTACCAGCTTCTCATCTGGTCAGCGTAACACCTTCACCACCAACTTCAGCACAGCCAGGGGTAAACGACAGCAGGCAGTTTTAAAACTTATCTGTTTGGGAGACAAACCCTACACCGCACAGGAGCTGTGGACGGGCCTTGAACAACACACCGATGAGTGGTTTGTGCCAGTCAACCTCAAGCCCGGCCTGGTGGTGTGCGATATTGGGCGAAATCTCGTAGCAGCTCTGGGACTAGCCAGTTTGACGCACATCCCTTGCCTGGCGCATGTGCTGAATTTGGTGGTGCAGAGATTCGTTAAAAATTACCCCGATATGTCAGAGCTGCTGCATAAAGTGCAGGCCGTCTGTGCGCGCTTTCGGCGTTCACACCCTGCTGCTCGCCTGTTAGCGCTGCAGCGTAACTTCGGCCTTCCCGCTCACCGCCTCATATGCGACGTGCCCACAAGGTGGAACTCCACCTTGCACATGCTGGCCAGACTGTGCGAGCAGCAGCAGGCGATAGTGGAGTTTCAGCTGCAGCACGCACGGATCAGTCGCTCGGCGGAACAGCACCACTTCACCACCAATGACTGGGCCTCCATGCTAGACCTGTGTTCCTTGTTGCGCTGTTTCGAGTACTCCACCAACAGGGCCAGTGCCGATAACGTTACTATCCCACTTCTATGCCTCCTTGTAAAACTGCTCCTGGCGATGATGGAAGAGGATGTCGCACAGGAGGAGGAGGAGGAAGAGGGATCATTTCGTAGGGTTTCCGGACAGTCATTCCCAAGTGGCTCCGAGGGTGGGTTCTTGCTCCCACAAACCCAAAGTACACAATTGTCCAGCCAGGGCACAGTTCTGGAGGATGACAAGGTGGAGAATGAGGAGGAGGAGATGAAGGAGGAGGAACCATGTTCACAGCAGGGTGGCACCCAGACCAGCTCATGGCCATCACTGGTGCTTGGCTGGGGGGGTTACAGAGGACACAGACGATACACCTCCCACAGAGGACAGCTTTTCATTGCTTCTGGGCAGCCTGGCACACATGAGCGATTACATGCTGCACTGTCTCCGCAACGAGTTGCCCACATTCTAACTTGTGCTGATAACTGGGTGGCCACGCTGCTGGATCCCCGTTACAAGGACAACGTACCATCCTTAATTCCCTCACTGGAGCGTGATTGTAAGATGCGTGAGTACAAGCGCACGCTGGTAGACGCGCTGCTGGTGGCATTCCCACCTGACAGCGGGGGCACAGTGGAAGCACAAGGCGAAGGCAGAGGATGAGGAAGAGGTTGCCAACGCAGATGGGGCACCGCCAGCACCTCAGAAGGCAGGGTTAGCATGGCCGAAATGTGCAAAAGCTTTGTCAGCACGCCATAACCACCAGCACCACCAGCTGATATGAAACGTCTTACCAGGAGGCAGCATTTCACCAACATGGTGCACTCGCCTACACGTACTAAATGACGGGTCTGCAGCCCTTCAACTTCTGGGTCTCCAAATTGGGCACATGGCCTGAGCTTGCCCTTTACGCCTTGGAGGTGCTGGCCTGCCCTGCAACCAGTGTATTATCTGAACATGTGTTTAGCACGGCAGGGGGCGTCATCACAAACAAGCGCAGCTGCCTGTCCACAGCCAATGTGGACAAGCTCAAATTCATTAAAATAAACCAGGCATGGATCCCTCAGGACTTGTCCATACCTTGTCCATACCTTGTCCTAAGAATTATTAGGAACACCATACTAATATGGTGCTGGACCCCCTTTTGCCTTCAGAACTGCCTTAATTCTACGTGGCATTGATTCAACAAGGTGCTAATAGCATTCTTTAGAAATGTTGGCCCATATTGATAGGATAGCATCTTGCAGTTGATGGAGATTTGAGGGATGCACATCCAGGGCACGAAGCTCCCGTTCCACCACATCCCAAAGATGCTCTGTTGGGTTGAGATCTGGTGACTGTGGGGGTCATTTTAGTACAGTGAACTCATGGTCATGTTCAAGAAACCAATTTGAAATGATTCGAGCTTTGTGACATGGTGCATTATCCTGCTGGAAGTAGCCATCAGAAGATGGATACATGTTCTCATTCTGTTTATGCCAAATTCGGACTCTACCATTTGAATGTCTTAACAGAAATCGAGACTCATCAAACCAGGCAACATTTTTCCAGTCTTCAACAGTCCAATTTTGGTGAGCTCGTGCAAATTGTAGCCTCTTTTTCCTATTTGTAGTGGAGATGAGTGGTACCCGGTGGGGTCTTCTGCTGTTGTAGCCCATCCGCCTCAAGGTTGTGCGTGTTGTGGCTTCACAAATGCTTTGCTGCATACCTCGGTTGTAACGAGTGGTTATTTCAGTCAACGTTGCTCTTCTATCAGCTTGAATCAGTCGGCCCATTCTCCTCTGACCTCTAGCATCCACAAGGCATTTTCGCCCACAGGACTGCCGCATACCGGATGTTTTTCCCTTTTCACACCATTCTTTGTAATCCCTAGAAATGGTTGTGCGTGAAAATCCCAGTAACTGAGCAGATTGTGAAATACTCAGACCGGCCCGTCTGGCACCAACAACCATGCCACGCTCAAAATTGCTTAAATCACCTTTCTTTCCCATTCTGACATTCAGTTTGGAGTTCAGGAGATTGTCTTGACTAGGACCACCCCCCTAAATGCATTGAAGCAACTGCCATGTGATTGGTTGGCTAGATAATTGCATTAATGAGAAATAGAACAGGTGTTCCTAATAATTATTTAGGTTAGTGTATACCGGCACTAACCAGCCATTGTTATATTACAGCGCAATTGCTCATGTTTGTATTTTGGATATTTCACACTCTTCTGGAGTGTACCCTAATTTTAAAAATTAAAATTAAAACTAAAAGCCTGTGTTGGCTACCTCGTCCTCCTCCACCGCCGCTTCCACCTACACCGCTACGTCCACCTACCTCCTCAAACTCCTACTCCATATGGAACTCCACCTCATAAATCAAAAATGTGTTTATTATTTGTACGTATTTTATATCATTTCACTACTTTGTCATTTACATTTTCGTGTGAAATTCACCAATATACCACTGCTATACCTAGTAGGCTGGTTAAAAAAAAAAAAATTGTCATTAACATTTTCAGGCGAAATTCACCAATTTTTTGGTGTATAGTACCACTGCTATACCTAGTAGGCCGGTTAAAAAATAAAATAAAATATTCATTTTCATTTTCGGGTGAAATTCACCAATTTTTGGGTGTATAGGACCACTGCTATACCTAGTAGACAGGTTAAACAAAAAAAATAAAAATTGTCATTTATATATTCTGGTGAAATTCAACAATTTTTGGGTGTGATGTACCACTCCTATACCTAGTAGACCGAAAAAAAATCAAATACAATTTGTCAGTTACATTTTATGGTGAAATTCACCAATTTTTGGGTGTGATGTACCACTGCTATACCTAGTAGACAGGTTTAAAAAATAATAATTGTCAGTTACATTTTTTGGTGAAATTCACCAATTTTTGGGTGTAATATACCCCTCCTCTACCTAGTTGACAGCTTAATAAATTCCAATAATTTTTCTGTTACAATCTTGGGTTGACATTATACAATTTTAGACGTGAATAAACACCTTCTGTGCATCGGTGACAGGGAATAAAATGTAATATATTATTCAGTAATCAATGCGCACCACATCCTTTCATTCAATGCTTAAACTTTGAAAAGTTTTCACACTTTTACACTTTTATAATTTCTCCCATATTTCAACTCTAGAATTTTAAATTTGAAAAAATGAATCCTACCTTGGATTTGGTCTCTCTTTCTCACGCTCCCTCTCTGGCCTGGAACCCTGATTCCCCACCATCCGTGATCACCATGGTAGGCGCATAAAAGAACATCGAAAGTTGATAGAGCAGATATCAAATTGGATCGTGAACATCACAGGGACGTGCAACATGGTGGGGCAGTAAGTGTGCACACGCCTACACGAACTGACTGACAGGGGTCAGCCCCTGCAACTTCTGGGTCTCCAAATTGGGGATATGGCCTGAGCTTGCCCTTTACCCCTTGGAGGTGCTGGCCTGCACTGCAGCCAGTGTATTGTATGAACGTGTGTTTAGCACGACTGGAGGGTTATATTTCCCAATGTTTTGGGGTGTACCCTAATTTAAAAAAATAAAAATAAATTTTAAACCAAAAAGCAGTGTAGGCTACCTCCTCCTCCTCCGCCACTTCCACCTACACCGCCACATCCACCGCCTCCTCAACCTCCTACTCCATATGGACCTGGTCCTCCTAGATCAAGATTATTATTTTAAATTTTTACGTATTTTATGTTATTTGAAGTCATTTCCCTATCCACATTTGTTTGCAGAGCACTTGCCATGCTCTTAACCACATTTTGACAACATTTGCAGCCCTCTAGCCCTTTCCATGACATTTTTACAGCCATTTTAGTGCTCAAAAGTTCGGGTCCCCATTGACTTCCATGGGGTTCGGGGTCAAGTTCGGGTCAAGTTCAGGTAGGCTCAACTCTACTTATGAATTATGGTTGATCTAGTAATAGAGGGACAGTATTATTTATTTTAACATTGGTTCTATATATATATCTGTTGACAATATATTTTTCACTAGTTATTTATAGGAGATATTATAAAAATTATTAATTTGTATATTTTTATATAATGGATTATTATATGCATGTGTATTTTTTTTATCACATTTCATAAATTTGGTCATTTTATTTGCATGAGTTTGTTTTCACATCACCTTGCACTTTATTCACTGTGTGGCATGTTATTCATCACTTTATATTTATATATTTATATTTTTTATGCACTAAGATCGAGTTGTATTGATTATTTGTCCAATATTAGGTGGCCAGTTGCTCTGCCCTCCAGGGACCAATGACGGGGCTAGATACAGATTACCTTATCTGGCGCTGTGCCTTCCATGTTGGAACACACGTGAGTTTGCGGTCAGGTGATCCTCTGGGAGTTGGTCAGCTGTCTGACTGTGAACAGAGCCTGGTCCTGGATATCCGGCATGCATTCCAAAGTGGAACGCATCGGTATTCTGGACATATTATATAGGCCTACTCGGATGTAATCCCTACATCGGTATACTTAATAACGGAGTGGGGAGTGCTGTATTATTATTTCTAATTATTTAATAGGGATGGATTTGGCTGTTCTCTATTATAAACCGGATGTGATGACGTGCGTTCCAGGGTCGAACGCACGCCGGAGCATATGGGGGGATATACACTGGATTCCTGTTATGTAAGTTTTTCACCTGTTGTACTGTATACAGTTGCAAGAAAAAGTATGTGAACCCTTTGGAATGTTATGGATTTCTGCACAAATTGGTCATAAAATGTGATCTGATCTTCATCTAAGTCACAACAATAGACAATCACAGTCTGCTTAAACTAATAACACACAAACAATTTAATGTTACCATGTTTTTATTGAACACACCATGTAAACATTCACAGTGCAGGTGGAAAAAGTATGTGAACCCCTAGACTAATGACATCTCCAAGAGCTAATTGGAGTGTTGTGTCAGCCAACTGGAGTCCAATCAATGAGATGAGATTGGAGGTGTTGGTTACAGTTGCCCTGCCCTATAAAAAACACACACCAGTTCTGGATTTGCTTTTCACAAGAAGCATTGCCTGATGTGAATGATGCCTCGCACAAAAGAGCTCTCAGAAGACCTACGATTAAGAATTTTTGACTTGCATAAAGCTGGAAAGGGTTATAAAAGTATCTCCAAAAGCCTTGCTGTTCATCAGTCCACGGTAAGACAAATTGTCTATAAATGGAGAAAGTTCAGCACTGCTGCTACTCTCTCTAGGAGTGGTCGTCCTGTAAAGATGACTGCAAGAGCACAGCGCAGACTGCTCAATGAGGTGAAGAAGAATCCTAAAGTGTCAGCTAAAGACTTACAAAAGTCTCTGGCATATGCTAACATCCCTGTTAGCGAATCTACGATACGTAAAACACTAAACAAGAATGGATTTCATGGGAGGATACCAAAGAGGAAGCCACTGCTGTCCAAAAAAAACATTGTTGCACGTTTACAGTTTGCACAAGAGCACCTGGATGTTCCACAGCAGTACTGGCAAAATATTCTCTGGACAGATGAAACCAAAGTTGAGTTGTTTGGAAGAAACACACAACACTATGTGTGGAGAAAAAGAGGCACAGCACACCAACATCAAAACCTCATCCCAACTGTGAAGTACAAACCGGATTCCAAAAAAGTTGGGACACTAAACAAATTGTGAATAAAAACTGAATGCAATGATGTGGAGGTGGCAAATGTCAATATTTTATTTGTAATAGAACGTAGATGACAGATCAAACGTTTAATCCGAGTAAATGTATAATTTTAAAGGAAAAATACGTTGATTCAAAATCTCACGGTGTCAACAAATCCCCAAAAAGTAGCAATAAGAGGCTGGAAAAAGTAAATTTGAGCAAAACGAAGAGCTGGAAGACCAATTAACACTAATTAGGTCAATTGGCAACATGATTGGGTATAAAAAGAGCTTCTCAGAGTGGCAGTGTCTCTCAGAAGCCAAGATGGGTAGAGGATCACCAATTCCCACAATGTTGCGCAGAAAGATAGTGGAGCAATATCAGAAAGGTGTTACCCAGAAAAATTGCAAAGACTTTGCATCTATCATCATCAACTGTGCATAACATCATCCGAAGATTCAGAGAATCTGGAACAATCTCTGTGCGTAAGGGTCAAGGCCGTAAAACCATACTGGATGCCTGTGATCTCCGGGCCCTTAAACGACACTGCACCACAAACAGGAATGCTACTGTAAAGGAAATCACAGAATGGGCTCAGGAATACTTCCAGAAACCATTGTCAGTGAACACAATCCACCGTGCCATCCGCCGTTGCCAGCTAAAACTCTACAGTGCAAAGAAGAAGCCATTTCTAAGCAAGATCCACAAGCTCAGGCGTTTTCACTGGGCCAGGGATCATTTAAAATGGAGTGTGGCAAAATGGAAGACTGTTCTGTGGTCAGACGAGTCACGATTCGAAGTTCTTTTTGGAAATCTGGGACGCCATGTCATCCGGACCAAAGAGGACAAGGATAACCCAAGTTGTTATCAACGCTCAGTTCAGAAGCCTGCATCTCTGGTGGTATGGGGTTGCATGAGTGCGTGTGGCATGGGCAGCTTGCATGTCTGGAAAGGCACCATCAATGCAGAAAAATATATTCAGGTTCTAGAACAACATATGCTCCCATCCAGACGTCATCTGTTTCAGGGAAGACCCTGCATTTTTCAACAAGATAATGCAAGACCACATTCTGCATCAATCACAACATCATGGCTGCGTAGGAGAAGGATCCGGGTACTGAAATGGCCAGTCTGCAGTCCAGATCTTTCACCTATAGAGAACATTTGGCGCATCATAAAGAGGAAGGTGCAACAAAGAAGGCCCAAGACGATTGAACAGTTAGAGGCCTGTATTAGACAAGAATGGGAGAGCATTCCTATTTCTAAATTTGAGAAACTGGTCTCCTCGGTCCCCAGACGTCTGTTGAGTGTTGTAAGAAGAAGGGGAGATGCCACACAGTGGTGAAAATGGCCTTGTCCCAACTTTTTGGGGATTTGTTGACACCATGAAATTCTGATTCAACATATTTTTCCCTTAAAATGGTACATTTTCTCAGTTTAAACTTTTGTTCCGTGATTTATGTTCTATTCTGAATAAAATATTAGAAGTTGGCACCTCCACATCATTGCATTCAGTTTTTATTCACGATTTGTATAGTGTCCCAACTTTTTTGGAATCCGGTTTGTATGATGGTGGGGGCATCATGGTTTGGGGCTGCTTTGCTGCGTCAGGGCCTGGACGGATTGCTATCATCGAAGGAAAAATTTATTCCCACGTTTATCAAGACATTTTGCAGGAGAACTTAAGGCCATCTGTCCACCAGCTGAAGCTCAACAGAAGATGGGTGTTGCAGCAGGACAACGACCCAAAGCATAGAAGTAAATCAACAACAGAATGGCTTAAACAGAAGAAAATACGCCTTCTGGAGTGGCCCAGTCAGAGTCCTGACCTCAACCCGATTGAGATGCTGTGGCATGACCTCAAGAAAGCGATTCACACCAGACATCCCAAGAATATTGCTGAACTGAAACAGTTCTGTAAAGAGGAATGGTGAAGAATTACTCCTGACCATTGTGCACGTCTGATCTGCAACTACAGGATACGTTTGGTTGAAGTTATTGCTGCCAAAGGAGGTTCAACCCGTTATTAAATCCAAGGGTTCACATACTTTTTCCACCTGCACTGTGAATGTTTACATGGTGTGTTCAATAAAAACATGGTAACATTTAATTCTTTGTGTGTTATTAGTTTAAGCAGGCTGTATGCTTAAAGACTAAATGTCTGTGTATTAAAGATTGTTAAATTGTACAGGGGTCTGTAACACAAGAAGGTGAAAGTACATATCGTAGGGTGTGTATGTGTATTAGACAGAAGGTAGGGATATGTATCTTGTGTATTAGGGAGAGTAAGGGGTATATATCTAGTGCTGATACACGTGTAGGTGAAGAGCCGCTCTGACATAATTAGTCTCTTTCATATTATAAGCTCCCCTTATATATAATTTACTTACAGTTCTGAAGACTCAGGGGTGGTGGCTGGCTTGGCCTCAGGGGTGCTGGCTGGCTTGGCCGGGCAGAAGGAGTGTGGGAGACTGTGAGGCCTTTTTTCTCCAAGCTGCTCCGGAAAAAAAAAAATCATTACACCTCAGGTCAGACCACCAATCAGACCCCCAATGTTAATCAGACCTCAGCTGACAGCCCCAATAAGATCCCCAATAAGACCTCAGATCACACCTCAGCTCAGACGCCAATATTAATGACCCCCCAATCAGACCTCAGATAAGAGCCCCATGCCTCATAGCAGCCCTCAGTAGCCTCTCACCAGCCCCCAGTAGCCTCTCCATCAGCCCCCAGTGCCTCTCCATCAGCTCCCAGTGCCTCTCCATCAGCCCCCAGTGCCTCTCCATCAGCCCCCAGTGCCTCTCATAATCCCCCAGTGCCTCTCTATCAGCCCTCAGTGCCTCTCACCAGCCCCCAGTTCCTCTCCATCAGCCCCCAGTGCCTCTCACCAGCCCCCAGTGCCTCTCCATCAGCCCCCAGTGTTTCTCACCAGCCCCCAGTGCCTCTCCATCAGCCCCCAGTGCCTCTCATCAGCCCCCAGTGCCTCTCATCAGCCCCCAGTGCCTCTCACCAGCCCCCCAGTGCCTCTCACCAGCCCCCAGTGCCTCTCTATCAGCCCCTAGTGCCTCTCACCAGCCCCCAGTGCCTCTCCATCAGCCCCCAGTGCCTCTCACCAGCCCCCAGTGCCTCTCCATCAGCCCCCAGTGCCTCTCACCAGCCCCCAGTACCCTCTCCATCACCCCTCAGTGCCTCTCACCAGCCCCCAGTACCATATCCATCAGCCCCCAGTGCGCCCTCCCCGGTATTAAAATCATTGGTAGGCAGTGCACCCTCCCCCCCTTGGTATTAAAATCATTGTGGGCAGTGCACCCTCCCCTCCCGTATTAAAATCATTGGCGGGCAGTGTGCCTTTCCCCCAAGGTATTAAAATCATTGGTGGGCAGTGCACCCTCCCCCCCTCCCCTGTATTAAAATCATTGGTGGGCAGTGTGCCCTCCCCCCTCCCCTGTATTAAAATCATTGGTGGGCAGTGTGCCCTCCCCCCAGGTATTAAAATCATTGGTGGGCAGTGTGGACCCCCCTTGTATTAAAATCATTGGTGGGCAGTGCGCCCCCCCAAAATTGGTGGCAGCGGCAGTTCCAATCAGAGTCCCAGCAGTGTAATGCTGGGGCTCCGATCGGTTACCATGGCAGCCAGGACGCTACTGGAGTCCTGTCTGCCATGGCCAGTTACTCTGCAGCATACTTACATGCACTGTGGCCGCCTGGCGCTCCTTCTTCTTGTAACTCGTCACAGGTCTGTGCGGCGCATTGCTTATGCTTATAGCAATGCTCCGCACAGACCTGTGACAAGTTACAAGAAGGAGAAACGCCCGGCGACCACAGCGCACGTAAGTATGCTGCAGAGTAACTGACCATGGCAGCCAGGACTTCAGTAGCATCCTGGCTGCCATGGTAACCGATCGGAGCCCCAGCATTACACTGCTGGGACTCCGATCGGAACTGCCGCTGCCACCAATGAGGGGGGAGGGGGGAAACCCTATCGCACCGCCACTCGCACTGCCACTGCTTTACTGTGGCTCTCCTGGCTTGAGGGGGCCCTGTGGCCCCCCTGACTTAGGGGCCCGGTGGCAATTGCGACCGCTGCTACCCCTATAGCTACGCCAATGTCTTTGTGGAGTAAATGTCTGTTCAGTTCCTCTACTCTGGTGTAATGATTCCAGCTAGGGGAATTTCCCACACAGGCTGTGTGTGAGGCTGGCTGTGATTGGTCAAGACTCCTGCTCAGTGTGAGGCTGGCTGTGATTGGTCAAGACTCCTGGGCAGTAACAACAGCTTAACTCTATGCTTTCTGTTGTGTCTGCTTTGTCATTGAGCTTACCTCACATCAATATTATGAATCTTAAAGGCATATTATCTTTTTCTGCTTCTGTGAACACAATATATAACTGTTACATGACATCCAAAAATGTGAAGTAACAGTAATTAACTCTGCTTTTGTTTTTAACATATAAACATAGGAACTGTATTATGGTTATTGGCAGGTCTAGCTATGTACATATATAAGCCGTATTAGCAACCTAGGACAGGTCTTAGCTGGCCAGCTACAGCGGCAGCATCAGGAGGCCAGAGAGTGGCAAGGTGACATAGTGTGGAGGTGGCAGCAGTATGAGGAGACCACAGAGTGACCCGGTGACAGAGTGAAGAGGTAGGTGGCAATACCAGTACCAGCTGAAGATGGTGGGTGAAAGAAGGAGCACTTGGCATCAGATGTGTGGCATTAGGCGTGTAGCAGCATCAGAATAGTAGCCGAGGCAGGTAGCCAGAAGAAACTGGTCTCTTTTGTCAAAGTCTTGGTGTGGCACTATGGATGATCTAATCTGATGCATCAGGCATTGGTGGATGGAAATCCTGACTAATCCACGCCTGATTCATCTTGACAAAGGTCAGTCTCTCCTCATTTTGGGTGGACATGCGAGTTCTTGTTGGGGTAACTATGGCCCCCAATGCACTAAACACCCGCTCTGAAGCCACACTACTGGCCGGGCAGGACAGCTTTTCCAGGGCGAACTTGGTCAGTTGCGGCCAGTTTGGCTGCCCAGTAGTCCAGCGGAACTTCAATGATGGCTGGCAGGGTGCACTCCAAGTATGCCACCACCTGCTGGTTCAAGTTCTGCTCCAGGTCTTGATGCTGCTGCTGGTGAGTAGTTTCTTCACTAGGCGGGTGAAGGAAGCTGCTCATCAGCGACTCTAGACTCTAGGCTGCTGCTGATGGAGATGGTACTGCTTCAGGAACCGCTTGACAACCAGATTGAACACGTGTGTGCCACGGCGGGGAGTAGGGGAAAACCCCCTACCGTGCAATGACAGTGGCTGCAACGCCAGATAGCAGGGAACAGGGAGCAGGTCACCTCCTAATGCAACCCTGAAATCTCCCTAGACTCCTAGTGCATGAGCCTCCTCTGAAGGTAAGGGGGCTCATGCTCACCAACCTAGAACCCTAGGTATCCCTGCTATGCCCTAGGCCTGATGACAGGGCAGAGACCACCCATTCATCCTTCACCATGGATGAATGGTGTCCCCAGAGGCCAGTAGCTGGCAGGATGCAAGACTATGGGATAAGCAGTACGGCAGGTAAGTAACACAGCAACAAAACAAATGCTATCCACACTTACCTGCCGCAGCCGAGATGGAAGGACGGCTCCAGGCTGGGAAGCCCACAGTCTTGCTATTGCTTAAACCCCTCCAGGAAAACAAGCCCCTTTCGGAGCAGGCACACCAACATATACAGTCAGATCCATAAATATTAGGACATTGACACAATTCTAACATTTTTGCCTCTAAACACCACCACAATGGATTTGAAAAGAAACGAACAAGACGTGCTTTAACTGCAGAGTGTCAGCTTTAATTTGAGGGTATTTACATCCAAATCAGGTGAACGGTGTAGGAATGACAACAGTTTGCATATATGCCTCCCACTTGTTAAGGAACCAAAAGTAATGGGACAGAATAATATTCATAAATCAAACTTTCACTTTTTAATACTTGGTTGCAAATCCTTTGCAGTTAATTACAGCCTGAAGTCTGGAACGCATAGACATCACCAGACGCTGGGTTTCAACACTGGTGATGCTCTGCCAGGCCTATACTGCAACTGTCTTCAGTTCCTGCTTGTTCTTGGGGCATTTCCCTTTCAGTTTTGTCTTCAGCAAGTGAAATGCATGCTCAATCGGATTCAGGTCAGATGAGGGACTTGGCCATTGCAGAACATTCCACTTCTTTCCCTTAAAAAAATCTTTGGTTGCTTTTGCAGTATGCTTTGGGTCATTGTCCATCTGCACTGTGAAGCGCCATCCAATGAGTTCTGAAGCATTTGGCTGAATATGAGCAGATAATATTGCCCGAAACACTTTAGAATTCCTCCTGCTGCTTTGGTCAGCAGTCACATCATCAATAAATACAAGAGAACCAGTTCCATTGGCAGCCATACATGCCAACGCCATGACACTACCACAACCATGCTTCACTGATGAGGTGGTATGCTTAGGATCATGAGCAATTCCTTTCCTTCTACATACTCTTCTCTTTCCATCACTCTGGTACAAGTTGATCTTGGTCTCATCTGTCCATAGGATGTTGTTCCAGAACTGTGAAGGCTTTTTTAGATGTCGTTTGGCAAACTCTAATCTGACCTTCCTGTTTTTGAGGCTCACCAATGGTTTACATCTTGTGGTGAACCCTCTGTATTCACTCTGGTGAAGTCTTCTCTTGATTGTTGACTTTGACACACATACACCTACCTCCTGGAGAGTGTTCTTGATCTAGCCAACTGTTGTGAAGGGTGTTTTCTTCACCAGGGAAAGAATTCTTTGGTCATCCACCACAGTTGTTTTCCGTGGTCTTCCGGGTCTTTTGGTGTTGCTGAGCTCCTTCTTTTTAAGAATGTTCCAAACAGTTGTTTTGGCCATGCCTAATGTTTTTGCTATCTCTCTGATGGGTTTGTTGTGTTTTTTTCAGCCTAATGATGGCTTGCTTCACTGATAGGGACAGCTCTTTGGATCTCATCTTGAGAGTTGACAGCAACAGATTCCAAATGCAAATAGCACACTTGAAATGAACTCTGGACCTTTTATCTGCTCATTGTAATTGGGATAATGAGGGAATAACACACACCTGGCCATGGAACAGCCGAGAAGCCAATTGTCCCATTACTTTTGGTTCCTTAACAAGTGGGAGGCACAAATGTAAACTGTTGTAATTCCTACATCGTTCACCTGATTTGGATGTAAATACCCTCAAATTAAAGCTGAGAGTCTGCAGTTAAAGCACATCTTGTTCGTTTCATTTCAAATCCATTGTGGTGGTTTATAGAGCCAAAAATGTTAGAATTGTGTCGATGTCCCAATATTTATGGACCTGACTGTAAACATCCAAAGAAAGACCACACCAAAACAACATACACCAGGTGGGGGAGGAATAACAGAAACACACCGGAGGGGACACACAGCCAGTGCAAGGTAAACAATATAATAAATAAGTGTGACTCACACAGACACCACATTCAGCCAGGGAGCAAAGCTCCTACACAGACTGACAACCAACAAACTCTGACCTCAGGCTCCAACACACCAATATATAAGGAGGCCTGAGGTCACACCCACCACACCACTAGTAATTAACCCCGTGCCAACCAAAACAGGGAAAACACCATATAAAAGGAAAGTGCACGTGCAAACAACAAACTACACGTTGCCACAGGCAACGAGTCTGCACGGCAACCGCGTCACGGTCAAACACTAAAATGACCGTGACAGTGTGCCATGCAGGGCGCATGGCTCAGCCCTCCTTGATGCAGTGCTGACACCATGTTCTTCCCGTTGGCAGTCACCATGGTTCCAATTTTAATTTGTCGAGGAGAAAGCAAGGATTCGATTTCTTGCTGAAGGACACGGAGGAGTTCCTCCACTGATTGACTCCATTTTCCCAGGCAAACGAGGTGCAAAACAGCGTGACACCGCCGTGCCCTGCACATGTAGTATGCTGGAGGGGCACTGAAAATTGTCCCTGCAGTGGCGGCTGAGTACATGGTGGAGGATGAGGAGGCAGAGGCGGATATTGTCGCAGGACCAACGGCGTGAGAACGTGGAGGCGGAAGCGGCGTTACCTGGCCAAGTTGCTGGTGTGGCTGTGCATAAACCACATTCACCCAGTGGGCCGTGAAGGACATGTATTGTCCCTGACCGTAGTTACAGCTCCACACATTGGCGCTGCCGTGCACTTTGGCACACACAGACTGGCCCACCTTCTGTTCTACATGTGTGTGCAGGGCTGGTACAGCCTTTTTGGCAAAGAAATGACGGCTTGGGACTATCCACCTTGGCTCGGTACAAGCCATCAGTTCTCTTAAAGGTTCAGAGTCCACCACTTGGAAAGGGTAGGACTGCAGCAACAGCAATTTGGACAGGAGCACATTCAGCTTCTGCGCCGTTAAATGAGTGCACACATACTGTTGTCTCTTGGCAATCACCTCGGTGATCGATTGCTGACGGAATGACTGATGGATAGAGTTGAGCGAACACCTGGATGTTCGGGTTCGAGAAGTTCGGCCGAACTTCCCGGAAATGTTCGGGTTCGGGATCCGACCTCGACCCGAACTTCGCCCCGAACCCCATTGAAGTCAATGGGGACCCGAACTTTTTGGCACTAAAAAGGCTGTAAAATAGCCCAGGAAAGGGCTAGAGGGCTGCAAAAGGCAGCAAAATGTAGGTAAATCCCGTGCAAACAAATGTGGATAGGGAAATGAATAAAAATAAAAATTAAATAAATTATGTCATAGCAGAGAATCAGGCTTCATGACACCCACCACTGGAACAGTCCATTGTCAGATATTTAGGCCCCGGCACCCAGACAGAGGAGAGAGGTCCCATAGCAGAGAATCAGGCTTCACGTCACCCACCACTGGAACAGGCCACTGTCAGATATTTTTAGGCCCCGGCACCCAGACAGAGGAGAGAGGTCCCATAGCAGAGAATCAGGCTTCATGTCATAGCAGAGAATGGGAGCAACGGAGGTGGGCGCAGCCTGGGCGTAGTGCTCTTTGACTTGGGGGGAAGTTCAGGCAGCTGAGGGTTAAGGTTAGGTCGTGGGGAGGGGTCTCGGTCAGTTTTTTTCCCGGGCAGTATATGAAGGAAATGGGGGGCGGAGTTTATCAGTCAGGAGCTTGTGAAGAAGCAGGAAGGTTTTTAAGGTTTGGAAGGATTTTTTGCTGGGAGTTATGGAGTCTTTGGACATTTTATTGGACGCGGTGAAGGCAGCGGCAGAGAGACATGGGGCCGATTGGTTGCAGCAGAGTCTGCAAGCTGTATTGGCGGGTCCGGTTCCCACACCGGCCGCCCCTGCTGCTAGGCCTAGGGCTAGGAGGTCTGTGCCCCCAGAGAGGCTGAGCCCTGAGGCTACCCCACGGGTGCGGCGGCACTTAAGGAGCCCCAGCAGGGACCCTTCGTTGCGGGCGGCGAGGGCTGTGAGCCCTGCGCCTCGCCGCCGCAGCGGGAGGAATCCTGTTCGGCGCCGGGCACCAGAGGGAGAGGACCGGGCTGTGCCTGTCACCTCGTCCTATTCACGGCGTGGGAGGAGCTATGCAGGTGCGGCGTCTCCCCTTGTGGCCTTGTCGGACGGGGAGCGAGCCAGGCGTCGGCCCTTACCTGAGGAGCGGGCGGCGAGTCGACCACGGCGGGGAGAGGAGCGTGCGGCACCACAGCCTTCCGGTGGGGGCCTGGATCCTGGAGTGAGGTCAGCAGTGGTGCGTGTTGCGCCGCGGCCCTTGTCGCAGGGCCGGCGGCGTTCTTCAGTGAGACTGCAGAGGAGCGGGCGGAGCGCGGCAGCGACACCGGTGGCTGTCCCCGGTACTGCAACTGGATTTGTTCAGGAGGCCAAGGTTGCTGTAGGAGCTGGACTAGGAGATGCTGCAGTACTGGACGACTGCAGTGATGGAGATATTTCGGATGCGGCTGCCGGTTCCCCTGCCGGTGAGCCTGGACGGAGGCGGTTTACGTCGGTTGCCGGGGGCGACGAGAGACGGCGGCCGCCTGTCGGTGGGCCTGGACAGCGGGCGGAAGTGGAGGACGGCGAGGTGAGCCAGGACGACTCTGGAGCTGACGACGGGCGGATGGACGAGGATGGAGCCGGTCCGGCGGCAGCGCAGCTGAGCGGACCATCGATGGCGGGAGTGTCTGGGTGGACCGTGGCTGCTGGGCGGATACCTCAGGGCCGGTCAGGTGAGGGGCCTTCGGGTCAGCAACGGGCTCCTGTTGAGCAATCGGTGGGGGGGGGGGGGGGTTTTGCAGGGCCAGGGGTTGGCGCAGGAATTGCTAGAGGGGATGGTGTCGCTTTTGTCTAGGTTGGGGTCGGGTGTGCGGGAGTCACCTGCGGCAGTATGGGCTCCAGAGGTGTCCGGTGTTACGAGGTGTCAGTCTGGCGGGGTCGGCTCGAGTAGCGTTGGGGCGGATGTGGAGGCGCCGGGGACTGGGGATGTGTCGGTCGGTGTTGGGGAGAAAGGAAAAGTCGGGGACGAGGTGCGGTTGGCGGACGCAGCTAAGGGTGAGGTCTACGTCTGTTTTGAGGGGCCGCTGGGGGCTCATTTGAAGGCGGAGGTTAAAGAGAAGATCTGGAAGGACGAGTATGTGGAGATATTCTCTTTGCTTCAGTTGGAAAAGTTTAGTTTGGATAGGGTTAGGCCTGATGAGTCCAAAAAGGAGGAGGAGGAGAAGCGGCGGTATCGGTTGATACCGCGGACGTATTTGAATTGGCTGCAGGCTTTTGCCATTCTGGCAAGTGTGGTGGGAGAAAAAGCGCCGGAGCACTGTTCCGCGCTTTTCTGTTACATGGATGCCATTGGTGAGGCCTATAGGACGTATGGGGGTGTGGCATGGTTGAGGTACGACGAGCAGTTTCGTCAGCGGAAGGCGGTCCGGGCGAGTATTCGCTGGGATCACAAAAATATCGGTCTTTGGATGCGGCTTATGGCGGCTCCGAAGGTGGGGCATCAGTCCTTTCGTGGGGCAGCCGGGGGTCCCTCGGCGTCCGAACCTGGTGTTGGGCAAAAGAAGGGTTGCTGTTGGCAGTTCAATGAGGGTTATTGCAGATACCTCGCCGACTGTCGGTTCAAGCACGAGTGTTCCGGATGCGGTGGGGCGCACAGTCTGTCACGGTGTTTCAAGCGGGGGCGAGGGAAAGGAGTTGATGGGGCGCAGAAGAGGGGCGACGCCGGTGAAGGTGGAAGAGATGTTGCCGTGGTTAGAGAGGTACCCAGATAGGGCTGCAGCGGCTTTGTTGTTTGTTGGTTTCAGGGATGGTTTTCGGATCCCGTGTTTTTCGGTTAGCCCGGTTGTGGCTCCCCGTAACTTGACGTCGGCTTTGCGTAGGCCGGATGTGGTAGCGGAGAAGATTGGTAAGGAGATCGCGGCGGGGCGGGTCGCTGGCCCATTTGCGGAATCCCCGTTGTCAGGTTTGTGGGTGTCACCGTTGGGTTTGGTCCCAAAAAAGGAGGCGGGCATGTTTAGGCTCATACACCACTTGTCGTTTCCTGAGGGTAGTTCTGTTAATGATGGTATTGCTGAGGAGCTTTGTTCGGTTTCGTATACTTCATTTGATGAGGCGGTTCGGTGGGTGCGTCGTTTTAAAAAAGGGGCTTTGTTGGCGAAGACGGATATAGAGGCCGCTTTTCGTTTGTTACCCATTCATCCGGACAGTTTGCATTTGTTGGGGTTTAAGTGGGAAGGCAGTTTTTATGTTGATTGTTGTCTGCCGATGGGTTGTGCAATTTCATGTTCTTTGTTTGAGAAGTTTGCTTCCTTTTTGGAGTGGGTGGTGAAGCAGGAGGCGGGTTGGACTTCTGTTTTACATTATCTTGACGAGTCATAGTCATAGCAGAGAATCAGGCTTCATGTCATAGCAGAGAATCAGGCTTCACGTCACCCACCACTGGAACAGGCTATTGTAAGATATTTAGGCTCCGGCACCCAGACAGAGGAGAGAGGTCCCATAGCAGAGAATCAGGCTTCATGTCACCCAACACTGGAACAGGCCATTGTCAGATATTTTTAGGCCCCGGCACCCAGACAGAGGAGAGAGGTCCCATAGCAGAGAATCAGGCTTCATGTCATAGCAGAGAATCATGCTTCATGTCACCCAACACTGGAACAGGCCACTGTCAGATATTTTTAGGCCCCGGCACGCAGACAGAGGAGAGGTTCATTCAACTTTGGGTTGCCCCACAATATAATGGTAAAATGAAAATAAAAAAAGGATTGAATGAGGAAGTGCCCTGGAGTACAATAATATATGGTTAAGGGGAGGTAGTTATAAATGTCTAATCTGCACAAGGGATGGACAGGTCCTGTGGGATCCATGCTTGGTTCATTTTTGTACCTGGCCTCTGCTGTTGCAAAAAACCTCCCTCTGAGTCACTTTGAAGAGACTGGCCTGAAAGTGCTAAAAATGACCCCTCTTCCTCCTCCTCCTCCTCCTCCTGGGCCACCTCCTCTTCCATCATCGCCCTAAGTGTTTTCTCAAGGAGACATAGAAGTGGTATTGTAACGCTGATAACGGCGTCATCGCCACTGGCCATGTTGGTGGAGTACTCGAAACAGCGCAACAGGGCACACAGGTCTCGCATGGAGGCCCAGTCATTGGTGGTGAAGTGGTGCTGTTCCGCAGTGCGACTGACCCATGCGTGCTGCAGCTGAAACTCCACTATGGCCTGCTGCTGCTCGCACAGTCTGTCCAGCATGTGCAAGGTGGAGTTCCACCTGGTGGGCACGTTGCATATGAGGCGGTGAGCGGGAAGGCAGAAGTTACGCTGTAGCGCAGACAGGCGAGCAGCGGCAGTGTGTGAACGCCGGAAGCGCGCACAGACGGCCCGCACTTTATGCAGCAGCTCTGACATGTTGGGGTAGTTGTGAATGAACTTCTGCACCACCAAATTCAGCACATGCGCCAGGCAAGGGATGTGCGTCAAACCTGCTAGTCCCAGAGCTGCAACGAGATTTTGCCCATTATCGCACACCACCAGGCCGGGCTTGAGGCTCAGTGGCAGCAACCACTCGTCGGTCTGTTGTTCTATACCCCGCCACAACTCCTGTGCGGTGTGGGGCCTGTCCCACAAACATAAGAGTTTCAGAACGGCCTGCTGACGATTTACCCCGGGCTGTGCTGAAGTTGGTGGTGAAGGTGTGTGGCTGACTGGATGAGCAGGTGGAAGAAGAGGAGGAGGAAGCCGAGTAGGAGGAGGAGGCAACAGGAGGCAAAGAATGTTGCCCTGCGATCCTTGGCGGCGGAAGGACGTGCGCCAAACAGCTCTCCGCCTGGGGCCCAGCCGCCACTACATTTACACAGTGTGCAGTTAGGGAGATATAGCGTCCCTGGCCGTGCTTACTGGTCCACGTATCTGTGGTTAGGTGGACCTTGCCACAGATGGCGTTGCGCAGTGCACACTTGATTTTATCGGATACTTGGTTGTGCAGGGAAGGCACGGCTCTCTTGGAGAAGTAGTGGCGGCTGGGAACAACATACTGTGGGACAGCAAGCGACATGAGCTGTTTGAAGCTGTCTGTGTCCACCAGCCTGAATGACAGCATTTCATAGTCCAATAGTTTAAAAATGCTGGCATTCAGGGCCAGGGATCGAGGGTGGCTAGGTGGGAATTTACGCTTTCTCTCAAATGTTTGTGAGATGGAGAGCTGAACGCTGCGGTGTGACATGGTTGAGATGCTTGGTGATGCAGGTGGTGGTGTTGGTGGTACATCTTCTGTTTGCTGGGCGGCAGGTGCCAACGTTCCTCCAGAGGCAGAGGAAGAGGCCGAGGCAGCAGCAGAAGAAGTAGCAGGGGGAGCCTGAGTGAGTTCCTTGTTTTTAAGGTGTTTATTCCACTGCAGTTCATGCTTTGCATGCAGGTGCCTGGTCATGCAGGTTGTGCTAAGGTTCAGAACGTTAATGCCTCGCTTCAGGCTCTGATGGCACAGCGTGCAAACCACTCGGGTCTTGTCATCAGCACATTGTTTGAAGAACTGCCACGCCAGGGAACTCCTTGAAGCTACCTTTGGGGTGCTCGGTCCCAGATGGCGGTGGCCAGTAGCAGGCGGACACTCTTGGCGGCGGGTGTTCTGCTTTTGCCCACTGCTCCCTCTTTTGCTACGCTGTTGGCTCGGTCTCACCACTGCCTCTTCGTCCAAACTCTGAAAGTCAGTGGCACGACCTTCATTCCATGTGGGGTCTAGTACCTCATCGTCCCCTGCATCGTCTTCCACCCAGTCTTCCTCCCTGGCCTCCTGTTCAGTCTGCACACTGCAGAAAGACGCAGCAGTTGGCACCTGTGTTTCATCATCAGAGACGTGCTGAGGTGGTATTCCCATGTCCTCATCATCAGGAAACATAAGTGGTTGTGCGTCAGTGCATTCTATGTCTTCCACCGCTGGGGAAGGGCTAGGTGGATGCCCTTGGGAAACCCTGCCAGCAGAGTCTTTAAACAGCATAAGAGACTGCTGCATAAGTTGAGGCTCAGACAGTTTCCCTGATATGCATGGGGGTGATGTGACAGACTGATGGGCTTGGTTTTCAGGCGCCATCTGTGCGCTTTCTGCAGAAGACTGGGTGGGAGATAATGTGAATGTGCTGGATCCACTGTCGGACACCCAATTGACTAATGCCTGTACCTGCTCAGGCCTTACCATCCTTAGAACGGCATTGGGCCCCACCAAATATCGCTGTAAATTCTGGCGGCTACTGGGACCTGAGGTAGTTGGTTCACTAGGACGTGTGGCTGTGGCAGAACAGCCGCGTCCTCTCCCAGCACCAGAGGGTCCACTAACACCACCACGACCATGTCCGCGTCCGCCTCCCTTACTAGATGTTTTCCTCATTGTTACCGTTCACCACAATAAGAAAAAATTTTTGGGGCCCAATGTATTGAATTCCAATTCACGCCTTTTTTACAGGCACCTAACACTATCTAGCTATCTACTTAGGTACCGCATTACACTAATACAGGCACAGCAGTAACCACAGATTTAGCTGAATATAAATTGTAGGCCTATTATTTAGGCGCTGGATGACAGGTATACGTTTACGGACAGAATTAGACTTGGTGATGTACGGTAGCGTTTGAAGTTATTATTGAGAATGACCCTATCCGCACCTTCAATCTAATATACCCTTTTATGGATAGATTTAAACTTGGCCTGATACAGCAGAAAACAATTATTTAGGGAATTGCTAAGTTGGGAATTGTATTGAACCCAGAACAAAAACTGTGCTTTGGCAGACTCTAAATAACTTTGCCAGGCACAGCAGTAACCACAGAGTTAGCTGAGTATAAATTGGAGGCCTAGTATTTAGGCGCTGGATGACAGGTATACGTTTACGGACAGAATTAGACTTGGTGATGCATGGAAGCGTTTGAAGTTATTGAGAATGACCCTATCCGCACCTTCAATCTAATATACCCTTTTATGGATAGATTTAAACTTGGCCTGATACAGCAGAAAACAATTATTTAGGGAATTGCTAAGTTGGGAATTGTATTCAACCCAGAACAAAAATTGTGCTTCGGCAGACAGCAGACAGTATTACAATTGGCTAGCCACAGTTGAAACACCAGATTTAGGGTACTGCTATTTTGGCAATTGTATTTTATCCCTCAATAAAATAGCAAGCACAGCCAAGCCCCTGATGTAGGATATAGCAAAAAAAAAACACACTATTGATGGTTAAAAATGGACTTGGTGGCAGCTTGTGCTGGCGCACCACAAGACACAAAATGGCCGCCGATCACCCCAGAAAAAAGTGACTGAAAAACGCTCTGGGCAGCCTTAAAACAGTGAGCAATTGAATAGCAGAGGTTGTATGATACACAGCTGTATATCGATCACTTCAGTAAATAAATCACTGCCTAATCTCGCCCTAACAGCAGCAGCTGCATCCTATCCCTACACGGATCAGAGCAGAGTGACGTGCGGCGCTACGTGACTCCAGCTTAATTAGAGGCTGGGTCACATGCTGCACTGGCTAATCACAGCCATGCCAATAGTAGGCATGGCTGTGATGTCCTCTTGGGGCAAGTAGTATGACGCTTGTTGATTGGCTGCTTTGCAGCCTTTCAAAAAGCGCCAAGAAAGCGCCGAACACCGAACCCGAACCCAGACTTTTAAGAAAATGTTCGGGTTCGGGTCCGTGTCACGAACACCCCAAAACTATACAGTTCGGGTTCGCTCATCTCTACTGATGGAGAGTAGGAGGAGGAGGAGCAGGAGAATCAGGACCAGTAGATGATGGGAAGGACAGACAGCTCCCTTCGGCTGAGGTGGTGGAGCCTTTACTGCCTGAAACTGCTTCACCTTCTGCCCACAGATTCTACATATGGCCACGTTCACCGCCTCCGTCAGCTTAACAAAAAACTACCACACCGCTGAGGAGGTGATTTTACCCCCAAAACTACGCACTGACTGACTGCTACCGCTGCTGCCTCCGTGAACTTGTGCACCAATACTTCCCGGGCAGGCAGGCTCCTGCGAAGCAGGTGGTCTACCCCCGGTATGTTTGGCTCCCGACCTCCCACTGCTGCCACCCTGCTGACTCCTGGCCATGCTAGCGACTTGCTGGCTCCGCTGCTGCCTCACCCACAAGCTGCCATCCTATTCTCCCGATGATGAAGCCCCTTTGCCACCCGGCTTTCAAGTGCGATCAGCTACATCATCATCATTGATTACTGTCTGCATGTCACTGATGTCCTCCTCAACGGTCTCTGGGTCAGGAGCCTCACCACTCGCAACACCAGCTCCCACGCCACTCTTCTCATCACTACTTGCCCGCCTAGCGGAGGAAGCGGTGGATGTCTCCTCCACATATGGGCTGGCCAGTAGCTGCTGACTGTCCTCTAGTAGCTCATCCTCACTGTATAGTGGAGCTGAGCCCACAGCATACAATACTTCTCTGGCTGAGGGAACGTAAAACAACAGAGGCAGGTTGAGGACAGGTGAGTGCACAGGGCCTGCTCCCGGGCCATGCCAACTAAGGGTTGTGTCTGACTGTAGCTGGCCAGCTAATACCTGTCCTAGGTTGCTAATATAGCTTATATATTTATACAGCTAAACCTGCCAATAACCTTAATACAGTTCCAATGTTTGTGTGTTAGAGACAAAAGCAGAGTTATTTACAGTGACTTCATGTTTGGATGTCATGTAATAGTTATATTTTGTGTCCACAGAAGCAGAAAAAGATAATGTGCCTTTAAGATTCATTATATAATGTAAGGTAAGCTCAATGACACAACAGAAAGCATAAAAGGTAAACTGTTGTTGCATCTCTACATAAGTTAAGTGTCGCGTTTGTTTGTGTTTGTTATATTCCCTATTGTTTGTATCTGGGCCTGAGACAGACTTCCTTTCGTCCATCTGGGGAGGAATGGGTTGTCTCTGGTCTTAACCTTATTCCAGGGCCTTATAGGGAATAAAGGGCATAGGTATCCTGCATATGAATATTCCTACCTTCATGGTCTATTTATATTGATAGGTAGTTAGGGCCTGGATCAAGGTTGTTTAGGAGGTGTTCTGTTCCTTCCCTAGTTTCCAGGCACAGTTACTGTTCCTCTTCCATCCTGTGTTCAGTGTGGACATTTTCCCCCCACACTGATCTTAACAGTCAGTCTGGCACTCTGTGGTCTCCTCATGCTGCTGCCACTTCACCCCTCTGTCACTAGGCCACTCTGTTGTCTCCTCATGCTGCTGCCACATCAGCACTCTGTCACTGGGCAACTCTGTGGCTTCCTCATGCTGCTGCCACCTCACGACTTGGTCACTGGGTTAAGAATAAGAACTCTGTTTGAAACGCATCAATGTTGCTACACTAGTGGGTGCATGTCCTGTACATTATTTTCTACTGCCTGAATAAAGACAAGGATTTTAGCTACCAAGAAAACGTGAGTGCTGTAACTTTGTTTTATCATTAATGCTGCATGGGCTCACCGGCCTGTTCCGTGCACGCGGGTGATCCAGATAATTGAGTGAGCTGGACTTTTCTCTGTGCATTGTCACTGGGCCACTCTGTGATCTCCTCATGTTGCTGCTACCTCACCACTCTGTCACTGGGCCACTCTGTGGTCTCCTTATGCTGCTGCCACCTTACCACTCTGTGGTCTCCTCATGCTGCTGCCACCTCACCACTCTGTGGTCTCCTCATGCTTTTGCCACCTCATAACTCTGTCACTGGGCCACTCTGTGGTCTCCTCATGCTGCTGCCACCTCACCACTCTGTGGTCTCCTCATGCTGCTGCCACCTCACCACTCTGTGGTCTCCTCATGCTGATGCCACCTCACCACTCTGTCACTGGGCCACTGTGTGGTGTCCTCATGCTGCTGACACCTCACCACACTGTAACTTGTCCCCTCTATGGTCTCCTCATGCTGCTGCCACATCAACACTCTGTCACTGGGCCACTCTGTGGTCTTCTCATGCTGCTGCCACATCAAAACTCTATCACTGGGCCACTCTGTGGTTTCCTAATGCTGCTGCCAACTCAACACTCTGTCACTGTATCACTCTGTGGACTTCTCATGCTGTTCCCACCCTCCCCACTCCATTACAGGGCCTTTATTTTGCCTTTTTTGGCCTGGTTGACATCACCATTTATTTGACCCTTCTTCTGATCCTGTCTATGTAGCAGCTGTAAGGCCTATATGATATGGTCCCTATTGTGCATCAGAATTGGCTTATGACTAGGTATCCAAAAGCAGGAGTGTGTACAAAACACAGAAGACATGCACATATTCCATTCACGTGTCATCTCTGTTTTGGATCCACTCCTTTTTTTTTTGGCCTTAGCAATACTGATGGATTACTGACCAAATGCTGACCGAGTGAAGGCAGATGCTCAACAGACAGGATCTATTTTTTGGTAGTTATTGCTCTGATGGATCAGAGGAAGGGCAAAATAATCAGTGACGTCAACACAAACTTACTGCTGACACCCTCTCCACTCTGTCAGGGGTGCTCTACTTGTATCAGCATTTAATAGAACAGGTTCTATAGAAATCTATGTGGAATCAGCTTATGATGGTATAAAAGGAGTGCGATCTTTCACGCTATAGTAGGATCTTGGGCCTCTGCACGGTTCTTTATACCTGGCGCTAACATTGACCTGTAAGGCTGAGTTTACACTTGAGTTATTTGTTCAGTTTTGGCCCCATAACTGCCCAAATAAGTGAAGTTATTTTAAGAGGGATGCCTGTCATATGCGTGTCATACTGACTCACAGTACTGTCTCACTACCACAGCAGAGTCCCTATGCATATTTCTGCAAGGCACACTGTTCTACATCACTATACAGGCTCTCAGCAGCCAGGAAATAGATGTTTTTTAACACGATTCGTCACAAATAAATTTGGATCGAATCAAATCTTTTTGGGAAATTCAGCGAACCTTTTGAATCTAATGTTTGAGTTATTTGTTCAGTTTTGGCCCCATAACTGCCCAAATAAGTTAAGTGTGATTGATTCTAATAGCGACGCCTGTCATCTGCGTGTCATACTGACTCACAGTACCACAGCAGACTCCCTATGAATGTTTCTGCAAGGCACAGTGTTCTACAAAGGCTCTCTGCAGCCAGGAAATAGCTGTTTTTAATGAAATTCGTCACAAATAAATTCCGATCAAATCAAATCTTTTTGGAAAATTTGGAGAATCAACCGAATCGAATTTATGAGAAATTCGCATATCGCTACATAGTATAGTATAACTAGTTCAATAATAACATATTCGCAGTAAAATTTCTTTGCTACACATGGTCTGATGCAGTAATGGATCCTCCAACAAACATATAACAATACTGTGTTTGCGGTGAAATGTCTTTGAGCTATGCATTTAGTATCAGTAGTTCAACGATAACATTTTTGCAGTAAAATGTCTTTGCTACACATGGTCTGATGCAGTAATGCGACCTCTAACACACATATAACAATAAAGTGTTTCCGGTGAAATGTCTTTGATCTATGCATTTAGTATCATTGGTTCATATGTTTGTAGCAAAATTTCTTTGATGCAGTAATGATTTTGAAGAAATAAATAAACAGCAGAGTGATATAGTGACACTGAAGTGGAGGCTTACCTTACCATTTTTCCACACAATTACTTTTTTCTTTAGCATGATTCGCTCGTCCTCCTCTAGTGGTTTCATAATAAGTGCCACCAGTTTTTTAAAAAGGGTTGTTGTTGTCATAACCCAATTTTGTATGTACAGATCAGAGGGAAGTTCTCCTCTTTCATTAAAGTAAATATCCCGTCCAATGCAATCTTTGTAGTGAACTCGTCTTATATACTTGTTCATCTATTGTGAAGAGAGAATATACATTGCTGATGACAGGTTAGATTAAGGGCTCAGTCGGGATGAACTGTTCTACTACTTGATAGTATGTGACTAGCTCATGACAATTTACTGCTTGCTAAGGATTCAGAGTGAATAAGGCTGACCCAGAAGGATAGCTTGTTATCAGCTGTTACTCAGAGGGAAACAGCTCCACGTGTACTCTTGTATTTTTCTTCTGAACTGTTAACTGGTACCAAGAGAAAGTACTGTAAGTGAACCCGTTGGAAATTCCTGGATTTCTGCATTTATTACTAATAAAATGATGTCACAATTATAGGCAAACATAACCTAACTAAGCTAATAACACACAAACAGTTGTATTGTTAATGTCTTTTATTGAGAAAATCCGCAGTTCAGGGAGAAAAAGGAACCAAGCCCTTGAATTTATTAAGGGTGCATTCACATCACCGTTTAGCTTTCCGTTCTTCTGAACCGTCAGAAGACAAAAAAATAACTGGATCCTGAAAGAAAAACAGATCCTGTTGCATCAGTTGTCATCCATTTGAACCAATTCTATCTGAGAGGGCTTTTTTTTGACAAAAAAGTATCGTATGCAGGACTTTTTTTTACCATCTAAAAAACAGATGCTTTGGGTCATTGTCTTGTTCATCTCCCGAAAGTTAGATGTCATGATTAAAGATTAGTGGGGTTGTAAAAAATTTGATTCAGTCGCTTTGCTGAATTTCTCCAAAATATTTGCTCTGTAACTAATTAATTAATCACAAAGTGTGTTAAATCACGTCTTTAATATTGATTGGACCCTGGGCAAAAATTTACTTGGGCCCCCTGGATCCCGCCTTTCCACACCTTAGTAGGGAATCACGCCCTCCACCACAACACACACACAAAAAATCCACACATCTGGTAGAGTACAGTGAATGACTGTAAATACTTCCAGTTCTGAGGACTCCAGCGGCTCAGGATCAGTGCTCTGGGCAGCTGGGCTCAGGCTGGAAGTGGGCACCGCTCTGCAGGAAGGAGACCAGGGCTCGGCTCACCCTAGTATTACAGTGCACCCCAGCACCCCACAGTATGCAGTATAGCACCCTATAGTATACAGCACCACACAGTATGCAGTATAGCACCCCACACTATACAGTATCCCACAGTATATAGTAGAGCAGTATAGCAGCCCACAGTATACAGCACCCCACAGTATACAGTAGAGCAGTATAGCACCTCACCGTATACAGCACCCCAAACTATACACGATACAGCACCCCACACTATACAGCCCCCCACACTACACAGTACAGCAGTATAGCACTCCACAATATGCAGCACCCACAGTATATAGTATACGGCCCCCCTCAGTATACAGTACAGCAGTATAGCACTCAACAATATACAGCAACCACAGTATACAGCCCCCACAGTATACAGCCCCCCACAGTATACAGTACAGCAGTATAGCACTCCACAATATACAGTACCCACAGTATACAGTATACAGACCCCCACAGTATACAGCCACCCACAGTATACAGTACAGCAGTATAGCACTCCACAATATACAGCACCCACAGTATACAGTATACAGCCCCCCACAGTATACAGCCCCCCACAGTATACAGTACAGCAGTATAGAACTCCACAATATACAGCACCCACAGTATACACTATACAGCCCCCGCAGTATACAGTACAGCAGTATAGCACTCCACAATATACAGCACCCACAGTATACAGTATACAGCCCCCACACTATACAGCCCCCCACAGTATACAGGCCCCCACACTATACAGCACCCCACTATACTGTAGTTTACAGTATTTTAGCATAACAGCCGCAGTCACCTTTTTCTGATGCAATCTTCACAAAAAAAGCTGTACAGGTAAGGCAAACTTCTATAGCAACACTCCTGGTAGGACCTTGATGACCTCATAGCCATGTGACCAGTAATATTGCTAGGTTACTGGTCACATGGTGATGATGTCATCTAAGGTCCTAGAGAATCACAGCTCTCACAGTACGCTGCCTGGAGTGCCGGCAGGCCTGGCATGGCAGCACCCCCTGTGTAGCTGACAGCCTGACACCCGGGGCAGTGGCTAGCAGGGCTCAAGAGGCAGCTGCCTTGGGCCCCCCAGGAGCAACTGGGTCCGGGGCAGCTGCCCCTTTTGCCCCTTGTTAAAAATGGCCCTGGCCCTGCAGTTTGGGGAGAATGTATATTGGTGTACATCACTGTGCATTGCACCAACATGCATAGCTAGAGATGAGCGAAGTTTTCAAAAATTCGATTCGGACGATTCACCGAATTTTCTAAAAAAATATGATTCCATCCGAATTAATTTGTGATGAAGCGCATTATAAATCAGCAATTTTCCAGCTGCAGGGAGCTTGACAGGTGTCACTCTTAGAATAACTTCACATTTTGTTTATTTAGTCACTTATGGGGCCAAAACTGACCAAATAGTGTGAACTTATCCTTAGAGGTCAATTTTAGCGTCAGGTATAAAGAACCGTGCAGTGGCCCAAGATTCTACTATAGAGTATGAAAGAGTGCACTCCTCTTACACCATCTGATGACTCAGAACCAAGGAGTTAGGGAATTACTTATGTAAAAAACAATGTGGACATCCCAAAATCAGTAGTATCAGACTGCAATTTTTATAGGGCTGTGACATCACAGGGGCTGGCTAGCTGCTGATTGTCTGTCTACATGGCATTATGGGCGATCCCTCATTCACGGGCTTCTTACTTCCTCTTTCTAACGTGTGCAGCAGCCATTTTAGAAAAAAATCAGATTAATTGCCACAAAATGCAAGGAAATTAGAATTTGTGACAAATCAAAGTTTTCCTGAAATTCTAATTGGGGTTAAAAAGTGTTCTAATACTACAGATTAGGTTGATCAGTAATTCCATTAATCCTTGTTTCTGTTATTGGGATGAAATTGCGCCTGATACTACTGATTTTAGGGTGTTTACATTCTTTTATACATAAGTAACTCCATTCATAATTGATTCTGGGATGAAATCCGGCCCTGACACTATTGCTGTTTTATAGTTACTGTTACAGTACCTTATGTCAAACAGACAGGTGACAGGACCTTCTAAGGGAATGGGCAGTGGCCACAATGTTTCTGGAGCTAGTAGAAGTAGCAGCAGAAGAAGGGGTGGTGGTAGCAGCAGACGCAGCAACAGGCCAGAGCTGCCAGTGTCATCCAGCGGTCATGTTTTGACCAGCAACGCAGCTGTCCTTGACTAGGTCTTCACATCATCTAAACTGATATAACACATCCCCTGCCAGGAGTTGGTAGGTTCCTCTGACAACAGGCTTCATTGGCATGGCCCAGGAACAAACTCTGTGCCCTCACCTGTCCTTAACCTGCCTCTTTCATTTTCTGTTCCTTCTGCTTGGGAAGTATTGTACACTGATGACCGTGCTCAGCTTTTAATTGAGTACGAGCTTCTTGAGTACTGTCAGCAGCTACTGCCAAGCCAAGATTTGGAGGAGATATCCTCTGCACCCAGGCGGGTCACGTGGGAGCAGGTGTTTCGAGCGGTCAGGGACGCAGTAGTGAGACTGGTGAGGGTGACCTCAGTGACATGCAGATCAAATAGATGAAAAAAACAAAACAAAAAACTGGAGACAGCACGTCCAAGGTGGTGGAATTTAATCCGGATGCAATGTTTCGGCTCAAATAGCCTTTGTCAAGCATGCACATACATAAAGTGAGGTTATAAATACCCACAAGAGTCAAGACAATTACATAGGTGGGAGTGGTCCCTGAAACCCAATTACCTTCATTGGGGTCAAGGGGCGTGTATACAAATAAACATAATACAATATGCATAATAAAAAGACTTCAAATTATGGGAGGTACCTGTAGACTCCATAGTGCTCATAGTATAGACCCATGTGGGACGCCAAGTGTGTGTACATGTGGTAATGGAACGCAACTGCGTTCTACGGTGTCACTTCTGGGAGATCACTTTCGGTGCGCTTGTCACCGCTTGATACACCGTGAACTCAGGGAGGAAAAACTACTAAATGGTGGCCACTCTGCGCTTGGTCGACCTTATTGCTTATATAAGAAAACTTACTCTGCTGTGTGCAGTATGTAGCGGTGCCAATGCGCTGTCCGTGTATCGCTTCCTTTCCGTGCGTTCGGCCAGTGAGATCACTTCCAGTCCATTGGTAGGCGTGGCTTGCGCAACTTGGAGCGCATATGCGTTCCACATGAAGCCTTCCGGAGTGACACATCCGGTTGACTTACTAGTATTGAGGACATGCGCATATTAGCACTAAGGGCATGCGTATATTAACTTTAGCTTGCACAACTTGGAATGCATATGCCTTCCACCTAAATTCTTCCGGATTGATACATCCGATTAACTCACTAGCACTAGGGACATGCGCACATTAACTATAACTTGACAGGTTAATGACTGTTTGCATGTCATGTTGTTAAAGGTAATTTAAATGCATGATAATGTAGATATCACAAAATCCTTTGCTAGTGCCCTATATAGTAAACAGGTACATGGGTCTCTATGGTTCAATACATCATACCATATTGATACCAAGGTATCTTACCCTCCCACAATATGAAGTGAGGATATAAACAAAGTAAAGTGATAAGTCCAAAAATCCAACAAAGATGTATATTCCTAAAAGATAAAAACACAATATTAGTACAGAGAATTTTCAAACCAATACACTGCTAGAATCAGAGGAATAGGGTTAAGGCAAAATCAATATTCATGCCCTTAGGTGTCAACGTGTCTAATTCATAAATCCATTTCAGTTCACAGCGTTTCAAAAGTTTCTCCCTATCACCGCCTCTTCTCTGTCTGGGAATGTGATCAATAATCCGGAAACGTAATTAGCTAATATTATGTTTAGCCTCTAGAAAATATCTGAGAACTGGCTGTTCCATATTCTTGTTCCGTATAGTGGCTGTTCCATATTCTTGTTCCGTATAGTGGATTCTGGTGAGATCGGATATAGGCCCAATAGAGGGATTGACGCAGACCTTTTTAGCCCATCGAAAAAATTACTGTTACCCATGTTTAAACTGTAGTAACTGCAATGCTCTGCAAAAAGGCCCACATTTTTTCCATCCTCGAACAGGCTCACAATTAAAGATTAAGCACTTTCTTACTTGCCAGACGTCATATGTGATATATACATTACAGTGTCCATGTGGTCTCCTTTACGTAGGGGAAACCACAATGGAACATAGGGAACGTATCACAAAACATAAATCCACTATACGGAAACAAGAATGTGGAACAGCCAGTTCCCAGATATTTTCTAGAGGCTAAACATATTATTAGCTAATTACGCTTCCGGATTATTGATCACATTCCCAGACAGAGAAGAGGCGGTGATAGGGAGAAACTTTTAAAACGCTGTGAACTGAAATGGATTTATGAATTGGACACGTTGACACCTAAGGGCATGAATATTGATTTTGCCTTAACCCTATTCCTCTGATTCTAGCAGTGTATTGGTTTGAAAATTCTCTGTACTAATATTGTGTTTTTATCTTTTAGGAATATACATCTTTGTTGGATTTTTGGACTTATCACTTTACTTTGTTTATATCATCACTTCATATTGTGGGAGGGTAAGATACCTTGGTATCAATATGGTATGATGTATTGAACCATAGAGACCCATGTACCTGTTTACTATATAGGGCACTAGCAAAGGATTTTGTGATATCTACATTATCATGCATTTAAATTACCTTTAACAACATGACATGCAAACAGTCATTAACCTGTCAAGTTATAGTTAATAAGCGCATGTCCCTAGTGCTAGTGAGTTATTCGGATGTATCAATCCGGAAGAATTTAGGTGGAAGGCATATGCGTTCCAAGTTGTGCAAGCTAAAGTTAATATATGCATGCCCTTAGTGCTAATATGCGCATGTCCTCAATACTAGTAAGTCAACCGGATGTGTCACTCCGGAAGGATTCATGTGGAACGCATATGCGCTCCAAGTTGCGCAAGCCACACCTACCAATGGACCGGAAGTGATCTCACTGGCCGGACGCACGGAAAGGAAACGATACACGGACAGCGCATTGGCACCGCTACATACTGCACACAGCAGAGTAAGTTTTCTTATATAAGCAATGAGGTCGACCAAGCGCAGAGTGGCCACCATTTAGTAGTTTTTCCTCCCTGAGTTCACGGTGTATCAAGCGGTGACAAGCGCACCGAAAGTGATCTCCCAGAAGTGACACCATTACCACATGTACACACACTTGGCGTCCCACATGGGTCTATACTATGAGCACTATGGAGTCTACAGGTACCTCCCATAATTTGAAGTTGTTTTAGTATAGAAACATAGAAACATAGAATGTGTCGGCAGATAAGAACCATTTGGCCCATCCAGTCTGCCCAATATACTAAATACTATGGATAGCCCCTGGCCCTATCTTATATGAAGGATGGCCTTATGCCTATCCCATGCATGCTTAAACTCCTCCACTGTATTTGCAGCTACCACTTCTGCAGGAAGGCTATTCCATGCATCCACTACTCTCTCAGTAAAGTAATACTTCCTGATATTACTTTTAAACCTTTGCCCCTCTAATTTAAAACTATGTCCTCTTGTAGCAGTTTTTCTTCTTTTAAATATTCTCTCCTCTTTTACTTTGTTGATTCCCTTTATGTATTTAAAAGTTTCTATCATATCCCCTCTGTCTCGTCTTTCTTCCAAGCTATACATGTTAAGTTCCTTTAATCTTTCCTGGTAAGTTTTATCCTGCAATCCATGTACCAGTTTAGTAGCTCTTCTCTGAACTCTCTCCAAAGTATCAATATCCTTCTGGAGATATGGTCTCCAGTACTGAGCACAATACTCCAAATGAGGTCTCACTAGTGCTCTGTAGAGCGGCATGAGCACCTCCCTCTTTCTACTAGTAATGCCTCTCCCTATACACCCAAGCATTCTGCTAGCATTTCCTGCTGCTCTATGACATTGTCTGCCTGCCTTTAAGTCTTCTGAAATAATGACCCCTAAATCCCTTTCCTCAGATACTGAGGTTAGGACTGTATCACTGATTTTATATTCTGCTCTTGGGTTTTTACGGCCCAGGTGCATTATCTTGCACTTATCAACATTAAATTTTAGTTGCCATATTTTTGACCATTCCTCTAGTTTTCCTAAGTCCTTTTCCATTTGGTGTATCCCTCCAGGAACATCAACCCTGTTACAAATCTTTGTGTCATCAGCAAAAAGACACACCTTACCATCGAGGCCTTCTGCAATTTCGCTGATAAAGATATTAAACAATATGGGTCCCAGAACAGATCCCTGAGGTACCCCACTGGTAACAAGACCTTGGTCTGAATATACTCCATTGACTACAACCCTCTGTTGCCTGTCCCTCAGCCACTGCCTAATCCATTCAACAATATGGGAGTCCAAGCCCAAAGACTGCACTTTATTGATAAGCTTTCTATGTGGGACAGTATCAAAAGCCTTACTAAAGTCTAGATAAGCGATGTCTACTGCACCTCCTCCATCTATTATTTTAGTCACCCAATCGAAAAAATCAATAAGATTAGTTTGACATGATCTCCCTGAAGTAAACCCATGCTGTTTTTCATCTTTCAATCCATGGGATTTTAGATGTTCCACAATCCTCTCCTTAAGTATGGTTTCCATTAATTTCCCCACTATTGATGTCAGGCTTACTGGCCTATAGTTGCCCGATTCCTCCCTACTACCTTTCTTATGAATGGGCACAACATTTGCTAATTTCCAATCTTCTGGGACGACTCCTGTTGCCAGCGATTGGTTAAATAAATCTGTTAATGGTTTTGCTAGTTCAACGCTGAGCTCTTTTAATAGCTTTGGGTGTATCCCATCAGGCCCCTGTGACTTATTTGTATTAATTTTAGACAGCTGACTTAGAACCTCTTCCTCTGTAAAGACACATGCATCAAAAGATTCATTAGACTTCTTTCCTAACTGAGGTCCTTCTCCTTCATTTTCCTTTGTAAAAACTGAACAGAAATATTCATTGAGGCAGTCAGCTAGTTCTTTATCTTCTTCTATATACATTCCTTCTTTTGTTTTTAATTTGGTAATTCCTTGTTTTAGTTTCCTTTTTTCATTTATGTATCTGAAGAATGCCTTCTGGCCTTTTTTTCCTGACTGAGCTAATTTCTCTTCTGCCTGTGCTTTGGAAGCTCTTATAACTTGTTTGGCCTCTCTCTGCCTAATCTTATAAATTTGTCTGTCATCCTCGTTTTGTTTTTTTTTATAATTCCTAAATGCTATCTTTTTGTTTTTAATGATTTTGGCCACTTCTGCTGAGTACCACAGTGGTCTCTTCCTTTTTTTGCTTTTACTGACAAGCCTAATGCAATTTTCTGTTGCCTTCAATAGTGCCACTTTTAAGTAGTCCCATTTCTCCTGGACTCCAATGAAACTGTTCCAGTCTGATAGGGACTTGCATACCACTAATCTAATTTTAGAAAAGTCTGTTTTTCTAAAATCTAAAACTTTTGTTTTTGTGTGGTGTGACTCAGTCACTGTACTTATAGTAAACCACACTGACTGGTGATCACTAGATCCCAAGCTTTCCCCTACAGTAATATCAGATACCAAATTCCCATTTGTGAATACTAAATCTAAAATGGCCTCCTTCCGGGTTGGCTCCTCCACTACTTGCTGTAGAGATAATCCCAGTAGGGAATTTAGAATATCTGTACTCCTGGCAGAACTAGCTATTTTGGTTTTCCAGTTTACATCTGGAAGATTGAAGTCTCCCATAATGATAACTATGCATATTGTATTATGTTTATTTGTATACACGCCCCTTGACCCCAATGAAGGTAATTGGGTTTCAGGGACCACTCCCACCTATGTAATTGTCTTGTGGGTAATTATAACCTCACTTTATGATGCAGACAGTAGTGGATGATGATGTACAGTAGCTGATCAAACGTGGGAGCCGAGTGAATAGGGAGCTTCATCATTATCATCAAGGATGTGGGTTGCAGCTTGCACGTGAGACAGTGGCTGAGCCAGCAGGGTGCAAGCATGACCATGAGTCAGCAGGAGTGGCAGCAGTGTGAGATCTGGAGTCAAACGTGTCCGGGTTAACCTTCTACTCAAGAGCCTTCCTGTCCGGTAAGAATTAGCGGTTAACAGAATCATAAAGGCAGCGGCATGAAATGCCATTTTCGCCGGTGTGACAATTTTTCATCAGGTCGCTAGAGGACGTCAGTGTGGCTGTATCTAGAATGTGTGGGCAGAAGGTGAAGCAGGCCAGGATGCTAATGTTGGCGCCACAGCACTGCTTCAACACATGGAGCATCACCATAAAGTGGTCTGGGGAAACCATGGCCCTTATGTTATGGTACAGCAGAGGAATCTCCAAGCGGCCTGCAATCCTTTTACCGCAGCCAAGTCTCCAGTACCTCAGCAGAAGGGAGCTGTGTTTTCTTACCATCATCTACTGGTCCTGATGCTACTGCTCCTCCTCCTACTCCTAGTCAAGCCTTTCTCCAGCAACCGATCACGAGGCCATTGCAAAAATAAAAAAACATCAGTATGCATGCAGCTATCCAACAGCATAGAAGCTGAACATGCTCCTGGCTAAGTTGCTGGTACTACATTCCCTCCCTTTTCATGTGGTTGACTCCGCACCTTTCAGAGAACTGATGGCTTGTGCCGAGCCAGGGTGAAGAGTCCCAAATCATAATTATTTCTCTAAAAAGGTTATAGCAGGCCTGCACACATACAGTGCCTTGCAAAAGTATTCACCCCCATAGATTCTTTTTGTATTTTGGTATATTGCAGCCTTAAGTTCAATGTTTTGTTAATATGAATTTTATGTGATGGATCAGGACACAATAGTCTAAGTTGGTGAAGTGAGAAAAATATATAAATAAAACCATTGTTAAGAAATAGAAAACCGGAAATTTGCATATTCGTATGTATTCACCCCCTTTGTTAGGAAGCCCATAAAAAGCTCTGGTGAAACCAATTACCTTCAGAAGTCACATAATTAGTAAAATTATGTCACCTGTGTGCAATCTCAGTGTCACATGATCTGTCCTTACATATACACAACTTTTTTGAAAGGCCCCAGATGCTGCAACACCTAAGCAAGAGACATCACTAACCAAACACTGCCATAAGGACCAAGGAACTCTCCAAACAAGTAAGGGACAATGTTGTTGAGAAGTAAGAGCAGTGAGACTATGGAGCTCTCTGCCTAAGGAGGTGGTGATGGTGAGTACAAAAAAAGAATTCAAGAGGGGCTTGGATGAGTTTCTGTAGTGTAATAATATTACAGGCTATAGCTACTGGAGAGGGGTCGTTGATCCAGAGAGTTATTCTGATTGCCTGATTGGAGTCGGGAAGGAATTTTTTCCCCCTTAAGTGGGGGAAAAGTTTTTTTTTGCCTTCCTCTGGATCAACTTGCAGGATAACAGGCCGAACTGGATGGACAAATGTCTTTTTTTCGGCCTTATATACAATGTTATTATGTTACTAAGTACAAGTCAGAGTTAGGTTATAAAAAAAATATCCAAATCTTTGATGATCCCCAGGAGCACCATCAAATCTATCATAACCAAATGGAAAGAACATGGCACAACAGCAAGCCTGCCAAGAGACGGCCGCCCACCAAAACTCATGGACCGGGCAAGGAGGGCATTAATCAGAGAGGCAGCACAGAGACCTAAGGTAACCTTGGAGGAGCTGCAGAGTTCCACAGCAGAGACTGGAGGATCTGTACAAAGGATGACAACTCCACAGAGTTGGGCTTTATGGCAGAGTGGCCAGAAGAAAGCCATTACTTTCAGCTAAAAACAAAAGGCATATAAGAGACTCCCAAAATGTATGGAGGAAGGTGCTCTGGTCTGATGAGATTAAAATTTAACTTTCCGGCCATCAAAGAAATCGCTATTTCTGACGCAAACCCAACACATCACATCACCTAAAGAACACCATCCCCACAGTGAAACATAGTGGTGGCAGCCTCATGCTGGGGGATGTTTTTCAGCAGCCTGGACTGGGAAACTGGTCAGAGTTGAGGAAAAGATGGATGGTGCTAAATATAGGAATATTCTTGAGCAAAACCTGTACCACTCTGTGTGTGATTTGAGGCTAGGATGGAGGTTCACCTTCCAGCAGGACAATGACCCTAAACACACGGCTAAAGCAACACTTGAGTGGTTTAACCTCTTAAGGACACATGACGTACCGGTACGTCATGTATGGTTCCGATCACCGCCGCGAGGCGGGCGGTGATCGGAACCCGGTGCCTGCTCAAATCATTGAGCAGGCACCTGGGGCAAATGCGCCGGGGGGTCCTGTGACCCCCCCCATGTTGGCGATTGCAGAAAACCGCAGGTCAATTCAGACCTGCGGTTTTCTGCGTTTCCGGGTTATTCGGGTCTCTGAAGACCCGATAACCCGGAACAGGATGGTGATGGTGGTGTGATTTCACCCCACCAATCAATATCCAGCGATCCTGAGTGGTGATGGTGACATCACCACTCAGGATCGCTTCTGATTGGTCTGTGGGCGGTCCGGCGGCATATTCAAAAGTGGCAGGCGCTCCTCTCCTCCTCCTTTTGTGTTCCGGAGCCGAGGAGAGAGGAGCTGCCTGCACGTGTGTCCGCCATCGCTGCCAGCACCCCGATCTGTGCCCCCAGGACCCGATCTGTGCCCCTAGCACCCCATCAGGTACATAGGGACAGCATAGGGAAAGTTTGAGTTAGGCAGGGAAAAAAAAGGGAAAGTTAGTTTGTGAACTTTTCATTGCATCACCCTAGTTAGGGTGTCTGGGGTCCACAGCACAGCTGTGTGACCCTAAACCCCCCAGGGGTGCTGCCGCTTGCCCCCCTCCCCCCCCCCACTTTTTTGGGGTGCAGGATTTATTATTTATTTTTTGTGTACGCTGACTGTGGCCAGCACTCTTAGCGTCCGGCCACTGTTAGCGCATCGCACACCCCACCGCTGATCAAATTCGCAATAAAGATACAGTCTTGTTTGGCTGTTAACCCTTGCTTTGTTAGTGGAAAAAATGGGTTAAAATGGAAAATTAGACAAAAAAATGAAATTCTCAAATTTCATCCCCATTTGCCAATAACTCTTGTGCAACACCTAAAGGGTTAACGACGTATGTAAAATCTGTTTTGAATACCTTGAGGGGTGTAGTTTCTAGAATGGGGTCATTTTTGGGTGGTTTCTATTATGTAAGCCTCGCAAAGTGACTTGAGACCTGAACGGGTCCCTAAAAATTGAGTTTTTGTAAATTTCTGAAAAATTTCAAGATTTGCTTCTAAACTTCTAAGCCTTATAACATCCCCAAAAAATAAAATATCATTCCCAAAATAATTCAAACATGAAGTAGACATATGGGGAATGTAAAGTCATCACAATTTTTGGACGTATTACTATGTATTACAGAAGTAGAGAAACTGAAACTTTGAAATTTGCTAATTTTTTGGTAAATTAGGTATTATTTTGTGCAAAAAAAATAATTTTTTTGACTTCATTTTACCAGTGTCATGAAGTACAATATGTGACGAAAAAACAATCTCAGAACGGCCTGGATAAGTCAAAGCGTTTTAAAGTTATCAACACTTAAAGTGACAGTGGTCTGATTTGCAAAAAATGGCCTGGTCCTTAAGGTGAAATAAGGCTGTGTCCCTAAGGGGTTAAAACATATAACTGCACCGCTGAGCGGCAAATATATTTTTTCTTTTTCCACTAATACTCGCCACAAAAGGCTTTAAAACATATAACTGCACCGCTGAACGGCAAATATATTTTACTTTTGCCACTAATACACGACAGAAAGGGCTGTAATTTTCTCACTTCACCACACAACGGCTAATAAGCCCTTTTTTCCCACTAATTCTAGCCAAAAAATGCTTTAGAACGTATAACTGCACTGCAGAAGTGCAAATAAGACGTAGAAATACTTCCTTGTAATAAACCCTGTTAATGGCTTTATCAAACAGCACTTGTACCCCAATAACAAGAACGGTTTGCTGGAACTGCAGAGCAGTGTAATTGCAGCCATTTTAGGAAAAAAATTTGATTTGTTACCACAAATTGCTTCGGTGCGAAACTAATTTTTCCTGAAATTAGGTTTGAATTCCACTTCGTCTACTTCGATTCGCTCATGTCTAGTAATAACAACAGAAGAAGCAAGAACAGAAGAGAAAAATGACTAGCCCACCTCTGTAACTTCTGAACAAACAGTTTTAAGTGAGTGGAGACTCTACCAGTACTGAAGAGCAGACACAAGCAAGCTCAGAACTGAGGCGCTCAACGAGAGAAAACAAAGGTAAACCACCTGCACGTCTCTCATGCTTGCCAGTGCCAATGAACCTGCAACCTAGGAAGACATATCTCAGCTTTCAGAAGGGGAAGCCAGTAAATGGATAAAAGCTGCTGAGGAAGAGATAAAATCCATGCATGACACTAAAACATGGACACTGACAGAACTACCACCTGGAAGGAAAGCCATAGGCTGTAAATGGACTTTTAAAATGAAGTACAATGCAGATAGCACAGTTGAACGATACAAAGCAAGAATCGTAGCCAAGGGATATTCTCAAAAATATGGAAAGGACTATGACGAGACATGTGTGCCAGTAGTCAAGCACGTTACAATAAGGACTTTGCTGACAGTAGCCATCACAAGGAAAATGCAAGTGAAACATTTTGATGGGAAAACGGTCTTTCTACATGGCGAGTTAACAGAAGAAATCTACATGGAACAACCACCGGTTTCAAAGATGAACAAAGGCCAGACCTAGTATGCAAACTACACAGGAGTATATATAGTCTAAAGCAAGCAGCCAGAGCGTGGAATATAAAAATAAATAAAGTGCTTATGTAACGCCCTGCAAGGGGGCATTACCACTTGTTTTACCCCTCCGCTATCCTTAATGGCGTACCTGTATCATCTTGTATAACTATTCCTAGATCCTGCACACTGTGTTGTCACGGCGTAGAGTCGCGGGTATAAAGATAGAGCGGAGGTGCACCCCCTGATCTGCCACCCGGTCCCCTGTCCCTGTCTACTTGCACCACCTGCCCTAGGTGACGGGGCGCAACTGGGCAACAGTCCCTGACCTGAGTAAGTGCAAGCAGAGAGATAGAGACAGCAGGGAAGCGGACAGCCAATGAGAGGTAGCACTAGAGCGGACAGAGAGGTGGAACAAGCAAGGTACCACCAAAAACGGAAAGGGCGAGGCGGTTCAACTAGCCGGGGTCAGTCCAGGAAGTCACGTCAGTACAAGAGAAGAGGCAAAGACAAAATCCAAAAGCAAGGTGAGGTCAAAATCCGAGAGGTAGCGTCAAGGTTCAGGGAGCAGGCAGAAGAGGTGTCAGGAAGCAGATCAAGGGTCAAATCTAAAGGTAAGCTAAATAACAATAATAATACACAGCCTAAGGGACCAAAATCACAGGCAACCTGTAGCCAGCAGGTTGCCTGTATTTATAGTGGGGAGTAAGGGTCATGTGACGTGGCCAGCGGCACATGACCGACAGACAAACAAGTCGAGGACCGAGTGATCAGCTCGGCACTCAAGGCAGACCTAGGAGCAGGGAGCCTCCCAGCTAGCAAAAGCCGCCCAGGGAACGAGGCTGAACACAGATCCTCGCTCCCGAAGCTAAGCAGCAGGTCTGTGGCTGATGGGAGACCGTTACACTGTGTACTCATTTCAATATTACTGGTTATGTTTCTGCAATAGCCTGATTCACCAGTAGGTGGCAGCAACACGTGGCAGTGCTAGTTAGCAGAGGATGGAACCTTTTTCCATCTTTCTTGCTCCCTCTAGGGAAGAGATTAGTTAGGAGTGAGTTCCAGCCTACCCTTCCTGGGGAGAGGTTGTGTGTCCAGCTCTTTCCCTGCTTGGGAAGGAAGCAGGCCTTGTCCTGTCTGGACAGGCCCTGCCTGTGACAATCTGAGTTCTTCTAGCTTTCTTGATCCTAGCTCCCATAGAGATAAAATGGCCTCTCATAAAAGCTTTATGGGCATCCCATAACACCTGGTGAGAAGTTACCGATTTAGAATTAAGGGAAAAGTATTCTTCAAGTACTCTTTGGGTATGCATTAGGGGGTCACCTGGGAAAATTAACTGTTCATTTAAGCGCCACCTAAAGAGAAGTGGATCTAGAGTGGGCGCGGATAAAGTTAAGAACACTGGGGAGTGATCTGAAAGATGCATTGTACCAATGCCGGCCAGGTTACAAAACTGGAGATGTTCTTTTGATATGAATAGGTAATCAAGTCTATGGTAGGACCCATGTACTGAAGAGAAGAAGGAGTAATCTCGCTCCTTCGGATTAAAGAGTCTCCAGACATCACAGACTGACCAGCTATGTAGGTATTTCTTGAGATGTCTGAGAGCTTTGGTTGAGATTGCTGATCTTTTAAAGGTAGAGTCTATATCTGGCTCTAGTGTTACATTAAAGGGAATCTGTCACTAGCAATTTACCCAATTTTTTTTTTCATGAATCCATGTTTAACAGATTACCTTTTGTTCTTTTGATTGTCCGTCTTGTCATTTCTTCAAAAAATCGATTCTTATGATGTGTAAATGACGCTGTAAGGAGCCCAGAGGGGCGTTCTTCTTTCTCCACGGTGCCCAGGAACGCCCCTCTGAAGTGCCGTGCCCGCCTAAATTTGAAATCTAATAACGCCTCCAAGTTCATCTAAATCCCCTCCCAGAGGCGCGGCTAAGTGCTCAACAACGCCCCCTCCTCAGCGCCGCACTCTGCGGCAAACACCCCGATCCTCCTCTCGCCGGCATCCCAAATCCCTCGCAGGCGCAGTGCCGACAGTCATCTTATCATAGCCCAGGAAATCGCCGGCACTGCGCCTGCGCGGGGATTGGGATGCCGGCGAGAGGAGGATCGGGGTGTTTGCGGCGCTGAGGAGGGGGCGTTGTTGAGCACTTAGCCGCGCCTCTGGGAGGGGATTTAGATGAACTTGGAGGCGTTATTAGATTTCAAATTTAGGCGGGCACGGCACTTCAGAGGGGCGTTCCTGGGCACCGTGGAGAAAGAAGAACGCCCCTCTGGGCTCCTTATAGCGTCATTTACACATCATAAGAATCGATTTTTTGAAGAAATGACAAGACGGACAATCAAAAGAACAAGACCGATGGAAAAAAGGTACTCTGTTAAACATGGATTCATGAAAAAAAAATTTGGGTAAATTGCTAGTGACAGATTCCCTTTAAGATCTCCACCCAGAATCACCACTCCCTCTCTATGTGATTCCAGAGAAGACAGGACCTCCTCTAGCCATGCAACCTGGCCAACATTGGGGGCGTAAAGATTAATAAAGGTATATACTTGGTTTGCGATAGAACCTTCAAGCATTAGATACCTCCCCTCAACATTCTGAACATGGTGAAGTGTGTGTGGTTCGGATATTTATCAAACTTAAAGTGGGTTTCTTGGAGGAAAATGATCGAACACTTTTCTTTCTTCAGATATGAGAAAATTTGGCAACGTTTAGAAGGGGAGTTGAAACCCTTCACGTTGAAGGAGGCTATGCATAAGTCAGCCATAGTTCAAAGCGAAGGGTAAAATAGAAGGATGGAATGATAGAATGGAGTTCATTAGCGGTAGTAAATAAAAATAAGTAACACTCTGCCTCCCCGGGCGAAACAGCGGGATGTCCCAGTGGTCCCATATAAGATCTGTAGATCGTGTATGAATGGTGAAGTACCTGATAGAAAAATAAAAACAAAAGAAAAAAATAATACATAAAATGAACAGAACAGTGATGAATACTCAACATTATAGCAGAGCAAAAGGAGCTCTACGAACTCTGTGGGGGTAAGGTAAATTCTCAAATTCTCTTAAAATTCTCTTAAAATAATTGTGGTTCATGTGGTCGTTTTTTTTTCTTTCTTTTGTTCTTTTTCTTTTTTCTTTTTATGTGGAATTGTCTGTGATTTATGTATTGTTTGGCAGTGCAAAGATGGGATACGTTGCTTACAGGCATTAATATGGCAGAAACCAGACCTGGTGGGGGTTCATTCCCTCCACAGCGTGAACCCACGGACAGATGGTTCATAAAATCGTTGCAATAAATGTGAAAGGCCTAAACAGCCCGTTCAAGAGGTCCATGCTGTGGAGGGAAGTAGAGACCCTGAAGGGGGATATAGTCTGTGCAACTGAGACACATCTCCTGAAGGAGGATGCGCATAGACTTAAAAATATTCATTTTCCACACATTTTCCATTCCCACTATGCGAAAAAACAGAGAGGTGTGATGGTGGCAATTAGGGATTCGGTTGTATTTCAACTGCTCGAATCCATAGTTGACCAAAATGGGCGATATATAATCATGGTGGCATCCGTAAATAGCGTGATTTTCACCATGGTATTGGTATACGCCCCGAATAGGCACCAGTTACGTTTTTTTACGTAATTTGGTGACTAAGGTGAATGTGGTTAGGAGGGGTTTGATCCTCTGGGGTGGAGACTTCAACTCTATATTGGATCCAGTGATGGATTCGTCATCAGGGGTTGGAGGGTCCATCCGGGGTCTCAACTCCCTCTTATTGAGAGAAGATCTTTATGATGTTTGGAGGTTTCATCATGAGGGAGAAAAGGATTTTTCCTTTTTTTCAAACGTTCACCAGACATACTCCAGGATTGATTTTTTTTTGGTAGATCGTCACTTGTTAAATATAGCAGTATGTTCATCTATAGGGACGATTACATGGTCTGACCATGCGCCTGTCACCTTGACAATTGGTGAGGATTCTAGAAGACCTCTATGCTTTCTTTGGCGTGATAATACCTATTTATTGGAACATCGTAAATATGGTTTAACGCTGCAGGAAGGTTTAGAGGAATTCTTTCGCATTAATGAGGGATCAGTGTCTAATCCTTTTTCGCTCTGGAATGCCCATAAGGCCTATATGCGAGGTTTACATATTAAAATTGGTTGTATAGCAAAGAAAGAGAGAGAGGAACGGACAACCGCTTTGACTCTACAGATTAGGTCTCTGGAGGCTAGTAATAAAATTAACCCTACTGCTACTATAGGAACTCAGTTGCAGAATCTACGCCTTCAATTAAAGGAGCATTTGCTTTATAGATATGAGAATGACCTAAAAAAGAGCCGTGCATTGTATTATGCACAGGATAATAAATCGGGGAAATTATTAGCCCACAGATTAAAGGAGAAAACTACTAAAAACAAGATCCCTTCTATAACCTCAAAATCTACGAATAAAAAGATCATTGATCCTCAAGGTATAGCGAACTCCTTTCAGAGTTTCTATAAAACCCTCTATAACTTAGAATCCGTTTCGGATGTGTCCTCTGTAGATTCGGTGGCCATGGATCGGTTTTTAGATTCCATTGACCTTCCGAGTCTTACTGAGGCCCAGTTAGGGAAACTAAACTCCCCAGTGACAGAGCAGGAAATTCGCGAAGCTATTATGACATTACCGAATAATAAAGCACCAGGGCCAGACGGCTTTTCAAATACATATTATAAATTATTCCAAAAAGAGCTTTGCCCTTATCTATGTCAGATTTTTAGGGAAATGGTGAGTACCGGTCGTTCTCCAAAAGAGATGCTGGAGGCGAGGATAGTCACCATTCCAAAAACTGACCTTCTTTCGGATGATGTAAGGGGCTACCGTCCGATATCATTGCTAAATACAGATGCAAAAATTTACGCAAAAGTGTTGGCAAGTTGTCTGGCTCCCTGTATTACTGCTCTTGTTCATATGGACCAGGTTGGATTTGTAAGAGGTAGGCAGTTGCAGGATAATACCAGGCGGACATTAAATATCCTGGACTATGTCCAGAGAGGAAAAATTCCAACGCTTTTAGTTACCCTAGACGCCGAGAAGGCGTTTGACCGCATTAATTGGCGGTTCGCCTTCTCGGTGCTGGGGAGGATGGGATTTACGGGGGCAATCCTGGCGGCTATCAGGGCACTTAATACCCAACCAAGTGCTAGAGTATGGGTCAATGGGGCACTCTCAGACCCCTTCGATATTAGCAATGGTACCCGCCAGGGTTGCCCCCTGTCCCCCTTGATATTTGTTCTGACTATAGAGCCCCTGGCTCAGGCTCTTCGCCAGTGCCCTGATGTGAAGGGAGTTGATATAGGGAGTATAGAACATAAAATCAGTCTATATGCTGACGATATCATCTTGACGTTGTCAAATCCTCAAACGTCTTTAACAGCTGCTATGGACGTTATAACCCGATTTGGAGATCTCTCATTCTATAAACTAAATACGCTTAAATCTCAGGCTCTCCCAATAAATATCCCTCCTATACAGATGAAGAAACTGAAGGATACCTTTGATTTGGATTGGCAAAACAATCAAATTAACTATTTGGGTATAAAGCTGACAGCATCATTCAAGAAGTTGTATGTAGTAAATTATGTCCCATTGTTAGGGCTCTTAGAGAAGGACCTTGATAAATTGGCTAGGTATGAGGTGTCTTGGGTGGGTCGTATTGCATCATTCCAGATGTTCACCCTCCCAAGACTCCTGTACATATTTAAGACATTACCGATTATCCCTCCAAGCAGTTTTTTCCAGAAGTGCTCCAAACTGATCAATGCCCTAATTTGGAAACGACATAGACCGAGAATAGCAACTGTAATAATGCAGAGACCTAAACTCCGAGGGGGATTGGGGCTTCCGAATATCCATGAGTACTTTCTGGCTTCGCAGGTATCACAGTTAAGGGAATGGTGGGTAGGTAATTATGCGAAACAGTGGGTACAGATAGAAGCAACACTAACCCCTGGTAGTAATTTAAAAACTCTTTTGCTCGCAGCTCTTCACCCGACATTCATTTGGCCATCTCTCCCGTCGCTAGTATCTATGGCCTTGAAAAGCTGGGTCCGATTTCATAAATTGTGTACTTTGGAGTCCGGATCCTTCCCGCCCAGTGCCCCAGCAACTGTACTCAATTTTCTAATCCCGAATATTTCAGTGTCATCTTGGACACCGGGCGGATTGGACCTTCTCTCCAAATTATTTATTTCGGATACCCTCTGTTCTTTTGAATATCTTCATGGGCAGTTCCTGATTCCACACACAGATTTTTATAAATATTTGTGTATTAGACATTTTTTTAAAACCAACTGTCCGTTTAATCTGGTGTGCAATCGGGAAGTGTTTAGTCTGTGGGCATTGGTCCCGCCACAATGCACACGACTGCGGCCTCTATATATGATGATGGGAGATAAGAGATCATTTGTTAAAACGACTCCGCTGCTTGCATGGGAGGGAGATCTGGGATTGGTGTTCACTGATGAACAGTGGTCGGCAGCCTTCTCTTGCATAAAAAGAAACATTAGATGTGCTTTGCACTATGAGTCTTTGATGAAGACCACACTAAGGTGGTATTATACACCAGATCGCCTGAGTCACATATCTCCGGATCTCTCATGCTTATGCTGGCGGGGATGTGGAGATAGGGGTACACTGTATCACATCCTATGGTCCTGTCCAAAGCTGCAAGATATTTGGAGGGCCACATTCTCTCTTGCCTCGGATCTGCTGGGATACCAGCTCCCGCCATCCCCCTCACTGGCTCTCTTATGGATTGATCTGGTTGAGATACCATGTGAGGGGAGGGTGGTTCTGGGACACCTTTTCCTCTCAACCAAACTGGCCATAGTTAAAAATTGGAAATCACGGTATGCTCCTTCTTTAATGGAGGTCATCAGAAGGTTAAACTCTACCTATATATATGAACGTGTGCTGGCAGGAACTGAGGAAGCTGCTGCGAGGTTTGAGAGGGAATGGGGTATATGGAGAGCTTCTCCACTCGCAGCACCAAACCTTGTTTGACATATTTAAGTATATTATATTGGTGTAGTCGAGCCCCTATATATGGCCGTATATTTGATAAAAATACGCCTGCGCAAATGTACCCCAACAACCGCACTGCATGTTTTGTCCTATGTTAGTATGTTTTTATGTCTTTTTTATGATGTATTGTTAGTCATTTTTGTTTGTTTTGTATTTCATTGTGGCATGTATATGAGCTACTAGTGTCGCTAACATGATTGTATATGGTATTAATTAGGTAGCCACTGGCGGCTCTTTAACGATAACAATGTATGTCATTTTTTTAAAACTAATAAAAAGTATAAATATGACACTCAGCCATATTCGAAGACATCTCTTTCTGATGCATAATAAACTTGGCTTGGTTTTCCTCTAGTGTCTCCACATTCGTGCCTATATGGCGAATATCACCCCTGATAGCTGCCAGTTCTGAGCTTCAGCTAGAGATTCTTTTAGGAAGCTCCTAGAGATTGGCAAGGCGTCTGGCCAGGGGAATCATCCCTACCTCTTTCGGCGCCGCTAGCAGCTTGCTGTTTGTAGCCGGAGAATTTCGGTGTTTCCCGGGCGCCATCTTAGATACTGTAGCAACACATGCGGCGGCAGCCTTTTTAATGAATTTATCCATTTCTCCAGGTGGAATTGCCGCTTTGGCAGGACCGGAAGATTCTGTGGGTTTTTGTCCACCGATTTTGACCATTTTTGGTCTGGAAAGTGAATAATATCAGGCTATGAGGGAAATTCAAGTAGCGGAGCGACGCTTCACACAGCCATCCAATCTCAGCGCAGGCTCAGCCCCCTGCATAGGATTTTTTGATCGTTCAATATTACACTTTTTTGGGGTAAGGGGACAAAAAATAGCTTTTTTTTATGGCATTCACCTGAGGGGACAGGTCATGTCATTTTTATAGAGCAGGTCGTTATAGACGCAGCGATGCCTAATATGTCTATTATTTTTTTATTTCTATTAAAGGAGTTGTCTCATCTCAGGCAATAGGGGCATATTGCTAGCATATGTGCCCATTGTCTTATAGCCGCTGGGACCCACACCTATATTGAGAACGAAGCCCTGAAAGTGGTGGAGGGCGAGCTCCGCCCTCCATTTATTTTTTATGGGGCCACCACAAATAGCCGTGTGCTGGCTCGGCTACTTCCGTCGGGCAGTGCGCTCCTGAGGGGATAGATCGGGTGATATTTTAATAGAACAAGTCATTACAGACACAGCGATACCCATAAGTCTGTTTTTATTTTTTTTCTGTTATTTTAATTTTATATGACTTTATTATGGGAAAGCTTTGTTTTTTGTTTTTACTTGAAACCTAGGTATCTTACAGGTTAATGCAAAAAAAAACAACTAAAGCATAAAATGAAACAAAAAATACAGTATTTTTTTACATTTTTTACATTTACATCTACGGAGCTGTGTGAGGACCCAATTTTTGAGGGGCCGATCTGTACTATATTGATACTGTATGTTGGAGTGTGTATGACTTTTTTAGCAATTTTTATTCAAATTTTTGTAGCATGCAAATATAATTGTGATATAAAATTACAGCATGTTGCAGGAAAACTACAACTCCCAGCAGGTTCTGCAGGTTTGTATTTCACAGGGCATGCTAGGAGTTGTAATTTACAAAGGGGAATGCAGTAAAATATGAAATTATATTTTTATTAAACTATAGATTTACGTATATTATATAATACTGTCTTGGGGGACTAGTGGCAGCCTGTGATGTCCACCACTGAGTCACAGGCAGCTTCTGTTTCATGGGGGACACAGCAGCACCACCAGCACGTCTGCACACTCAGGAGCACAGTAAAAGCCCGCCGCCGCACTGCAGACTCCATATTACGGGCGGGCGGCAGGGCTATGTGAGGATGCAGCGTGCGTGCAGCGCAGGGAGTGAGAAGGAAGCGCAGGCACCGCACCGCATGTATCAAGAGACGAGTCCTGCCGCCCACTGAAAGATGGCAGCGCCAGTCGCCAGCATCACTGCAGGGCAAGTAAAGTGGCGAGATGATCAAGATCATCTCGCCACCTTCTGTATGTCTGTGTAACTCTGCTCTTCCTATTGAAGCAGCAGGAAGGGGCGGTTGCCACAGAAAGCTGGGGCTGCCTGCCGCTGCTGAATAATATGTAGACCAGAGGTCGCGCTACATTTTTTACAGAAGAGTAAAAATATTCCTCTTAACAATTTCGAGGAGTATTTTTAGCCGAGGAGGAGTTTACATTTTGCAGTAATTCATATATATAATGCACATAACATTATGAGGCTGATATTTCTAAAGGGAAACCATTGCTAGTCTCCCTGCAGAAATACATGTAGACAATTTTACATTTATGCAACATCATACACTAAATATAAGACCACTGCTGCCATATACAGCGCCCACCTGACGCTGCCATACAATGCACCCACCTGACGCTGCCATACAATGCACCCACCTGACGCTGCCATACAATGCACCCACCTGACACTGCCATACAATGCACCCACCTGACACTGCCATACACAGCGCCCACCTGACACTGACATACACAGTGCCCACCTGATGCTGCCATACAATGCACCCACCTGACACTGCCATACACAGCGCCCACCTGACGCTGACATACACAGTGCCCACCTGATGCTGCCATACAATGCGCCCACCTGATGCTGCCATACACTGCACCCACCTGACGCTGTCATACAATGCGCCCACCTGACGCTGCCATACACTGCGCCTGCCTGACGCTGCCATGCGCTGCACCCACCCGACGCTGCCATAAACTGCACCCATCTGACACTGCCATACACAGGGCCCACCTGACGCTGCCATACACTGCGTCCACCTGATGCTGCCATACACAGCACCCACCTGACACTGCAATACACAGCGCCCACCTGATGCTGCCATACACTGCGCCCCCACCGGACGCTGCCATACACAGGGCCCACCTGACGCTGCCATACACAGGGCCCACCTGACGCTGCCATACACAGGGCCCACCTGATGCTGCCATACACTGCGCCCACCTGACACTGCCATACACAGGGCCCACCTCACGCTGCCATACACAGGGCCCACCTGACGCTGCCAAACACATGGCCCACCTGACACTACTATATTCATAACATACACAGCTCTACCACATGTCCATTACACAGATAGTTTACTATATACACATTGCACACACAGCTCTGCTATATGTCCATTACAAAGATAGAACTACTGTGTGCACATTATACACAGAAAACTGTACAATAGACTGGTTACACTGACATAGCCCTGCTTTATACACACCTTCCATACATGAAGTACCTCGGCATTCTACAGAGCACAGCCTGTGTTCCCCTAACTCCTCCAACACACATGGCTGATCACATGACTGTGACATCACCACAGGACCTGTAACCACAAAGTAGTGTTTGGTCCAGTTTCTGGAGCTGCTCCTGGTGATGAGAGAGATGTCAGTGAGGGACGGGGCTTCTTGGGTGAGGGGCGGTGGCTTCAACTATGCAGGGCCCACCGAGGATTTCCCGGCTCCCCGTTGGGCCAGTCAGAGCCTGGGTGTTGGAGATACAACAACTTACAGCTTAGTCTATTGCTGGAGTTACTTCTGCTGGATCGACTGCAGTTCACAGTTATAACACTAGATGTCGCTGTTACTAATGCTGACTGGTAGTCTATGCATTTCTATGATGTGTTGTATTTTCTGTACAGGTGAACTCACTGATTTTTTCCTGTCTGTGACCTTCTGTTATTGCACGCGTGTCCCAATAAAGCCAGTTCCTGTTACTCCACAACGTCTGATCTGAATTGACTCTACTACACTCAGCAATCATACTCTGCAACATTTTGACCTCTGAGACTCCAACGCATCCTGGTAATAAAGGCTGGGGCCCTGCTGCAAAAGGGAAAACAGCTAATCCACCTGCCTATGTTTGGTTAAGGAGAAGGAGGTGACCATGGTTTCTGGAATGTTGGTGACAGACAAAAGGATCTTCTGTCTTGGCCTTTCTCCTTAGCACATTCACAAAGTTGGGTTTTAATCCAGGTAGCAAAAGATGACAGGGCATCCAGGGAGGTTGGATTGTCCTGGCCTGTTAATTCAGCTTTGATTTGGCTGGAGAGCCCTTACCAAAAGGCTGTGACCAATGCCTCACTACTCCAAGCCAGGGACAAGGCCATAGTGCTGAATCATATGCTGGCCCACTTTAGGGTGTACTTTGGTTTTCTCATGACTATACACACACATAATGTTATAATACCTTTTGTTGTAATCCATGAGTTCTAGATGTTTTTTTGCTTAGATCCATTTTCTGTAAAGCTTGTGCCATGATATGCACTGCTGTGTAAGCATAGTAATGCTTTGTATAGTCTGAATGTCCGTGTATTTCACCAATTACATGACGTTTGCTGCAATTAGACACAGTAAAATTACCCAAACACGGCAGCCATGTATTTTTAAAAGAGTTATAGGACAAACAACGAAAACCTTGTATCCAAATATCTTCCAGAATAGGATCCTTTGTCCATTTTGTAAGGCTCATATTAATCAAAAAATCCTTCATACCAGGCACATAGCTATCCGGTAACATGAATATTAAACTGCAATTAAGTAACCGTCGGAACCTTTTCGCATATAGGACTGTTTTCCAAGAATCATTGAGAATGAGTGTAATATTTTGCAGAATAACCTCTGATTCACTAAGTAATTCAGCATATGCCACAGAACAGAGGCCACATAAGATAATGACCTCAGATGTGGACCTGTGAAGATCGGCCATTCTTTGTCTATTGAGGTTTGGGTCATCAGTGAGTTTAATGACAAATTCAATGCAGATCCCAAATCTGGTCATCAATTTACTTAATTGTCGGAATTCTTCTTCACCACCGCCGTCACTTGGTGTAATTAGTCCAACCCAATTCCATCCAAAATGCTCCAGAAACCTAACTACAGCCATATACCGGATACTATTATCTGGAATTGTCCGATAGAAACCTGGATACAGTTCCTTATTACTCAGGACGGGATCGGAAACTGCATAGTTGATCTAGGCAAAAAGGACAATAGTATCATTTAATGATGGGGATCCAGGTAATGTGCTCCATAAACTCTGCTATACTTTATGAGCTGTAATTATGATTCGATAATTTGATAAAATAAATGGGAGTTAAATGTTCAAATGTATGTTCACCAGAACACACAAAGTCCATCTGTCAGCAGATATTTTCCTGAGACACTGGCTGACCTCTTACATGTGCACTTGGCAGCTGAAGGCATCTGTGTTGGTCCCATGTTCATATGTGTCCGCATTTCTGAGAAAAATGATGTTTTAATACATGCAAATGAGCCTCTAGGAGCAACGGGGACGTTGCCATTACACCTAGAGGCTCTGCTCTCTCTGCAAGTTCCTCGTCCTGTGCCTTTTTGATTGAAAGGACCAGGTGTGATGACGTTTTTTATGCCTGGTCCTCTCAACCTAACCCCTTCCCTCCAGCCTTACTGTTAAAGGCATTCTTGGAAAACATTACGTATAGTGCTACAAAACATACTGGTTAATTTAGCGATACAGTTGAATATGCAGAGAGGAACACACTCATTGCCCAAGGCCTTTGTGTTGCCTGCTACTTATCCATAGCTGGTGCTGCCTGATGCAATCGTCTCACCTCGCGGTGCGCCCCTGGTGTCACGGATGGTGTTGCAGAAAGCTGGAACTTATAAATAAACATCCGACTGGCTTGATCCCAAACTAAGGAGCATATGGGTGAGCCCTATAAAACCCCTAGAACTCTCCCTGACTGCTATGCCCATGCAAAGGTCTTTATGGTAGACGATTGCATGCCCACGTACCTAGACTGTGTGACACCTGAAAACCCTATAATAGTGAGGGGACATGACCACCGGCTCCCTGCACTTAATACGGACGGAGTCAGGGTCACCTAGATTCAAGCCAGCAAGGAAACACAAATAAAGGAAAAAGACTTATCTGAGGAATCAGCAGTAGCAGCCTCCAGCAGTGAACAACTCATTCAGGAAGAAGTATAAACCGCAAAGTGAGGCAGTATGGGAGGGAATATAAAGGGAGACAATTAGTGTAAATAGGTGACAGCTGGGAGAAGAAAAGGAGATGACAAAGTGAAACCAAAACAAAGAACGTCATGCAAGAGGTAGAGAAGAACGTCTAACAGACCTTCTCACAGAACTGGTGGTGACACCTGGTTGTAGCCAGTTGTCTTAGTTTTAAAAAATGAGGCAAGATTTTGTCACTTTTTTTTTTTGCTCACTGAGGTTCAGTTAAACCATGCCCTGTTTTACACATCACAACGCCTCTTTTGTGATAAGCCATACCCCCCTGTCAGATGAGATGTAAAAAAGGTTAGAAACGTGTCTAAATCACTTGATAAATGTGGTGAGAAGCATGTACATACATTTTATGGATGCAAATTTGCATTAATAAATCTGCCCCTTTATCTTTACCTCCTGTCTTCTATGCTCTGCCTGACATTGTTGCAGTCGGCCAGACAATCTCTTTGTATTTCTGTTAATCAAGAGTAGTCCAACAAAGAAAATAAAGACCAGGTCCAGAAGGACGATAAATGAACGTACACTCCTCAACATTGAAATGACAACTCTGAGAAGGAAAAGTCGTAAAATTAAGGAACTTACAGGATCGATAGATGTATTAATTAGAGATGAGCGAACCAGTTTGTAACGATCTGGGCTTGTTACGACTTAGCAAAATTTTATTCAGCAACTGAACTCGAACCATTTCAAGTTTGTAAAGAACAATCCAGTAAAATGCTGTGCATCGCCATTTTACTGCTCATGTCGGAGGGAAAAAGCACTGGAGAGGAAGAAGAAGGGTTCTCACATGACCCTAAGAGGACATGGGGTGGGAGGGGTGTGCCCTGATTGTCTCCCGGACTGACAGACAGCCTGGATGATCCAATCAGTGCTGCAGCAGGCAGGAATGTGTCCGAGCAGAACAAGCAGAACGTCATTCTGTGTTGAGGTGTGAATGAGGTTGGATGGGTCTTGCATTGTCTGACACGAAAACCATCTTAGGGACAATTTACATTCACAATCAACCTTCTATTCTAGTGTGAGGGACAGTGAAGGGAAAGGTTAGAATGAATAATTGGGTAGAATAAGGAAAGGCAGGGAAAGCTGTGAGTCAGGGAGTGAAACGTGAGGAGCTGAAGTTAGGTGTGCTAGTATGTTCCAGCTGCAATTACTGCCTTATAGCAAAGCTGCAGCTGCTGCAGAGTATCAAAAGCAGCTACCTGCGAGGACATTTCTTTACTTTTTTTGCCATTTTAACAAAAATATTTTTGAGGGGGTAGGGGAGGGGGTAATAAACTTAAAATGTACAATGTACATTTGAAATCTCAAGGAAAATGTGAACTACTAGTCTGAAATCTGTGTCAGTGTATCTGCCGACACTTCTAATTTATCTTTTTTGGGTTTTCTGTATGGGATTATAATATATTAGTGTGTCTTACAATCAGGGCCACCATCAGAGCAGTATTGGAGGTACTGCTGTCAGGGGCCCAATGAACATGGCAAAAAAGTGGGGCCCGGCTGCCAGCTCCAGTGTGATATCACTCACATGACTTTCTGCCACCAGCCCAGCTAGGCTGGCCTTCAATAGATCCAGTCTTGTCCTGTCAGGGAGGTTGGAGTAGAGAAGGGAGTCACAGATACAAGTTATGTACAATGCCTTTCTCTCTGTGACTCCATAGCCCTGATGCTGGAGCGAGCTGCTTCATTAGTATTCACTGAAGTTCAATGAATACTAATGAAGCGGGCAGTGCCACCACCTGCATGTGAGTTTCTCTGCAGAGTACAGAGTTACAAGCCTGGGCCCCACTGACTGTTCCGTTCAATCAAGGCCAGCACCAACTGTCAGATCCCATCCAAAACCTGGCCCCACTATCCTAATTCTAGGCTGGACTCAGCTGTAGCATCCAGTGTGCTCAGGCTTGGATGTGTGGGGCTAAGGGAGGGGCAGTGAGAAAGCAGGTCCTGGCCCACAAATTCTAAGCCAGGCCTTGCTATCTGATTTCTACAGTTGGGTAGCCCCAGTGTCTCCACACATCCCATATCAAGTATCCTAAGTTTCATCTACCCTCCCATCCCATATCACATAGTGATGGCCCTCTGCACCATGCCATGTCACTATTGATAACCCTCTCTCCCATATTGAATAGCTAAAGTGCCCCCTCAATCCCATATAATGTAGGTAGGTCAGGCCCAGCCTGCCACAGGCCCCAGGCCTCATCAGATTATGCAGGCCCACCCCCTGCTTATTTATTTGACCTCTTACACATGCTGGGAGACCCATTTAAAATGACAACACCATTTTTAAATTACAAAAAAGGTTTGGTTCAAGCACTTGAGAATAAAAAATAAATTCTATTCATTAGACAGTATTAACCTCTTAGGGACACATGACGTAGCGGTACGTCATGATGTCCTGGTACTTGGCGGTGATCGGAACTGGGTGGCTGCTCAAATCAATCAGCAGGCACCCTGGGACAATGCGCAGGGGGGTCCTGTGACCCCCCCTATCGCCGATCGCGGCAAACCGCAGGTCAATTCAGACCTGCGGTTTGCTGCGTTTCCAGGTTATTAAGGTCTCTGGAGACCCGATAACCCGGAACAGGATGGTGATCGGTGGTGTGACAATACACCGACAATTACCATCCTGCGATCCTGAGACAGGATTGCTTCTGATTGGCTCCTTTCTGTGTCCGGGAGCGAGGAGAGAGGAGCCTGCATCGATCTCCAGAGCCAGCACCCCCATATCTGCCCAGCATCCCCCTTCTGACCCTCCACAGTGATATCTGTCACTAAAAGGTTAGGGACAGGTTAGGTTGCCCCCCTGCCCCCCACATTTTTTGGGGGCGTAAGCATTTTTTTTTTTCTTTCTGCATACGCTGATTGTGGCCGGCACTCTTAGCGTCCGGCCACTGTTAGCGCATCAAATTTTCATTTTATTTTTTTTACATTTTTTTTTTTCTGTTAGTTTTAGGGCAAAGTCCGTGAGGAGGCATACGCCCAGCTTACCTCCGACTCCGAGAGCCCCAGTGAGAACCAGGATGACCCCACTTTCCTTTTGTTATCTGCATCCTCCTCATCATCTAGCGATGATGATGAGCCCCAAGGCGGCGGAGACGCCGCAAGGCGGAGCAAGGTGACCACCATGCTAGGGACCCTGTGGCTCACACTAGTACGAGAAGCTCTGGGGCTCGTACTAGTTTTCCGGCCCACCAGTTAAGTCCACCGGAGCCCCCTACCGGTAAACTTGCATGGTGTACCCCAGAGCATTGTGAGCCTGAGATTCCTGATTTTGTTGATCAACCAGGAATCCAAATTCCCACAGTGGGCTTCACTGAATATGACTATTTTAGTCTTTTTTTCAGTGACCACTTTGTGAATCTGATGGTGGAGCAAACGAACGTGTTCGCCCAACAGTTCATTGCTCAACACCCGGGCCCCTTTTTGGCTAGGGCCGGTGGCTGGACTCCGGTCAGTTTAGCCGAGATGAGGACTGTTTTGGGGCCTCGTGCTGCACATGGGCCTAGTCAAAAATCCCAGTGTCAGGCATTACTGGAGTGGGGACGTCCTCTACCAGACCCCACTTTACAGTATGGCCATGACACGTACCCGGTTTGAGGCCATCCGGAAATGCCTGCATTATGCAGATAATGCAGCATGTCCCCCCCAAGGGGATCCTGCCTATGACCGCCTGTACAAAATCAGGCCGGTCATCGATCACTTTGGGGCCAAATTTTTGGAGGCCTATGTACCTGGAAGGGAGGTCACGGTTGATGAGTCTCTCATTGCTTTCAAGGGGAGATTCATTTTCCGCCAGTATGTTCCCTCTAAGCGGGCGAGGTAATGCGTGAAGCTGTACAAACTTTGTGAGAGTACCTCAGGGTACACTTACAAGTTTTGTGTGTACAAAGGGCGAGATTTCCGTATTCAACCCCCAGATTGTCCCCCCACTCTGGATGTTAGCTGGAAACTTGTGTGGGACCTTATTCACCCACTGCTAGAAAAGGGTTACCACCTGTACGTGGATAACTTTTATACTAGTATCCCCTTGTTTCAGTCCCTCGCCGCCAGATCCATGTCCGTTTGTGGGACCGTGAGGAAAAATCAACACGCCTCCCTACCCACCCCCTCCAGGTACCTATACCCAGGGGTGAGACCCGTGGAAACCTGTTGCTAGATATAAGGACAAGAGGGATGTCCTTGTACTGTCCACAATTCACGGTAACAGCATCATCCCTGTCCCTGTGCGAGGTACCGCGGCAACGGTCCTCAAGCCTGATTGTATCGTCGACTACAATCGATATATGGGAGGAGTTGATCTCTCTGATCAAGTCCTCAAGCCATATAATGCCATGCGCAAAACCCGGGAATGGTACAAAAAAATTACGGTCTACTTGGTACAGCTTGCCTTGTACAACTATTTTGTGCTGTCCCGGAGCGCTGGCAACACAGGGACATTCCTCCAGTTCTATGAGGCAGTCCTCAAGGCCCTGATCTTTTCAGACCAGGAAAGAGCAGGCCGGAGGACCTCGCGCATGGATCGTCCCTGGCCAACACTTTCCCCCATACTGGAAAGAAGGGACGGACCCAAAAAAGGTGCAGAGTGTGTCACTGGAGGGGGATACGGAAGGATACCACCACTCAGTGTGACACGTGCCCCAATCATCCGGGCCTCTGCATTATTGGTTGCTTCAGGGAGTACCACACTTCCATGGAGTACTAAATTTATAATCCCCTTCCCCAATTTTAATTCCATTTAGCCACAGACAATCAGAAAAAAACTATGGTTCTCAGACTTGAGACACTAAAAAAATTTTTTGGCTAATTTTCCATTTTAAACCGTAAGGAAAGGAATGCCGTGTGGTTTCTGGAAGGCAGATTTTGATGGCCTTTTTTTTTGGCACCATGTCCCATTTGAAGCCCTCCTGAAGCACCCCTAGAGTAGAAACTCCATAAAAGTGACCCCATCTAAGAAACTACACCCCTCAAGGTATTCAAAACTGATTTTACAAACTTTATTAACCCTTTAGGTGTTCCTCAACAGTTTATGGCAAATGGAGATGAAATTTCTGAATTTCTATTTTTGGTAAGCTTGCCTCACAAAAATGTAATATAGAGCAACCAAAAATCATATGTACCCTAAAAAAAGTCCCAACAAAACTGCCACCTTATCCCGTAGTTTCCAAAATAGGGTCACTTTTATGGAGTTTCTACTCTTGGGGTGCATCAGGGGGGCTTCAAATGGGACATGGTGTAAATAAACCAGTCCAGCAAAATCTGCCTTCCAAAAACCATACGGCGCACCTTTACCTCTACGCCCTACCGTGTACCCGTACAGTAGTTTACGGCCACATATGGGGTGTTTCTGCAAACTACAGAATCAGGGCAATAAATATTGAGTTTTGTTTGGCTGTTAACCCTTGCTTTGTTACTGGAAAAAATGGATTAAAATGGAAAATTTGCCCAAAAATTTAAATTCTTAAATTTCATCTACATTTGCCAATAACTCTTGTGGAACACCTAAAGGGTTAACAACGTTTGTAAAATCCGTTTTAAATACCTTGAGGGGTGTTGTTTCTTAGATGGGGTCACTTTTATGGAGTTTCTACTCTAGGGGTGAATCAGGGGGGCTTCAAATGGGGCATGGTGTAAATAAACCAGTCCAGCAAAATCTGCCTTGCAAAAACCACATGGCGCACCTTTCCCTCTACGCCCTACTGTGTGCCCGTACAGTAGTTTACGGCCACATATGGGGTGTTTCTGCAAACTACCGAATCGGGGCAATAAATATTGAGTTTTGTTTGGCTGTTAACCCTTTCTTTGTTAAACACCATAAAAATAAATAAAACACTGGCAAAAAAGCTATTTTTTGTCACCTTACATCACAAAAATTGCAACACCAAGCGATCAAAAAGGCATATGCCACCACAAAATAGTACCAATTAAACTGTCACCTCATCCCGCAAAAAATGAGACCCTACCTAAGGCAATCGGTCAAAAAATAAAAAAGCTATGGCTCTCAGACAATGGAGACACTAAAACATCATTTTTTAGTTTCAAAAATGGTATTATTGTGTAAAACTTTAATAAATAAATAAGAAAAATTATACATATTAGGTATTGCCACATCCGTAACAATCTGCTCTATTAAAATGTCACATAACCGAACCCCTCAGGTGAACGCTGTAAAAATAAAAAAAAATTGTGCCAAAATTACAAATTTTTTGGTCACCTTGCCACATAAAGTGTAATAATGAATGATCAAAAAATTATATGTACACAAAAATGGTACCAATAAAAACTTCAACTCTTCCTGCAAACAACGAGCCCCTGCATAAGACAATCGGCAGAAAAAAAAAATAATGCGTTCCGAAAATGGAGACACAAAAACATATTTTTTTTCAAAAATGCTTTATTATGTAAAACTGAAATAAACAAACATAGAAAGTAGACATATTTGATATCATTGCGTCCGTAACAGCCTGCTCTAGAAAAATAGCAAGTGAGCTACCCTGTCAGATGAATTTAGTAAAAAATAAAAAATAAAAACTGTGCCAAAATAGCCATTTTTTGGATACCTTGCCTGACAAAAAACGTAATATGGAGCAATTAAAGATGATATGTACCCCAAAATAGTACCAATAAAACTGGCACCTTATCCCCTAGTTTCCAAAATTGGGTCACTTTTGGGGAGTTTCTACTGTAAAGTGCATCTGGGGGGGCTTCAAATGGGGCATCTAAAAATCAGTCCAGAACCCCTTTAAGTCCCGTTCCCAGAAAAGGACTTGAGGTATTGGGGTTATATAAAGTTATCCCCTATTCACAGGATAGGTGATAACTATTCAATCAGTGGGGGCCTACCACTGGGACCCCACGAATCATGGGAACTAAGACCCTGTGGAGCCCCTGAAATGAATGGTGCGGGCAGTCGGCATGTGCACAGCTGTCTATTAATTTCTTTAGGGTTTCTAGAGCCAAGTTCTGTACTGCTGTTATGTTTTGGAGGTAGAAGAAAAAGTAAAGTATGATATTGTTCAGCTAGTCAGAGAGTGAACAGTTAGTTTTTGTAGCTGGAGCCAGAGAGAAGCAGCTGACCGGGTATACCAGCCCTGTAAGCTAAGAGACACCAGAAAAGCGACTGGTAACCTGTGTCAGCCTCTGAGGGAAAGAAACATTACATTTTGCAGAAGGTTAAGGACCATTACAAAGGGGCAGTGCAGAGACATTACACCAGTGAAAGGTAATGCACGTGTATGGCTGTGGACTTCACTGTACATGGTCTCAGTCTATAGCTTTCGGCGCCCACCACACTGATAAGGTTGATTGCACCCCGCAGTTGGGCATTGCAGAGATATAGTAAGAAAGACTTTGCATCATTTGGTCAATTTGGGAAGTTGCTTGGATTGAGCCGGAAGAGTCTCAGAAAAGCCTTTATTGCATGGCCTATATTCCCATATACAGCATTGGGAAATCTGTGTGTGCGTAACCTGGAGAGACTAAACTTAATTTAGTAAGTGCCTATGTGTGACATATGCCCACAGTGCCTTAGTAAAATACAGTGCACTTGTTACCCCCCAAACTGCCCCCCCATTGCCTCCCTGCCGCTATCTCTGCTTTGCCAATTCCCCTGAGGGGAAGAAGGGTTGGCACCCTCCCATTACTGCACCACCCAGGGGATGCAAGTGTGAGGATTGCCATTGTGTCAACCGCTACTAGTCCTATTCTTGCCACCACTCCAATCTTCTTCCTGTCTCTCTTTCTGGGTCCCCCTGCACTTCTACTTTGGGGTAATAAAACAGAAGTTACCCCAGTGTATGGCCAAGCACAGAAGAGCCAAAACCTACGCTCAAGTCTCAGCTTTGTGCCTATATCTTAAGGACAAAGGTCACTTGTTTGATGCCACTGAGGTTCACATCTTAGAAAGAGGATCACTTGTTCAAAGGAGGTGTGGTAATTTATTTGTATAATTGCCAAGGTAATTTATTCGGGGTAATAAAACAGAAGCTACCCCAGTGTAAGTCATTCCAATTGAGAAAGCCAACTGTGCCCGATGCCTTCCAAAAACTGAGTAGGGAGCCATGCATACTACTCAGGGCCAAAAATATCGTCCTGTTTTCTGTGAAGTGACCTGGCCACCACCAGAACATATGGCAACATCACCTATCCCTTACATGTGACCGTCCTTCTGTCCCCATAAACACCTCCTCCCATGGAAATCCAACATTTACTACTACATTAGTAACCCAACAAATTTAGTTTAGACGTGAATATGTATTTTTTTTTTTGCTATACAAAACCAAATATCCAAATTAAGAGAGGTTTACTTACCTGCACATACCTGTACAAACTGAGTAACTGCGCCATTGCATGTGTGGTGAGAAATGTACTGTCACCAATGAAACCAGCTATTTCTCCGTGTCTAATGCAAGAAAAATTTGGAACCTCTGTCCTGTAACCGGACAATATCATTTGGCAGAAGGTTAATGTTTTCTTTGGATCGGAACATGTGTTATATATGTGGTACCCCAGAGTAATATTGGGGAGAATATGGGGATCCGCATTTATTTCGTCAATGGCAAAGATAAATGCCAGGATGCTTCTGTATTCAAACACATTGAGCCTGTGAAATATTTACAACAACAAATAATAGATTAGAAATGATGGAATAAATTACAGATTGTGATGTCATGTAAAATATACTTTTATGCTACAGGAAATGTGACAAATTAGGCTGGATTCACATCACATTTTTCCTGTCCGTTTAACACATATAGAAAACATATATACAGTTGCAAGAAAAAGTATGTGAAACCTTAGGAATGATATGGATTTCTTCACAAATTGGTCATAAAATGTGATCTGATCTTCATCTAAGTCACAACAATAGACAATCACAGTCTGCTTAAACTAATAACACACAAAGAATTAAACGTTACCATTAGAGTTGAGCGAACACCTGGATGTTCGGGTTCGAGAAGTTCGGCCGAACTTCCCGGAAATGTTCGGGTTCGGGATCCGAACCCGACCCGAACTTCGTCCCGAACCCCATTGAAGTCAATGGGGACCCGAACTTTTCGGCACTAAAAAGGCTGTAAAACAGCCCAGGAAAGAGCTAGAGGGCTGCAAAAGGCAGCAACATGTAGGTAAATCCCCTGCAAACAAATGTGGATAGGGAAATGAATTAAAATAAAAATAAAAAAAATAAAAATTAACCAATATCAATTGGACAGAGGTCCCATAGCAGAGAATCTGGCTTCACGTCAGCAGAGAATCAGTCTCTTCATGCCATAGCAAAGAATCTGGCTTCATGTCAGCAGAGAATCAGTCTCTTCATGCCATAGCAGAGAATCTGGCTTCATGTCAGCGCAGAATCAGTCTTCATGTCATAGCAGAGAATCAGGCTTCATGTCACCCACCACTGGAACAGGCCACTGTCACACATTTAGGCCCCGGCACCCAGACAGAGGAGAGAGGTCCCGTAACAGAGAATCTGGCCTTATGTCAGCGCAGAATCAGTCTTCATGTCATAGCAGAGAATCAGGCTTCACGTCACCCACCACTGGAACAGGCCACTGTCACATATTTAGGCCCCGGCACCCAGACAGAGGTGAAAGGTCCCGTAACAGAGAATCTGGCCTTATGTCAGCACAGAATCTGTCTTCATGTCATAGCAGAGAATCAGGCTTCACGTCACCCACCACTGGAACAGGCCACTGTCACACATTTAGGCCCAGGCACCCAGGCAGAGGAGAGCGGTCCCGTAACAGAGAATCTGGCCTTATGTCAGCGCAGAATCTGTATTCATGTCAAAGCGGAGAATCAGGCTTCACGTCACCCACCACTAAAACAGGCCACTGTCACACATTTAGGCCCCGGCACCCAGACAGAGGAGAGCGGTCCCGTAACAGAGAATCTGGCCTTATGTCAGCGCAGAATCTGTCTTCATGTCATAGCAGAGAATCAGGCTTCACGTCAGCCACCACTGGAACAGGCCACTGTCACACATTTAGGCCCAGGCACCCAGGCAGAGGAGAGAGGTCCCGTAACAGAGAATCTGGCCTTATGTCAGCGCAGAATCTGTATTCATGTCATAGCAGAGAATCAGGCTTCACGCCACCCACCACTGGAACAGGCCACTGTCACATATTTAGGCCCCGGCACCCAGACAGAGGAGAGAGGTCCCGTAACAGAGAATCTGGCCTTATGTCAGCGCAGAATCAGTCTTCATGTCATAGCAGAGAATCAGGCTTCACGTCACCCACCACTGGAACAGGCCACTGTCACACATTTAGGCCCCGGCACCCAGACAGAGGAGAGAGGTCCCGTAACAGAGAATCTGGCCTTATGTCAGCGCAGAATCAGTCTTCATGTCATAGCAGAGAATCAGGCTTCACGTCACCCACCACTATAACAGGCCACTGTCACATATTTAGGCCCCGGCACCCAGACAGAGGTGAGAGGTCCCGTAACAGAGAATCTGGCCTTATGTCAGCACAGAATCTGTCTTCATGTCATAGCAGAGAATCAGACTTCACGTCACCCACCACTGGAACAGGCCACTGTCACACATTTAGGCCCAGGCACCCAGGCAGAGGAGAGCGGTCCCGTAACAGAGAATCTGGCCTTATGTCAGCGCAGAATCTGTATTCATGTCAAAGCGGAGAATCAGGCTTCACGTCACCCACCACTAAAACAGGCCACTGTCACACATTTAGGCCCCGGCACCCAGACAGAGGAGAGCGGTCCCGTAACAGAGAATCTGGCCTTATGTCAGCGCAGAATATGTCTTCATGTCATAGCAGAGAATCAGGCTTCACGTCACCCACCACTGGAACAGGCCACTGTCACACATTTAGGCCCAGGCACCCAGGCAGAGGAGAGAGGTCCCGTAACAGAGAATCTGGCCTTATGTCAGCGCAGAATCTGTATTCATGTCATAGCAGAGAATCAGGCTTCACGTCACCCACCACTGGAACAGGCCACTGTCACACATTTAGGCCCCGGCACCCAGACAGAGGAGAGTGGTCCCGTAACAGAGAATCTGGCCTTATGTCAGCGCAGAATCTGTCTTCATGTCATAGCAGAGAATCAGGCTTCACGTCACCCACCACTGGAACAGGCCACTGTCACACATTTAGGCCCAGGCACCCAGGCAGAGGAGAGCGGTCCCGTAACAGAGAATCTGGCCTTATGTCAGCGCAGAATCTGTCTTCATGTCATAGCAGAGAATCAGGCTTCACGTCAGCCACCACTGGAACAGGCCACTGTCACACATTTAGGCCCAGGCACCCAGGCAGAGGAGAGAGGTCCCGTAACAGAGAATCTGGCCTTATGTCAGCGCAGAATCTGTATTCATGTCATAGCAGAGAATCAGGCTTCACGTCACCCACCACTGGAACAGGCCACTGTCACGCATTTAGGCCCCGGCACCCAGACAGAGGAGAGCGGTTCCGTAACAGAGAATCTGGCCTTACGTCAGCGCAGATTCTGTCTTCATGTCATAGAAGAGAATCAGGCTTCACGTCACCCACCACTGGAACAGGCCACTGTCACACATTTAGGCCCCGGCACCCAGACAGAGTAGAGCGGTCCCGTAACAGAGAATCTGGCCTTATGTCAGCGCAGAATCTGTCTTCATGTCATAGCAGAGAATCAGGATTCACGTCAGCCACCACTGGAAGAGGCCACTGTCACACATTTAGGCCCCGGCACCCAGGCAGAGGAGAGCGGTCCCGTAACAGAGAATCTGGCCTTATGTCAGCGCAGAATCTGTATTCATGTCATAGCAGAGAATCAGGCTTCACGTCAGCCACCACTGGAACAGGCCACTGTCACACATTTAGGCCCCGGCACCCAGACAGAGGAGAGCGGTCCCGTACCAGAGAATCTGGCCTTATGTCAGCGCAGAATCTGTCTTCATGTCATAGCAGAGAATCAGGCTTCACGTCACCCACCACTGGAACAGGCCACTGTCACACATTTAGGCCCCGGCACCCAGACAGAGGAGAGAGGTCCCGTAACAGAGAATCTGGCCTTATGTCAGCGCAGAATCAGTCTTCATGTCATAGCAGAGAATCAGGCTTCACGTCACCCACCACTGGAACAGGCCACTGTCACATATTTAGGCCCCGGCAACCAGACAGAGGTGAGAGGTCCCGTAACAGAGAATCTGGCCTTATGTCAGCACAGAATCTGTCTTCATGTCATGGCAGAGAATCAGGCTTCACGTCACCCACCACTGGAACAGGCCACTGTCACACATTTAGGCCCAGGCACCCAGGCAGAGGAGAGCGGTCCCGTAACAGAGAATCTGGCCTTATGTCAGCGCAGAATCTGTATTCATGTCATAGCAGAGAATCAGGCTTCACGTCACCCACCACTGGAACAGGCCACTGTCACACATTTAGGCCCCGGCACCCAGACAGAGGAGAGCGTTCCCGTAACAGAGAATCTGGCCTTATGTCAGCGCAGAATCTGTCTTCATGTCATAGCAGAGAATCAGGCTTCACGTCAGCCACCACTGGAACAGGCCACTGTCACACATTTTGGCCCAGGCACCCAGGCAGAGGAGAGAGGTCCCGTAACAGAGAATCTGGCCTTATGTCAGCGCAGAATCTGAATTCATGTCATAGCAGAGAATCAGGCTTCACGTCACCCACCACTGGAACAGGCCACTGTCACACATTTAGGCCCCGGCACCCAGACAGAGAAAAGCGGTCCCGTAACAGAGAATCTGGCCTTATGTCAGCGCAGAATCTGTCTTCATGTCATAGCAGAGAATCAGGCTTCACGTCAGCCACCACTGGAACAGGCCACTGTCACACATTTAGGCCCAGGCACCCAGGCAGAGGAGAGAGGTCCCGTAACAGAGAATCTGGCCTTATGTCATCGCAGAATCTGTATTCATGTCATAGCAGAGAATCAGGCTTCACGTCACCCACCACTGGAACAGGCCACTGTCACACATTTAGGCCCCGGCACCCAGACAGAGGAGAGCGGTCCCGTAACAGAGAATCTGGCCTTATGTCAGCGCAGAATCTGTCTTCATGTCATAGCAGAGAATCAGGCTTCACGTCACCCACCACTGGAATAGGCCACTGTCACACATTTAGGCCCAGGCACCCAGGCAGAGGAGAGAGATCCCGTAACAGAGAATCTGGCCTTATGTCAGCGCAGAATCAGTCTTCATGTCATAGCAGAGAATCAGGCTTCACGTCACCCACCACTGGAACAGGCCACTGTCACATATTTAGGCCCCGGCACCCAGACAGAGGTGAGAGGTCCCGTAACAGAGAATCTGGCCTTATGTCAGCACAGAATCTGTCTTCATGTCATAGCAGAGAATCAGGCTTCACGTCACCCACCACTGGAACAGGCCACTGTCACACATTTAGGCCCAGGCACCCAGGCAGAGGAGAGCGGTCCCGTAACAGAGAATCTGGCCTTATGTCAGCGCAGAATCTGTATTCATGTCATAGCAGAGAATCAGGCTTCACGTCACCCACTACTGGAACAGGCCACTGTCACACATTTAGGCCCCGGCACCCAGACAGAGGAGAGCGGTCCCGTAACAGAGAATCTGGCCTTATGTCAGCGCAGAATCTGTCTTCATGTCATAGCAGAGAATCAGGCTTCACGTCAGCCACCACTGGAACAGGCCACTGTCACACATTTAGGCCCAGGCACCCAGGCAGAGGAGAGAGGTCCCGTAACAGAGAATCTGGCCTTATGTCAGCGCAGAATCTGTATTCATGTCATAGCAGAGAATCAGGCTTCACGCCACCCACCACTGGAACAGGCCACTGTCACATATTTAGGCCCCGGCACCCAGACAGAGGAGAGAGGTCCCGTAACAGAGAATCTGGCCTTATGTCAGCGCAGAATCAGTCTTCATGTCATAGCAGAGAATCAGGCTTCACGTCACCCACCACTGGAACAGGCCACTGTCACTCATTTAGGCCCCGGCACCCAGACAGAGGAGAGAGGTCCCGTAACAGAGAATCTGGCCTTATGTCAGCGCAGAATCTGTATTCATGTCATAGCAGAGAATCAGGCTTCACGTCACCCACCACTGGAACAGGCCACTGTCACACATTTAGGCCCCGGCACCCAGACAGAGGAGAGTGGTCCCGTAACAGAGAATCTGGCCTTATGTCAGCGCAGAATCTGTCTTCATGTCATAGCAGAGAATCAGGCTTCACGTCACCCACCACTGGAACAGGCCACTGTCACACATTTAGGCCCCGGCACCCAGACAGAGGAGAGCGGTCCCGTAACAGAGAATCTGGCCTTATGTCAGCGCAGAATCTGTCTTCATGTCATAGCAGAGAATCAGGCTTCACGTCAGCCACCACTGGAACAGGCCACTGTCACACATTTAGGCCCAGGCACCCAGGCAGAGGAGAGAGGTCCCGTAACAGAGAATCTGGCCTTATGTCAGCGCAGAATCTGTATTCATGTCATAGCAGAGAATCAGGCTTCACGTCACCCACCACTGGAACAGGCCACTGTCACGCATTTAGGCCCCGGCACCCAGACAGAGGAGAGCGGTCCCGTAACAGAGAATCTGGCCTTACGTCAGCGCAGATTCTGTCTTCATGTCATAGAAGAGAATCAGGCTTCACGTCACCCACCACTGGAACAGGCCACTGTCACACATTTAGGCCCCGGCACCCAGACAGAGTAGAGCGGTCCCGTAACAGAGAATCTGGCCTTATGTCAGCGCAGAATCTGTCTTCATGTCATAGCAGAGAATCAGGCTTCACGTCAGCCACCACTGGAACAGGCCACTGTCACACATTTAGGCCCCGGCACCCAGGCAGAGGAGAGAGGTCCCGTAACAGAGAATCTGGCCTTATGTCAGCGCAGAATCTGTATTCATGTCATAGCAGAGAATCAGGCTTCACGCCACCCACCACTGGAACAGGCCACTGTCACATATTTAGGCCCCGGCACCCAGACAGAGGAGAGAGGTCCCGTAACAGAGAATCTGGCCTTATGTCAGCGCAGAATCAGTCTTCATGTCATAGCAGAGAATCAGGCTTCACGTCACCCACCACTGGAACAGGCCACTGTCACACATTTAGGCCCCGGCACCCAGACAGAGGAGAGAGGTCCCGTAACAGAGAATCTGGCCTTATGTCAGCGCAGAATCAGTCTTCATGTCATAGCAGAGAATCAGGCTTCACGTCACCCACCACTATAACAGGCCACTGTCACATATTTAGGCCCCGGCACCCAGACAGAGGTGAGAGGTCCCGTAACAGAGAATCTGGCCTTATGTCAGCACAGAATCTGTCTTCATGTCATAGCAGAGAATCAGACTTCACGTCACCCACCACTGGAACAGGCCACTGTCACACATTTAGGCCCAGGCACCCAGGCAGAGGAGAGCGGTCCCGTAACAGAGAATCTGGCCTTATGTCAGCGCAGAATCTGTATTCATGTCAAAGCGGAGAATCAGGCTTCACGTCACCCACCACTAAAACAGGCCACTGTCACACATTTAGGCCCCGGCACCCAGACAGAGGAGAGCGGTCCCGTAACAGAGAATCTGGCCTTATGTCAGCGCAGAATCTGTCTTCATGTCATAGCAGAGAATCAGGCTTCACGTCACCCACCACTGGAACAGGCCACTGTCACACATTTAGGCCCAGGCACCCAGGCAGAGGAGAGAGGTCCCGTAACAGAGAATCTGGCCTTATGTCAGCGCAGAATCTGTATTCATGTCATAGCAGAGAATCAGGCTTCACGTCACCCACCACTGGAACAGGCCACTGTCACACATTTAGGCCCCGGCACCCAGACAGAGGAGAGTGGTCCCGTAACAGAGAATCTGGCCTTATGTCAGCGCAGAATCTGTCTTCATGTCATAGCAGAGAATCAGGCTTCACGTCACCCACCACTGGAACAGGCCACTGTCACACATTTAGGCCCCGGCACCCAGACAGAGGAGAGCGGTCCCGTAACAGAGAATCTGGCCTTATGTCAGCGCAGAATCTGTATTCATGTCATAGCAGAGAATCAGGCTTCACGTCACCCACCACTGGAACTGGCCACTGTCACGCATTTAGGCCCCGGCACCCAGACAGAGGAGAGCGGTCCCGTAACAGAGAATCTGGCCTTACGTCAGCGCAGATTCTGTCTTCATGTCATAGAAGAGAATCAGGCTTCACGTCACCCACCACTGGAACAGGCCACTGTCACACATTTAGGCCCCGGCACCCAGACAGAGTAGAGCGGTCCCGTAACAGAGAATCTGGCCTTATGTCAGCGCAGAATCTGTCTTCATGTCATAGCAGAGAATCAGGATTCACGTCAGCCACCACTGGAACAGGCCACTGTCACACATTTAGGCCCCGGCACCCAGGCAGAGGAGAGCGGTCCCGTAACAGAGAATCTGGCCTTATGTCAGCGCAGAATCTGTATTCATGTCATAGCAGAGAATCAGGCTTCACGTCAGCCACCACTGGAACAGGCCACTGTCACACATTTAGGCCCCGGCACCCAGACAGAGGAGAGCGGTCCCGTACCAGAGAATCTGGACTTATGTCAGCGCAGAATCTGTCTTCATGTCATAGCAGAGAATCAGGCTTTACGTCACCCACCACTGGAACAGGCCACTGTCACACATTTAGGCCCCGGCACCCAGACAGAGGAGAGAGGTCCCGTAACAGAGAATCTGGCCTTATGTCAGCGCAGAATCAGTCTTCATGTCATAGCAGAGAATCAGGCTTCACGTCACCCACCACTGGAACAGGCCACTGTCACATATTTAGGCCCCGGCAACCAGACAGAGGTGAGAGGTCCCGTAACAGAGAATCTGGCCTTATGTCAGCACAGAATCTGTCTTCATGTCATGGCAGAGAATCAGGCTTCACGTCACCCACCACTGGAACAGGCCACTGTCACACATTTAGGCCCAGGCACCCAGGCAGAGGAGAGCGGTCCCGTAACAGAGAATCTGGCCTTATGTCAGCGCAGAATCTGTATTCATGTCATAGCAGAGAATCAGGCTTCACGTCACCCACCACTGGAACAAGCCACTGTCACACATTTAGGCCCCGGCACCCAGACAGAGGAGAGCGTTCCCGTAACAGAGAATCTGGCCTTATGTCAGCGCAGAATCTGTCTTCATGTCATAGCAGAGAATCAGGCTTCACGTCAGCCACCACTGGAACAGGCCACTGTCACACATTTTGGCCCAGGCACCCAGGCAGAGGAGAGAGGTCCCGTAACAGAGAATCTGGCCTTATGTCAGCGCAGAATCTGTATTCATGTCATAGCAGAGAATCAGGCTTCACGTCACCCACCACTGGAACAGGCCACTGTCACACATTTAGGCCCCGGCACCCAGACAGAGAAAAGCGGTCCCGTAACAGAGAATCTGGCCTTATGTCAGCGCAGAATCTGTCTTCATGTCATAGCAGAGAATCAGGCTTCACGTCAGCCACCACTGGAACAGGCCACTGTCACACATTTAGGCCCAGGCACCCAGGCAGAGGAGAGAGGTCCCGTAACAGAGAATCTGGCCTTATGTCATCGCAGAATCTGTATTCATGTCATAGCAGAGAATCAGGCTTCACGTCACCCACCACTGGAACAGGCCACTGTCACACATTTAGGCCCCGGCACCCAGACAGAGGAGAGCGGTCCCGTAACAGAGAATCTGGCCTTATGTCAGCGCAGAATCTGTCTTCATGTCATAGCAGAGAATCAGGCTTCACGTCACTCACCACTGGAATAGGCCACTGTCACACATTTAGGCCCAGGCACCCAGGCAGAGGAGAGAGATCCCGTAACAGAGAATCTGGCCTTATGTCAGCGCAGAATCTGTATTCATGTCATAGCAGAGAATCAGGCTTCACGTCACCCACCACTGGAACAGGCCACTGTCACACATTTAGGCCCCGGCACCTAGACAGAGGAGAGCGGTCCCGTAATAGAGAATCTGGCCTTATGTCAGCGCAGAATCTGTCTTCATGTCATAGCAGAGAATCAGGCTTCAGGTCAGCCACCACTGGAACAGGCCACTGTCACACATTTAGGCCCAGGCACCCAGGCAGAGGAGAGCGGTCCCGTAACAGAGAATCTGGCCTTATGTCAGCGCAGAATCTGTATTCATGTCATAGCAGAGAATCAGGCTTCACGTCACCCACCACTGGAACAGGCCACTGTCACACATTTAGGCCCCGGCACCCAGACAGAGGAGAGCGGTCCCGTAACAGAGAATCTGGCCTTATGTCAGCGCAGAATCTGTCTTCATGTCATAGCAGAGAATCAGGCTTCACGTCACCCACCACTGGAACAGGCCACTGTCACACATTTAGGCCCCGGCACCCAGACAGAGGAGAGGTTCATTCAACTTTGGGTTGCCCCGCAATATAATGGTAAAATGAAATTAAAAATAGTATTGAATGAGGAAGTGCCCTGGAGTAGAATAATATATTGTTAAGGGGAGGTAGTTAATATCTAATCTGCACAAGGGATGGACAGGTCCTGTGGGATCCATGCCTGGTTCATTTTTATGAACGTCAGCTTGTCCACATTGGCTGTAGACAGGCGGCTGCGTTTGTCTGTAATGACGCCCCCTGCCGTGCTGAATACACGTTCAGACAAAACGCTGGCCGCCGGGCAGGCCAGCACCTCCAAGGCATAAAAGGCTAGCTCTGGCCACGTGGACAATTTGGAGACCCAGAAGTTGAATGGGGCTGAACCATCAGTCAGTACATGGAGGGGTGTGCACAGGTACTGTTCCACCATGTTAGTGAAATGTTGCCTCCTGCTAACACGTTCCGTATCAGGTGGTGGTGCACTTAGCTGTGGCGTGTTGACAAAACTTTTCCACATCTCTGCCATGCTAACCCTGCCCTCAGAGGAGCTGGCCGTGACACAGCTGCGTTGGCGACCTCTTGCTCCTCCTCTGCCTTCGCCTTGGGCTTCCACTGGTTTCCCTGTGACATTTGGGAATGCTCTCAGTAGCGCGTCTACCAACGTGCGCTTGTACTCGCGCATCTTCCTATCACGCTCCAGTGTAGGAAGTAAGGTGGGCACATTGTCTTTGTACCGGGGATCCAGCAGGGTGGCAACCCAGTAGTCTGCACACGTTAAAATGTGGGCAACTCTGCTGTCGTTGCGCAGGCACTGCAGCATGTAGTCGCTCATGTGTGCCAGGCTGCCCAGAGGTAAGGACAAGCTGTCCTCTGTGGGAGGCGTATCGTCATCGTCCTGTGTTTCCCCCCAGCCACGCACCAGTGATGGGCCCGAGCTGCTTTGGGTGCCACCCCGCTGTGAACATGCTTCATCCTCATCCTCCTCCACCTCCTCCTCATCCTCGTCCTCCTCGTCCTCCAGTAGTGGGCCCTGTCTGGCCACATTTGTACCTGGCCTCTGGTGTTGCAAAAAACCTCCCTCTGTGTCACTTTGAAGAGACTGGCCTGAAAGTGCTAAAAATGACCCCTCTTCCTCCTCTTCCTCCTGGGCCACCTCCTCTTCCATCATCGCCCTAAGTGTTTTCTCAAGGAGACAGAGAAGTGGTATTGTAACGCTGATAACGGCGTCATCGCCACTGGCCATGTTGGTGGAGTACTCGAAACAGCGCAACAGGGCACACAGGTCTCGCATGGAGGCCCAGTCATTGGTGGTGAAGTGGGTCTGATCCGCAGTGCGACTGACCCGTGCGTGCTGCAGCTGAAACTCCACTATGGCCTGCTGCTGCTCGCACAGTCTGTCCAGCATATGCAAGGTGGAGTTCCACCTGGTGGGCACGTCGCATATGAGGCGGTGAGCGGGAAGGCCGAAGTTACGCTGTAGCGCAGACAGGCGAGCAGCGGCAGGGTGTGAACGCCGGAAGCGCGAACTGACGGCCCGCACTTTATGCAGCAGCTCTGACATGTCGGGGTAGTTGCGAATGAACTTCTGCACCACCAAATTCAGCACATGCGCCAGGCAAGGGATGTGCGTCAAACCGGCTAGTCCCAGAGCTGCAACGAGATTTCGCCCATTATCGCACACCACCAGGCCAGGCTTGAGGCTCACCGGCAGCAACCACTCGTCGGTCTGTTGTTCTATACCCCGCCACAACTCCTGTGCGGTGTGGGGCCTGTCCCCCAAACATATGAGTTTCAGAATGGCCTGCTGACGTTTACCCCGTGCTGTGCTGAAGTTGGTGGTGAAGGTGTGTGGCTGACTGGATGAGCAGGTGGAAGAAGAGGAGGAGGAAGCTGAGTAGGAGGAGGAGGAGACAGGAGGCAAAGAATGTTGCCCTGCGATCCTTGGCGGCGGAAGGACGTGCGCAAAATAGCTCTCCGCCTGGGGCCCAGCCGCCACTACATTTACCCAGTGTGCAGTTAGGGAGATATAGCGTCCCTGGCCGTGCTTACTGGTCCACGTATCTGTGGTTAGGTGGACCTTGCCACAGATGGCGTTGCGCAGTGCACACTTGATTTTATCGGACACTTGTTTGTGCAGGGAAGGCACGGCTCTCTTAGAGAAGTAGTGGCGGCTGGGAACAACATACTGTGGGACAGCAAGTGACATGAGCTGTTTGAAGCTGTGTGTGTCTGCCAGCCTAAATGACCGCTTTTAATAGGCCAGTAGTTTAGAAATGCTGGCATTCAGGGCCAGGGATCGAGGATGGCTAGGTGAGAATTTACGCTTTCTCTCAAATGTTTGTGAGATGGAGAGCTGAACGCTGCCGTGTGACATGGTTGAGATGCTTGGTGACACAGGTGGTGGTGTTGGTGGTACATCCCATGTTTGCTGGGCGGCAGGTGCCAACGTTCCTCCAGAGGCGGAGGAAGAGGCCGAGGCGGCGGCAGCAGCAGCAGAAGAGGCCGAGGCGGCAGCAGCAGAAGATGTAGCAGGGGGAGCCTGAGTGACTTCCTTGTTTTTAAGGTGTTTACTCCACTGCAGTTCATGCTTTGCATGCAGGAGCCTGGTCATGCAGGTTGTGCTAAGGTTCAGAACGTTAATGCCTCGCTTCAGGCTCTGATGGCACAGCGTGCAAACCACTCAGGTCTTGTCGTCAGCACATTGTTTGAAGAAGTGCCATGCCAGGGAACTCCTTGAAGCTGCCTTTGGGGTGCTCGGTCCCAGATGGCGGCGGTCAGTAGCAGGCGGAGTCTCTTGGCGGCGGGTGTTCTGATTTTTCCCACTGCTCCCTCTTTTGCTACGCTGTTGGCTCGGTCTCACCACTGCCTCTTCCTCCGAACTGTGAAAGTCAGTGGCACGACCTTCATTCCATGTGGGGTCTAGGACCTCATCGTCCCCTGCATCGTCTTCCACCCAGTCTTGATCCCTGACCTCCTGTTCAGTCTGCACACTGCAGAAAGACGCAGCAGTTGGCACCTGTGTTTCGTCATCATCAGAGACGTGCTGAGGTGGTATTCCCATGTCCTCATCATCAGGAAAAATAAGTGGTTGTGCGTTAGTGCATTCTATCTCTTCCACCCCTGGGGAAGTGCTAGGTGGATGCCCTTGGGAAACCCTGGCAGCAGAGTCTTCAAACAGCATAAGAGACTGCTGCATAACTTGAGGCTCAGACAGTTTCCCTGATATGCATGGGGGTGATGTGACAGACCGATGGGCTTGGTTTTCATGCGCCATCTGTGCGCTTTCTGCAGAAGACTGGGTGGGAGATAATGTGAACGTGCTGGATCCACTGTCGGCCACCCAATTGACTAATGCCTGTACCTGCTCAGGCCTTACCATCCTTAGAACGGCATTGGGCCCCACCAAATATCGCTGTAAATTCTGCTGGCTACTGGGACCTGAGGTAGTTGGTTCACTAGGACGTGTGGCTGTGGCAGAACGGCCACGTCCTCTCCCAGCACCAGAGGGTCCACTAACACCACCACGACCATGTCCACGTCCGCGTCCCTTATTAGATGTTTTCCTCATTGTTCCCGTTCACCACAATTTTGAGAATGGCAAATTTGGGAATGCTTTTTCAACCCAGAACAAAAAGTCTGCTTTTACGGTCACTACAAATAACTTGACCAGCTAAAACTGTGCAGATTTGGTTGAATAGAGATGTGAGACCTGTTTTTTTTTGCGCTGTGTGACAGTTATAGGTTTAATCACAGAATTACCCTTATATCAGCACGCTAGCGTGTGTCTTAGGTTTTTCTGAATGACACTATCAATACCTTCAATGTAAGTTTTTCTTTTTGGGATAGATATCAAGTAGGCCTCAAATACCACAAACTAGTTATTTTCAGAATGGCAAATTTGGGAATGCTTTTTCAACCCAGAACAAAAAGTCTGCTTTTACGGTCACTACAAATAACTTGACCAGCTAAAACTGTGCAGATTTGGTTGAATAGAGATGTGAGACCTGTTTTTTTTTGCGCTGTGTGACAGTTATAGGTTTAATCACAGAATGACACTTCTATCAGCATGCTAGCGTGTGTCTTAGGTTTTTCTGAATGACACTATCAATACCTTCAATGTAAGATTTTCTTTTTGGGATAGATTTCAAGTAGGCCTCAAATACCACAAACTAGTTATTTTGAGAATGGCAAATTTGGGAATGCTTTTTCAACCCAGAACAAAAAGTCTGCTTTTACGGTCACTACAAATAACTTGACCAGCTAAAACTGTGCAGATTTGGTTGAATAGAGATGTGAGACCTGTTTTTTTTTGCGCTGTGTGACAGATATAGGTTTAATCACAGAATGACACTTCTATCAGCACGCTAGCGTGTGTCTTAGGTTTTTCTGAATGACACTATCAATACCTTCAATGTAAGTGTTTCTTTTTGGGATAGATTTCAAGTAGGCCTCAAATACCACAAACTAGTTAGTTTGAGAATGGAAAATTTGGGAATGCTTTTTCAACCCAGAACAAAAAGTCTGCTTTTACGGTCACTACAAATAACTTGACCAGCTAAAACTGTGCAGATTTGGTTGAATAGAGATGTGAGACCTGTTTTTTTTTGCGCTGTGTGACAGTTATAGGTTTAATCACAGAATGACACTTCTATCAGCACGCTATATCAATACCTTCAATGTAAGATTTTCTTTTTGGGATAGATTTCAAGTAGGCCTCAAATACCACAAACTAGTTATTTTGAGAATGGCAAATTTGGGAATGCTTTTTCAACCCAGAACAAAAAGTCTGCTTTTACAGTTACTACAAATAACTTGACCAGCTAAAACTGTGCAGATTTGGTTGAATAGAGATGTGAGACCTGTTTTTTTTTGCGCTGTGTGACAGTTATAGGTTTAATCACAGAATGACACTTCTATCAGCACGCTAGCGTGTGTCTTAGGTTTTTCTGAATGACACTATCAATACCTTCAATGTAAGTGTTTCTTTTTGGGATAGATTTCAAGTAGGCCTGAAATACCACAAACTAGTTATTTTCAGAATGGCAAATTTGGGAATGCTTTTTCAACCCAGAACAAAAAGTCTGCTTTTACGGTCACTACAAATAACTTGACCAGCTAAAACTGTGCAGATTTGGTTGAATAGAGATGTGAGACCTGTTTTTTTTTGCGCTGTGTGACAGTTATAGGTTTAATCACAGAATGACACTTCTATCAGCACGCTAGCGTGTGTCTTAGGTTTTTCTGAATGACACTATCAATACCTTCAATGTAAGATTTTCTTTTTGAGATAGATTTCAAGTAGGCCTCAAATACCACAAACTAGTTATTTTGAGAATGGCAAATTTGGGAATGCTTTTTCAACCCAGAACAAAAAGTCTGCTTTTACGGTCACTACAAAAACTTGAACAGCTAAAACTGTGCAGATTTGGTTGAATAGAGATGTGAGACCTGTTTTTTTTTGCGCTGTGACAGTTATAGGTTTAATCACAGAATGACACTTCTATCAGCACGCTAGCGTGTGTCTTAGGTTTTTCTGAAAGACACTATCAATACCTTCAATGTAAGATTTACTTTTTGGGATAGATTTCAAGTAGGCCTCAAATACCACAAACTAGTTATTTTGAGAATGGCAAATTTGGGAATGCTTTTTCAACCCAGAACAAAAAGTCTGCTTTTACGGTCACTACAAATAACTTGACCAGCTAAAACTGTGCAGATTTGGTTGAATAGAGATGTGAGACCTGTTTTTTTTTGCGCTGTGTGACAGTTATAGGTTTAATCACAGAATGACACTTCTATCAGCACGCTAGCGTGTGTCTTAGGTTTTTCTGAATGACACTATCAATACCTTCAATGTAAGTGTTTCTTTTTGGGATAGATTTCAAGTAGGCCTCAAATACCACAAACTAGTTAGTTTGAGAATGGCAAATTTGGGAATGCTTTTTCAACCCAGAACAAAAAGTCTGCTTTTACGGTCACTACAAATAACTTGACCAGCTAAAACTATGCAGATTTGGTTGAATAGAGATGTGAGACCTGTTTTTTTTTGCGCTGTGTGACAGTTATAGGTTTAATCACAGAATGACTCTTCTATCAGCACGCTATATCAATACCTTCAATGTAAGATTTTCTTTTTGGGATAGATTTCAAGTAGGCCTCAAATACCACAAACTAGTTATTTTGAGAATGGCAAATTTGGGAATTCTTTTTTAACCCAGAACAAAAAGTCTGCTTTTACGGTCACTACAAAAACTTGACCAGCTAAAACTGTGCAGATTTGGTTGAATAGAGATGTGAGACCTGTTTTTTTTTGCGCTGTGTGACAGTTATAGGTTTAATCACAGAATGACACTTCTATCAGCACGCTAGCGTGTGTCTTAGGTTTTTCTGAATGACACTATCAATACCTTCAATGTAAGATTTTCTTTTTGGGATAGATTTCAAGTAGGCCTCAAATACCACAAACTAGTTATTTTGAGAATGGCAAATTTAGGAATGCTTTTTCAACCCAGAACAAAAAGTCTGCTTTTACGGTCACTACAAATAACTTGACCAGCTAAAACTGTACAGATTTGGTTGAATAGAGATGTGAGACCTGTTTTTTTTTGCGCTGTGTGACAGTTATAGGTTTAATCACAGAATGACACTTCTATCAGCACGCTAGCGTGTGTCTTAGGTTTTTCTGAATGACACTATCAATACCTTCAATGTAAGATTTACTTTTTGGGATAGATTTCAAGTAGGCCTCAAATACCACAAACTAGTTATTTTCAGAATGGCAAATTTGGGAATGCTTTTTCAACCCAGAACAAAAAGTCTGCTTTTACGGTCACTACAAATAACTTGACCAGCTAAAACTGTGCAGATTTGGTTGAATAGAAATGTCAGGTCTATTTTTTAGGCGCTGGGTGACAGGCTCAACTTGCCCCTGATGTAATATATGGCCAAAAAATAACCACACTGTTGATGGTTAAATGCACTTGGGTGACACAGGCTCAGCCTGCACCAGATGTAGTATACGGCTAAAAAATAACCAGACTGTTGATGGTTAAATGCACTTCTTTGACACAGGCTCAGCCTGCAGCTAATGTAGTATATGGCCAAAAAATAACCAGACTGTTGATGGTTAATTGCACTTCGGTGACACAGGCTCAGCCTGCAGCTGATGTAGGATATAGCACAAAATAACCACACTATCGATGGTTAAATACACTTGGTGATTGCTCGTGCTGGCGCACCACAAGTCACAAAATGGCCGCCGATCACCCCAGAAAAAAAGTGATCTAAAAACGCTCTGGGCAGCCTCAAAAAAGTGAGCAAGTCAATAATAGCAGTTCAATGATCCACAGCTGCAGATCGATCACAGAATGAAGTCTTTTTTAGGAGTTAATCGGCCTAATCTCACCCTAACGTCGCAGCTGCAACCTCTCCCTATACTGATCATAGCAGAGTGACGTGCGGCGCTACGTGACTCCAGCTTAAATAGAGGCTGGGTCACATGGTGCACTGGCCAATCACAGCCATGCCAATAGTAGGCATGGCTGTGATGGCCTCTTGGGCCAAGTAGTATGACGCTTGTTGATTGGCTGCTTTGCAGCCTTTCAAAAAGCGCCAAGAAAGCGCCGAACACCGAACCCGGACTTTTACGAAAATGTTCGGGTTCGGGTCCGTGTCACGGACACCCCAAAATTCGGTACGAACCCGAACTATACAGTTCGGGTTCGCTCATCCCTAGTTACCATGTTTTTATTGAACACACCATGTAAACATTCACAGTGCAGGTGGAAAAAGTATGTGAACCCTTGGATTTAATAACTGGTTGAACCTCCTTTGGCAGCAATAACTTCAACCAAACGTTTCCTGTAGTTGCAGATCAGACGTGCACCACGGTCAGGAGTAATTCTTGACCATTCCTCTTTACAGAACTGTTTCAGTTCAGCAATATTCTTGGGATGGCTGGTGTGAATCGCTTTCTTGAGGTAATACCACAGCATCTCAATCGGGTTGAGGTCAGGACTCTGACTGGGCCACTCCAGAAGGTGTACTTTCTTCTGTTTAAGCCATTCTGTTGTTGATTTACTTCTATGCTTTAGGTCGTTGTCCCGTTGCAACACCCATCTTCTGTTGAGCTTCAGCTGGTGGACAGATGGCCTTAAGTTCTCCTTCAAAATGTATTGATAAACTTGGGAATTCATTTTTCCTTCGATGATAGCAATCCGTCCAGGCCCTGACGCAGCAAAGCAGCCCCAAACCATGAAGCCCCCAGCACCATACTTCACAGTTGGGATGAGGTTTTGATGTTGGTGTGCTGTGCCTCTTTTTCTACACACATAGTGTTGTGTGTTTCTTCCAAACAACTCAACTTTGGTTTCATCTGTCCACAGAATATTTTGCCAGTACTGCTGTGGAACATCCAGGTGCTCTTGTGCAAACTGTAAACGTGCAGCAATGTTTTTTTGGACAGCAGTGGCTTCCTCTGTGGTATCCTCCCATGAAATCCATTCTTGTTTAGTGTTTTACGTATCGTAGATTCGCTAACAGGGATGTTAGCATATGCCAGAGACTTTTGTAAGTCTTTAGCTGACACTCTAGGATTCTTCTTCACCTCATTGAGCAGTCTGCGCTGTGCTCTTGCAGTCATCTTTACAGGACGGCCACTCCTAGGGAGAGTAGCAGCAGTGCTGAACTTTCTCCATTTATAGACCATTTGTCTTACCATGGACTGATGAACAGCAAGGCTTTTGGAGATACTTTTATAACCCTTTCCAGTTATTAGTTTAAGCAGACTGTGATTGTCTATTGTTGTGACTTAGATGAAGATCAGATCACATTTTATGACGAATTTGTGCAGAAATCCATATCATTCCAAAGGGCTCACATACTTTTTCTTGCAACTGTATGTAAAATGGATGCCTCAGACTGATGCCATACAGTGGCATCCGTTCCCCATAGAGATCCATTGTAAAAAAAAGTATACTTTTTTTTACCATTATGAAAAAAAGAATGTTTTATTTTTTTATTGGACTGTGCAGGATGTCCTGAGCTGAACCGCACAGATGTAATACTAGGCTATGCTAGGCGGAAACCTCCGCCTAACAGTGATCTTGGTGAAATCACCAGACTAATGGGCGGTCTTAAGAGCTGCCCTAGACTGTAAGGCCCCTTTCACACGGGTTTTCCATGCGGGTGCAATGCGTGAGGTGAACGCATTGCACCCGCACTGAATCCGGACCCATTCATCTCTATGGTGCTGTGCACATGAGCGGTGATTTTCACGCATCACTTGTGCGTTGCGTGAAAATCGCAGCATGCTCTATATTGTGTGTTTTCCATGCAACGCAGGCCCCATAGAAGTGAATGGGGCTGCGTGAAAATCGCAAGCATGCGGTGCGATTTTCACGCATGGTTGCTAAGATGACAGTCTATTCACTGTATTATTTTCCCTTATAAGATGGTTATAAGGGAAAATAATAGCATTCTTTAATACAGAATGCTTAGTAGAAGGTCAATTGAGGGTTAAAAAAATAATAATAATTAACTCACCTCCTCCTCTTGATCGCGTAGTTGCCGATCTCTTCTTACTTCTTTAATCATGAGCTGCCGGCTAAAGGACCTTTGGTGACGTCAAATCACATGGTCCAATCACACGGTCCATCACTTAATTCACTTTAATGGCAGGCGAACCTGTAAAACCTTCAGCTCATATTTGCAGCCACCAAATACTTAGTAGAAGTGCACAAATAGTCCCACAATATGGACAGTGACATACTAGAGGGGGATCAATGACAAAAATTCTTAATCAGGGGACATTTTTATGCGTCTTAAAGAGAAATTCTCTGAAATGTGCCCTGTCGGAGCCTAAATTTTTTTTATTTTAGGCCACGGGAGTACGGGACTTAAAAATTTGGCATTCACCTGACATAAAATAAATTCTGATTATGTGGCTCGAGGTACATTATGCGGTCAATGGATATAAATTTTACTGCAGGCCAGTACAAATACAGGTCAAATACATATGTTTAAAAGAACTAAAAATATAAAATTGGATTAAAAACATGGAAATCCCCCCTCTTGAAAAAACCCTAATGATAATAGTTTAAATTCGATAACACGTGGTCGTCATCACTGGTGTTTAATTCCTCAGAGGCCGCAACAAATATGCATTCAGCGTACAGAAAAGAACAAGTAAGTATGTGGCTGGAGGTAGATTATCTGGTCATTGAATATCAATTTAACAGCAGGCCAGTGGACTACAGGCCCTAAAAATTATGCATTCAGCGTACAGAAAAGAACAAGTAAGAATGTGGCTGGAGGTAGATTACCCGATCATTGGATATCAATTTAACAGCAGGCCAGTGGACTACAGGACCCAAAAATTATGCATTCAGCGGACAGAAAAGAACAAGTAAGTATGTGGCTGAAGGTAGATTACCCGATCATTGGATATCAATTTAACAGCAGGCCAGAAGAATACAGGCCCCAAAAATTATGCATTCAGTGGACAGAAAAGAACAAGTAAGTATGTGGCTGAAGGTAGATTACCCGATCATTGGATATCAATTTAACAGCAGGCCAGTGGACTACAGGCTACAAAAATTATGCATTCAGCGTACAGAAAAGAACAAGTAAGTATTTGGCTGGAGGTAGATTACACTGTCATTGGATATCAATTTAACAGCAGGCCAGTGGACTAAAGGCCCCAAAAATTATGCATTCAGCATACAGAAAAGAACAAGTAAGTATGTGGCTGGAGTTAGATTACCCGGTCATTGGATATCAATTTAACAGCAGGCCAGTGGACTACAGGCCCCAAATATTATGCATTAAGTGTACAGAAAAGAACAAGAAAGTATGTGGCTGGAGGTAGATTACCCGGTCATTAGATATCAATTTAACAGCAGGACAGTGGACTACAGGCCCCAAAAATTATGCATTCAGCGTACAAAAAAGAACAAGTAGGTATGTGGCTGGAGATAGATTACACGGTCATTGGATATCAATTTTACTGAAGGCCAGTACAAATACAGGTCAAATACATATGTTTAAAATAACTAAAAATATAAAATTTGATTAAAAACATGGGTAACGAAATACCCTCTCTTGAAAAAAACCTTATGATAATAGTTGAAACACGTGGTCGTGTTGAATTCCTCCGAGGCCCAAAACATTAGGCATTCAACGTACAGAAACGGACAGAAAAGGCCTTTTATGCTGCTGTATTTACCTAAGACAGGGACCATTATTAGTTGTCATGAGGAAATTTAATTAAAGGTGGTCGAATCGTCACGTGTGTTGAATTCCTCCGCGATCAATGCCTCATTCATTTTTAGAAATGTGAGGTAGTCCACACTGTTGTGAGCTAGGCGAGTGCGCTTATCGGTCACGATCCCCCCTGCTGCGCTGAACGTCCTCTTGGACAGGACACTGGACGAGGGGCAAGCTAAGAGTTCCATGGCAAATTGTGCCAGGTCAAGCCTGCACACCAAGTAGTCCAGGGCTTCCTCGCTTCTCAGAGCGTCCACATCGGCCGTTAGCCCCATGCAGTCAAACACCTGTCGGTCCAGGGATTCCCTGAGGCTGATTCCGGAGGGCGGCTGTCGAAAGAGTTGGCTACAAGAATGATCTCATATCCGCAGTGACCAACACATCTTCAAACCGACCTCTTCTTGCATGCGCTGTTGGATTAGTACCCGCAACTGTTTCTCTTTGAGTGTAACTTCCTCTGTCAGCGTCCGCAAAATCAGATTGCAGCATTTCTCGAAGCAAGGCCTGAAATTTCTACATTCTGACAGCCCTCTGTGATGCTGGTAACATGTCCTCCATTTTGTTTTTGTACCAGGGGTCTAAGTACATTGCGACCCAGTACTGGTCCTTGCCCCTTATGCTTTTTATACGGGGGTCTCTCTTCAAACACTGGAGCAGAAAGGCCCCCATTTGGACTAAACTGGAAGCGGTGGAGTGGCCTGGCTCCTGCTCATCGTCCAGGATAATGTCATTCTCGGCCATCATGGCACTGTTTAGGGGAAGGGGGATATGTGGATGGCACTGTTTAGGGGGGATCTGTGGATGGCACTGTTTAGGGGGGATCTGTGGATGGCACTGTTTAGGGGGGATCTGTGGATGGCACTGTTTAGGGGGGATCTGTGGATGGCACTGTTTAGGGGAGATCTGTGGATGGCACTGTTTAGGGGAGGGGGGATCTGTGGATGGCACTGTTTAGGGGGATCTGTGGATGGCACTGTTTAGGGGGGATCTGTGGATGGCACTGTTTAGAGGGGGATCTGTGAATGGTACTGTTTAGGGGGGAGATCTGTGGATGGCACTGTTTAGGGGGGAGATCTGTGGATGGCACTGTTTAGGGGGATCTGTGGATGGCACTGTTTAGGGGAGATCTGTGGATGGCACTGTTTAGGGGAGATCTGTGGATGGCTCTGTTTAGGGGGGATCTGTGGATGGCACTGTTTAGGGGAGATCTGTGGATGGCACTGTTTAGGGGGGATCTGTGGATGGCACTCTTTAGGGGGGATCTGTGGATGGCACTGTTTAGAGGGGGATCTGTGGATGGCACTGTTTAGGGGGGAGATCTGTGGATGGCACTGTTTAGGGGAGGGGGATCTGTGGATGGCACTGTTTAGGGGAGGGGGGATCTGTGGATGGCACTGTTTAGGGGAGATCTGTGGATGGCACTGTTTAGGGGGGATCTGTGGATGGCACTGTTTAGGGGGGGATCTGTGGATGGCACTGTTTAGAGGGGGATCTGTGGATGGCACTGTTTAGGGGGGAGATCTGTGGATGGCACTGTTTAGGGGAGGGGGATCTGTGGATGGCACGGGGGGGGGGGGGGGCATACATGTTTTTGCTATGGGGCCCATGCATTTCTAGCTACGCCCCTGGTTTGTGTCCTCCATAGACTCTACAAGACAGTGTGCTTCCCTGCCTGGAGCTTCCATGCATCCGGTGTTCGCATGGAGGTCCGGGTAGATGTTGGTGCTGTCTTTCCATCTCTGCTGCGGCAGGTAAGTGTTCGTTGTTGCTAGTGTTCTGTTGTTACACTGTGTACTTACCTGCTGTGCAGTTGCTGCATTATGTCTTTTTCCCTATCAACTACTGGGCCTCTGGAGACGCCTGTTATCCGTGGTGATGGATGAAAAGGAGGTCTCTGCCCTGTCACGATGTTGAGGGCGATGCAGGGATTCCTAGACTTCTAGGTTCGTGGGTATGAGCCCCCTTACCATTAAAGGCGGCTCATACTGTCAGGAGACTAGGGTTATTTGAGGGAAGCTTTAGGAGGTGACCAGCTCCCTTTTTTCATGGCCTAGTAATTGGCGACATTGTACGGTGTGGAGTTTTTCCTACTCCCTACCGTGACAACTATATAGAAAGTATATTATTGGTATATAACACCCCTGCTTCATACACTATTTTTGGGGGGGCAACTGGTATATCACACCAGTAGAAATTATTTGTTCCAATAGCGTTTGTCACTCTGTGTAGCTGAGGTAACGCAGCAATACCGCAAACAAATGCTGCACTACCCAAATTCACTATATAGAAAGTATATTATTGGTATATCACACCCCTGCCTCAATCAGTTTTTTTGGGGGGCAACTGGTATATCACAATAGTTTAAATTATTTGTTCCAATAGTGTTTATCACTGTGTAGATGCGGTAATGCGGCTAAACCGCAAACAAATGCTGCACTACCCAAATGCACTACATAGAAAGTATATTATTGGTATATAACACCCCACTTCTATCAGTTTTTTTGGGGGGCAACTGTTCTATCACACCCGTTGCAATTAGTCATTCCAATAGCATTTGTCCCTCTGTATAGCTGCGGTATCTCAGCAGAACAAATACTCAGCTGCACAATACAATTGCACTATAATATACTTTCTATGTTAGAAAGTATATTATAAGAATATCACACCCCTCAGTAAGTCACACCTATCGATAGCACATCTATACCAGTCCTTAGAGGGCTTCTGTCACCCCCAAAACCCTTTTCTTTTTTTGAGCTTATTAAAATCCTTTTATAACGACTATTCCCTACATAGGGCTCTTACCTTTGGCTGTGGCTTCTTTTCCTTAAAAAACGATCTTTTAAAATATGCAAATCACTTCACTACCAGCAAGTAGGGCGTCTACTTGCTGGTAGCCGCCGCAAAAAAACACCCCCCCCTCGTCCTGTTTGACAGGGCCAGCGAGCGCTCTCCTCCTCCGGCTGGCCCTGTCATCATTTCATTCGGCGCAGGCGCTCTGAGAGAAGGAGCCTCGCCTCCTCAGCACTCCCTCAGTGCGCCTGCGCCGATGACGTCTTCTCTTTCGGTGACGTCATCGGCGCAGGCGCACTGAGGAAGTGCTGAGGAGGCGAGCTTCCATCTCTCTGAGCGCCTGCGCCGAATGAAGACAGGCGCGGGATTTTAAATGATGACAGGGCCAGCCGGAGGAGGAGAGCGCTCGCTGGCCCTGTCAAACAGGACGAGGGGGGCGGTTTTTTGCGGCGGCTACCAGCAAGTAGACGCCCTACTTGCTGGTAGTGATGTGATTTGCATATTTTAAAAGATTGTTTTTTAAGGAAAAGAAGCCACAGCCAAAGGTAAGAGCCCTATGTAGTGAATAGTCATTATTAGAGATGGTACGGGGGATTCGTCGAATCCACAAATCCCTCGAATCTTGCTGGATTCGTGGACTTGAATCCCGACGTAATTTACTGGATACGAATCCGACTAATCCCGGTGGTGCCCAGACTGGTGGTGGCGGCGGCAGGGCACTCTAGAAGATGAGTGCTTCACTGCTGCGACAGGGGAGGGATAGGCGTTTCCTTTCCCTAATCCTCTGATAGGCTGCGGGCCTTGTGCCAGCAGCCTATCAGAGGCCGGTGCAGGCGGCGCGATGACGTCATCGCGCCGCCTGAGCCGTACAGCGCGGGACACAGGCCAGAAGAGGCCTGCACCGCAGCGGAGGTAAGTAAAAGTTTTTTTTTATTTTATTTTATCTGTTACTGGCACATTGGCGAGGGGGAGAGGTGAGAGGCACTATGATACTACTGGCACATTGGGGGGGAGGCACTATGATACTGGCACATTATGGGGGGAGATGGCACTATGATATTACTGGCACATTGGGGGGGGAGGCACTATGATACTGGCACATTATGGGGGGAGATGGCACTGATACTACTGGCACATGGGGGGGAGGCACTATGGTACTGGCACATTATGGGGGGAGGTGGCACTATGATACTGGCACATTATGGGGGGGAGATGGCACTATGATACTGGCACATTTGGGGGGAGATGGCACTATGATACTGGCACATTGGGGGGGAGATGGCACAATGATACTGGCACATGGGGGGGAGGAGAGAGGCACTCCGCACTTGATACTGGCACATGGGGGGAGGAGAGAGGAATTTGATACTGGCACATGATTAGGGGGGCATCTATGGGGACACTTACTGGCACATTATTGGGTGGCACTGTGGGGCCACTTCTTATTGGCACATTATTGGGGGGCACTATGGGGGCATCTACTGAGGCCACAAAGAAGGGGTATTTTATATGGGGGGCTCTGTGTGGTACTAGTATTATCTGTTTCTGCAGTATAGTATTGGGGAGCACAGCGGAACAGTATTGGGGGTGGTAGGTTGATTTGTCCAGAAGATGGGAGGATGATGGAAAAGTAGTAAACTAAGATTTATTTTCTTTGTCAAACTGCAGAGACGAAAAATGGCTGAAAAATGGTGGTCTGGTCTGAAAGGAGAAGATGAGGAAAGAGAACATCTACATCAAAGGAGACGTCACTGGATGTAAGAGGTATGTGGCGCTGTATTACCCTGTATGTTCTGTAGTGATAGGAGCAGGGGCGTGACGATCGCGGTCATATAGGGTGCGACCGTGACTGGGAGGTGGAGGTTCAGACAAACTGACGCGGTCTGACTTTGTTTCTTACACCGTTCACACAATTATGTACAGGATTCGTAGGATTCGAGATTCGATATATTCGAGAACCTATTCGAATTTGAAAAAAATTGGATTCGTCCCACCTCTAGCCATTATAAAAGGATTTTAACAAGCCCCCCCCCCCCAAAAAAAAAGGGTTTTGGGGGTCACAGAAGCCCTTTAAAAGGTATTTTGTGGCCCTATTAGGTAGTGTTTGGTGTCCCTAATAGGGTTGAGCAAACCCGAACTGTAAAGTTCGGGTTCGTACCGAACTTTAGGATTTTTGGACCCCGGACCCGAACCCGAACATTTCAGTAAACGTTCAAATTCGGGGTTCGGCGATTTCTTGGCGCTTTTTGAAAGGCCGCAGAGCAGAAAATCAACAAGTGTTTAACTGTCTGACCTTAGAAGCCATCACAGCCATGCCTACTAATGGCATGGCTGTGATTGGCCAATGCAGTATGTGACCCAGCCTCTATATAAGCTGGAGTCACGTAGCGCTGCACGTCATTCTGCTGTTACTAGTGTAGGGGGAGGATGCTGCTGGTGATTTCAGGGAGAGAATAGGAGAAAATCTTTGTTCAGAACTGGAATCTAACTCAGCGATATGCATACATTTAGTTGTGTGGGTGCAGGGCACAATCTTTTTACCCTGCCCGGAGCCAAGTAGCCAAGTTTACCCTGCCCTGGCGGCCATTTTATGCAAGCTCAGTGCACCAGCACTGCATCTGAGCTTTTGTGACATTTAAATCCAAGCTTGAAATACTGCACTAATAATCTGCTTTTAAAAAATCACCCTTCATCTGGTGCATTTGCATGATTAGTCAGTGTGCAATTTAAGCTAGAAATACAGCCATAATTTTCAGGGTTTTTAAAAACACACTTTTTAGCCAAAATACCCAATTTTACAGCCCTTGCAGCATCAGCACGTGTGAAATTCAAGGGTTATATACTGCTGTCATATTCAGTTATTAAACAAAACTCCAGTTTTGGGCAAAAAAGTTTATTTTGCAGCCTTTGCTGCATATGTCATTATGAGATACAGCCTTTACATACTGTGGTTCTATTCAGTTATTTGAAATACAGCCATTTTGGGCAAACAAATTTAATTGCGGCCTAGTCTGGATCAGGGCGTGTGAGATACATCCTTTACATGCTGTGGTTCTATTCAGTTATTAATAAAACACCCATTTAGGGCAAGATACTAAAATTGAGAAATATGAGGAGAGCGTCAAATAAGGGACATGGCCCCGGTCGTGGTGCTGCTGGTGGAGCTCCTGTTGCAGGGAGAGGACGTGGTCGATCTGTGCCAGCTACACGCACAAGTGAAACCCTTTTCTCAGGTGCAAGTAGGCGACAGAACCTGCAGCGGTATTTGGTCGGGCCTAATGCGACTCTACGAATGGTGAGGCCTGAACAAGTACAGGCGATAGTAGATTCGGTTGCTGACAGTGCCTCCAGTTCCTTCACATTGTCTCCCACCCAGTCTCCTGCTGAAAGACCACAGTTGGCACCTGCAGCCGATGTCCATCAGTCTTTCACCTCACCCCCTTGCAAATCAGCCAAGCAGTCTGAGCCCCAAGTCATGTAGCAGTCTCTTTTGCTTTTTGATGACTCTGTTAGCAGGGTTTCCCAGGGCCATCGACCTATCCCTGCCCCAGAAGTGGAATAGATTGAGTGCACCGATACCCAAACACTTATGTTTCAAGATGAGTACATGGGAGGACCATTGCAGCATGTCTTGGATGATGACGAAACACAGGTGCCAACTCCTGGGGCTTTCTGTAGTGTGCAGACCGGCAAGGAGGGCAGGGGTGAAGACTGGGTGGAAGATGATGTGGAGGATGATGAGGTCCTCGACCCCCACATGAAATCAAGGTCATGCAAGTGACCTATGTAGTTCAAAGGAAGAGGTGTTGGTCACACAGAGCCACCAGCACAGCAGAAGAGGGAGCAGGGTGCAAAAGTGGAGCGGCCATCCTCTAGCGAGTACACCTGCTACTGCCCACCGCAGCAAGGGACTGAGCACACCAAAGCCAGCTCCAAGGAGTTCCCTGGTGTGGCAGTTCTTCAGACAATGTGCTGACGACAAGACACGAGTGGTTTGCACGCTGTGCAATCAGAGCCTGAAGCGAGGCATAAACGTTCTTAACCTGAGCACAACCTGCATGACCAGGCATTTAAGTGCAAAGCACGAGCTGCAGTGGAGTAGACACCTCAAAAACCAAGAAAGGTCTCTGGCTCCTCCTGCTTTCTCTTCTGCTGCAGTCTCAGCGTCTTCATCCACCTCTGGATTGACAATGACACCTGCCACCCCGCAAACAGAGGATCTGGCAGCAACACCACCACCTATGTCACCAAGCATCTCCACAATGTCCCACGGAAGCGTTCAGCTCTCAATCTCACAAACACTGGAGAAGAAGAGGAAGTACCCCCCTACCCACCCTCGATCCCTAGCCCTGAATGCCAGCATTTCTTAATTACTGGCCTTTGAAATTCTGTTATTCCGTCTGGTGGAGACGGATAGTTTTAAAGGCCTTATGGCGGTGGCTGTCCCACAGTACGTCGTACACAGCCGCCACTACTTTTCCAGGCGAGCCATCCCTTCCCTGCCCAACCAAGAAGGGGACAAAATCAGGTGTGCACTGCGCAACGCCATCTGTGGCAAGGTGCACTTCACTACAGATACGTGGACCAGTAAGCACGGTCAGGGACGTTATATCTCCATAACAGCACACTGGGTAAATGCAGTGGATAGCAGTTTGGCGCATGTCCTTCCACCACCGAGGATTGCAGGGCGCTTCAGTTTGCCTCCTGTTGCTTCCTCCTCCTACTCCGCTTCCTCATCCTCTACCGCCTTCTCATCCGGTCAGCGTAACACCTTCACCACCAACTTCAGCAAAGCCAGAAGGTAAGCAACAGCAGGCAGTTTGAAGCCTTGAGCAATAGACCGGTGAGTGGTTGGTGCCAGTGAGCCTCAAGCCCGGCCTGGTGGTGTGCGATAATGGGCGAAATCTCGTAGCAGCTCTGGGACTAGCCGGTTTGAGGCACATCCCTTGCCTGGCGCATGTGCTGAATTTGGTGGTGCAGAGATTCCTTAAAAATTACCCCGACATGTCAGAGCTGCTGCATAAAGTGCGGGCCATATGTACGCGCTTTCTGCGTTCTCACCTTGCTGCTGCTCGCCTGTCAGCGCTACAGCGTAACCTCGGCCTTCCCGCTCACCGCCTCATATGCGACGTGCCCACAAGATGGAACTCCACCTTGCACATGCTGGCCAGACTGTGCGAGAAGCAGCAGGCAATAGTGGAGTTTCAGCTGCAGCACGCACGGGTGAGTCGCTCTGCAGAACAGCAGCACTTCACCACCAATGACTGGGCCTCCATGCGAGACCTGTGTTTCTTGTTGCGCTGTTTAGAGTACTCCACCAACATGGCCAGTGCCGATAACGCCGTTCTCAGCGTAACCTCCTTGAAAAAACGCTGCTGGCAATTATGGAAGAGGATTTGGCACAGGAGGAGGAGGAGGAGGAAGAGGGATCATTTCGTAAGGTTTCCGGCCAGTCATTCACAAGTAGATCCAAGGGTGGGTTCCTGCACCCACAAACGCCAGGTACACTATTGTCCAGCCAGAGCACAGTTCTGGAGGATGATGAGGAGGAGGAGATGGAGGAAGAGGAACCATGTTCACAGCAGGGTGGCACCCAGACCAGCTCATGGCCATCACTGGTGCGTGGCTGGGGGGATACAGAGGACACAGACGATACACCTCCCACAGAGGACAGCTTTTCATTGCCTCTGGACAGCCTGGCACTCATGAGCGATTACATGCTGCAGTGTCTCCGCAACGACCGCTGAGTTGCCCACATTCTAACTTGTGCTGATTACTGGGTGGCCACGCTGCTGGATCCCCGTTACAAGGACAACGTACCGTCCTTAATTCCGTCACTGCAGTGTGATCGTAAGATGCGCGAGTACAAGTGCACGCTGGTAGACGCGCTGCTGGTGGCATTCCCACCTGACAGCGGGGGCACAGTGGAAGCACAAGGCAGAGGAAGAGGTCGCCAACGCAGCAGGGGCACCTCTGAAGGCAGGGTTAGCATGGCCAAAATGTGGAAAAGCTTTGTCAGCACGCCACAACAACCAGCACCACTAGCTGATATGGAACGTCTTAGCAGGAGGCAGCATTTCACCAACATGGTGGAGCAGTATGTGTGCACTTGCCTACACGTACTGAATGACGGGTCTGCCCCCTTCAACTTCTGGGTCTCCAAATTGGGCACATGGCCTGAGCTTGCCCTTTACGCCTTGGAGGTGCTGGCCTGCCCTGCAGCCAGTGTATTATCTGAACGGGTGTTTAGCACGGCAGGGGGCGTTATCACATACAAGCGCAGCCGCCTGTCCACAGCCAATGTGGACAAGCTCACATTCATTAAAATGAACGAGGCATGTATCCCACAGGACTTGACCGTACCTTGTGCAGAATAGACATGTATACCGGCCTTAACCAGCCATTGTTATACTGCAGTGCAATTGCTCATTCTTGTATTTTGGATATTTCACACTCTTTTGGAGTGTACCCTAATTAAAAAAAATATTAAAACCAAAAACCAGTGTTGGCTACCTCGTCCTCCTCCACCTACACCGCTACGTCCACCGCCTCCTCAAACTCCTACTCCATATGGACCTCCACCTCATAAATCAAATTTTTTATTTTTACGTATTTAATTTAATTTTATGTTAATTTACTATTTTGTCAGTTACATTTTCAAATTCACCAATTTTTGGGTGTGATGTACCACTTCTATACCTAGTAGACAGGTAAAAAAAAATAAAAAATTTGTCTGTTACATTTTTTGTTGAAATTCACAAATTTTTGGGTGTAATATACCCTTCCTCTACCTAGTTGACAGCTTAATAAATTTCAATAATTTTACTTTTACATTTTCAGGTGACAATAAACAATTTTTTCTGTCATAGACCCCTGCTCTACCAAGTAGACAGGTTAATAAATTTTTCTGTTACATTCTTGGGTTGACATTTTACAATTTTTGGACGTGAATAAATCCCTGCTATGCATAGGTGACAGGGAATGAAATTTCAGAAATTCTTCTTTAATTGATCCGCGCCACCTTTCATTTAATGCTTAAACTTTAACAAGTTTTCCCACATTTGCGCTTCAGTAATTTGTCCCACGTTTGCGCCTCTAACTTTTTTTCCCATATTTCCGCTTGATCCCCAAAAATTTTTTTATACAATTATCTTCCTTGGATGTCGTTTTTCTCACGCTCCCCTCTGCGGCGTGGAACCCTGATTCGCCGATAACCGTGATCAACATGGTAGGCTCAGAAAAGAACATCGAAAGTTGATAGAGAAGCTATCCAAATGGATGGTGGATGTCACTGGGGCACCTCTGCAAAGGTGAAAAGAACATACATTTAAAAAAATCATCTGTTACATTGTCAGGTGACTTTTTTTTTCAAATTTTGCCGGATAGAAACCCCTGCTCTGCATAGTTGACATAGAATAAAATTTAAGAAATTCTTCATTAATTGATGCGCGCCACCTCCTTTCATTCAATGCTTAAACTTTAAAAAGTTGTCCCACATTTACGCTTTAATACTTTGTCCCATATTTCCGCTCTATCATTTTTAATTTGAAACAATTAATCCTCCCTTGGATGTGGTCTCTCTTTCTCACGCTCCCTCTCCGGCGTGGAACCCTGATTCGCCGATAACCGTGATCAACATGGTAGGCTCAGAAAAGAACATCGAAAGTTGAAAGAGAAGATATCCAAATGGATGGTGGACATCACAGGGACGTGCGATCAGGCAGAAGTTAGCTAGAGTCAACAAAGCGGCAGCAGGGCCTCTCCTGGCTAACGTTTCCAAATCAAGAATACCACAGTGACATTTCCTTTAATTTTTTATTAATCATTCCAATAACAGGGCATTTTAAGAGTACTGTATTGTTATTTATCATCACTACCTCCCCGAGTCGGGAGTGGGTAATTGCCGAGCGCCCCCTCCTTAACTTGGAAGCTTATGCTTCAATACTTTGTGCCACATTTCCGCTCGATTACATTTAATTTCATCCTTTGAACTCCCTTGCATGTGGTAATCTTTTCTCAGGCTCCCTTCTCCGGCCTGGAACCCTGATTCCCCGCCACCCGTGATCACCATGGTAGGCGCAGAAAAGAACAATAAGTGTGCACATGCATACACGAACTGACTGACAGGGGTCAGCCCCTGCAACTTCTGGGTCTCCAAATTGGGCACATGGCCTGAGCTTGCCCTTTACCCCTTGGAGGTGCTGGCCTGCCCTGCAGCCAGTGTATTGTCTGAATGTGTGTTAAGCACGACTGGAGAGGTTATCACAGGTTATATTTCCCAATGTTTTGAGGTGTACCCAAATTTAAGAAAATTTAAAACCAAAAAGCAGTGTAGGCTACCTCCTCCTCCTCCACCGCCATTTCCACATACACTGCCACATCCACCTCTTACTTCATATGGACCTCTTCCTCCTAAATTATTATTTTTTAACTTTTTTACATATTTTATGTTATTTAAAGTCATTTCTCTATCCACATTTGTTTGCAGAGCACTTGCCATGCTCTTAACCACATTCTGATGCCATTTTCAGCCCTCTAGCCCTCTCCATGACATTTTTACAGCCATTTTAGTGCTCAGAAATTCAAGTCCCCATTGACTTCAATAGGGTTCGGGTTTGGGATCGGGGTCAAGTTCGGGTTAAGTTCGGGTCCCAAACTCGAACTTTTTTGTGAAGTTCGGCCGAACCCGTCGAACTCGAACATCCAGGTGTCCACTCAACTCTAGTCCCTAACAGTCTGTCCCTGCTCCACACAGCAACCTCTCCCTACACTTGGGAAAGACTGAATAAAAAATGGCGGCCAGATCGGGTTTATTTATAAGGTAGGGGGTATGTCAATGTGCTGAAACGTCTCAATTGGCTGTCCTGTACCACCTGATGGATGTGTCGTGGGTCAAAGTTCTTCACAATGTAAAAGAATATGGCACCAGCGGACATCTCCATATGTTCACCCGTTCGGTGAACCGTGAACTTGCAAAGTTTTCCGCGAAACGACCGCCGAGCGGTCTGCAAGGCCATCTCTACATGGCAGTGAGGAGGGTGTTATCAGTAAGGCTATGTTCACCCCAGTGTTTATATTTCCGTTCTTCTGATCTGTCAGAAGAACAGCCCAAAAAAAGTGGATCCTGTAGTCTTTGTGCACTTCTAGTAAGTATTTGGTGCCTAATTTTGTTTAAACAATTATATCACACTTTCTGTAAATCCAATAAACTTCATTTCACTTCTCAAATATCACTGTGTGTGTCTCCTATATGATATATTTAACCACCTCCCGACCGCCTAACGCAGGGATGCGTCCTGCGGGAGGCCGGGTTATTCCTCCTCTACGCATCGGCACGTCATCTCGCGAGACGCGAGATTTCCTGTGAACGCGCGCTCACAGGATCGGGAGGTAAACGAGTTGAACTACAGCCTGCCAGCAGTGATCATTCGCTGGCAGGCTGTTTTTTAACCCCTGAAAGGTATATCAGACGCTGTTTTGTTAACAGCATCTAATATACCTGCTACCTGCTCCTCTGGTGGTCCCTTTTGCTTGGATCGACCACCAGAGGACACAGGTAGCACCAAACACCACACTACACCCCCCCCCCTGTCACTTATTAACCCCTGATCACCCCATGTAGACTCCCTGATCACCCCCCTGTAAGGCTCCATTTCCATTCAGACGTCCGTATGTGTTTTGCGGATCCGCAAAACACGGACACCGGCAATGTGCTTTCCGCTTTTTGCGGATCCGCACATTGCCAGAACTATATAGAAAATGCCTTTTCTTGTCCGCAATTGCGGACAAGAGTAGGACATGTTCTATATTTTTGCGGAATGGAAGTGCGGACCCGGAAGTGCAGATCCGCAATTCCGGATCCGAGCGGGACAAAGTCTGTCCCCATAGAGATGAATGGGTCTGCAATTCCGTTCTGTAAAATGCGGAACAGAATTGCGGACGTGTGAATGGGGCCTAAGGGTCCCTTATGACCGCCAGTTAGTTAGCCACTTGTTAGGTAGTTAGCGCCCAGCCCACCGCAGTCACTGATTAGTCGCTGATTAGCGTCATCGCTGTCGCTAATCAGCACTAGTACTATATAGTATCTGTAAGTGATCAAGACTGATCGCAATCAGATCTATATCAGTACATTAGGGTCACCTTAGCCTCTACAAAAAACGCAGTGTTCGCCCCATCAAGCCTGATCTTGTGCGCACACTTGCGTTCAGTCCGCCCCACCGCAGTGACAGAAATGTTTTTTTTTTCCTGATCACTGCAAAAACACCGTAAAATCGCTGCGGCGCTATAAAGATCACTTTTGAGCTTTTTGGATCTTTATTAGCGCTCGCAGCTTTTTTTTTGCAAATTTTTTGGCAGAGATTTTTTCATCCACATTGATCGATGCGAATGAAGAAATCTGTGTCGTTCATTTTTTCTTTCAGCCCAGAGGCTGAACAAAAAAAATTAATCTCATTACTCGTATGCTCAATATAAGGCCTCATGCACATGACCGTGCCGTTTTTTGCGATCCGGAGATGCGCAAAAAAACGGAGGGCACCCGTGTTGACTTCCGCAATTTGTGGAACGGAATGGGAGCCGGCAATATAAATGCCTATTCTTGTCCGCAAAGCGCGGACAAGAATAGGACATGTTATATTATTTTAGCGGGGCCGCGGAACGGAGCCACGGATGCGGACAGCATACGGAGTGCTGTCCGCATCTTTTGCGGCCCCAATGAAATGAATGGGTCCGCATCCAAGCCACCAAAATGGCGGCTCGGATGCGGACCCAAACAACGGTCGTGTGCATGAGGCCTAAGGAGAATAGCAGAAACTCCTAATGCTGGCCATACATGTAATGATTGCGGAGACCCTCAAATGCCAGGGCAGTACAAACACCCCACAAATGACCCCATTTTGGAAAGACACCCCAAGGTATTCGCTGCGGGGCATATTGAGTATATGAAAGATTGAACTTTTTGTCACAAGTTAGCGGAAAGGGAGACTTTGTGAGAAAAAAAGAAAAAAAATCCATTTCTGCTAACTTGTGCCAAAAAAAAAAAATATTTTCTATGAACTCGCCATGCCCCTCACAGAATACCTTGGGGTGTCTTCTTTCCAAAATGGGGTCACATGTTGGGTATTTATGCTGCCCTGGAATTTTAGGGGCCCTAAAGCGTGAGAAGAAGTCTGGAATCCAAATGCCTAAAAATGCCCTCCTAAAAGGTACTCGTTGGACTTTCGGCCCCTTTGCGCATCTTGGCTGCAAAAAAGTGTCTCACATGTGGTATCGCCATACTCAGAAGAAGTAGGTCAATGTGTTTTGGGGTGTTTTTTTTACATATACCCATTCTGGGTGAGAAATATCTCTGTAAATTAACAACTTTGTATAAAAAAAAATGGGAAAAGTTGTCATTTACAGAGATATATTTCTCTCACCCAGCATGGGTATATGTAAAAATACACCCCAAAACACATTGCCCTACTTCTCCTGAGTACGTAGATACCACATGTGAGACACTTTTTTTGCAGCCAAGATGCGCAAAGGGGCCCAAATTCCAATGAGTACTTTTAGGATTTCACAGGGCATTTTTTACGCATTTGGATTCCAAACTACTTCTCACGCTTTAGGGCCCCTAAAATACCAGGGCAGTGTAAATACCCCACAAGTGACCCCATTTTGGAAAGAAGACACCCCAAGGTATTCCGTGAGGGATATGGCGAGTTCATGTAAAATTAAATTTTTTGTCACAAGTTAGTGGAATATGAGACTTTGTAAGAGAAAAAAATAAAAATAAATCATGTTCCGCTAACTTGTGCCAATAAAAAAAATATTCTAGGAACTCTCCATGCCCCTCACGAAATACCTTGGGGTGTCTTCTTTCCAAAATGGGGTCACTTGTTGGGTATTTATACTGCCCTGGTATTTTAGGTGCCCTAAAGCGTGAGAAGTAGTTTGGAATCCAAATGCGTAAAAAATGCCCTGTGAAATCCTAAAGGTACTCATTGGAATTTGGGCCCCTTTGTGCACCTAGGCTGCAAAAACGTGTCACACATGTGGTATCGCCGTACTCAGGAGAAGTAGGGCAATGTGTTTTGGGGTGTATTTTTACATATACCCATACTGTGTGTGAGAAATATCTCTGTAAATGACAACTTAAAAAAAAAAAATTATACAAAGTTGTCAATTTACAGAGATATTTCTCTTACCCAGCATGGGTATATGTAAAAATACACCCCAATACACATTGCCCTACTTCTCCTGAGTACGGAGATACCAAATGTGTCACACCTTTTTGCAACCTAGGTGCGTAAAGGGGCCAAAAGTCCAACGAGTACCTTTAGGCTTTACAGGGTTGCTCACAATTTAGCCCCGCCCAAAATGTCAGAACAGTAAACACACCCCACAAATGACCCCATTTTGGAAAGTAGACACCCCAAGGTATTCACTGAGGGGCATAGTGAGTCCGTGGGAGATTTTTTATTTTATTTTTGCCAGAAGCTAGCAGAAATGGAAACTTTATTATTTTTATTTTTTTCTCAAAGTGTCATTTTCCGCTAACTTGTGAATTTTTTTTAATCATACATGAACTCACATGCCCCTCCCCAAAAAATTTGGGGTGTCTTCTTTCTAAAATGGGGTCATTTGAGGGGTATTTATACTATCCTGGCATTCTAGCACCTCAAGAAACATGACGGGTGCTCAGAAAGTCAGAGCTGCTTCAAAATGCGGAAATTCACATTTTTGTACCATAGTTTGTAAATGCTATAACTTTTGTGCAAACCAATAAATATACACTTATTGTTTTTTTTTTTATCAAAGACATGTAGCACAATAAATTCTGACACAAACTTGTATAGAAATGTAATTATATTTATACAATTTAACCAGAGAAAGTTAAAAATAAACTTTTTTTGAGAAAATTGCGGCCTATTTTGATTATTATCGGAAAAATGAAAAATCTTAGCACCAATGAAATACCACCAAAAGAAAGCTGTATTTGTGAGAAGAAAAGGAGGTAAAATTAATTTGGGTGGTAAGTTGTATGACCGAGCAATAAACCGTGAAAATAGTGTAGTGCAGAATTGTAAAAAGTGGTCTGGTCATTAAAGGGGTTTAAGCTAGGGGGGCTGAGGTGGTTAACTGACATTTTTTATCGTAACAACCAACGATTTATACAGGAAAATATGACGATTAACAAGGTTGCCCAAACTTTCGCATCCCACTGTATCCTTATGGACTTGATTTTGAAATTACAGTATAACAGATCACAAGCCACTGGGGGGTGATATATTCCCCTCGATCAACACCATCAGACAGAATTGAAAGATGGGTTTTATGGCTTTTACAGACCCAGGCCTACAAAGATGCACTTTCCAGATTATCACAGTTTTCAACACCATCTCAGAACCTAGCAGAGGCGTACATTCGCTTTGTTGCTGCTAAATCCAGTCCCCAAGCATTGACACCACGTGAGGTTGAAGAATTGTCAGCAGTAGATGCAGAAATCTCACAGCTGAGAAAATGTATAAGCCAAGAACCATGCACCTGTTGATGCTGAGTCTGATACACAGTACGTAAGTCTATGTATAACAGAACAGATTAAGTATAAATGGTGCAGCAGATGAACTAGGTAAATGCGCCTATATATTAGATCGCCTGTTGACAAGGAGTCTGATGCACAGTAAGTTCATGTACATCAGAATACATTAAGAATAAATAGCACAGCAGTTGAACAAGATGCACAAGGCTTTTACACAGAGCCTGCACTGTCCCTGTAGTCTCCCTATGCTCTCTGTACAGTGTCTGAAAACTCTCCCCACACTGTCCCTATGCAATATTCTACAACTAAAAGCTTTGTTAATCACTGTTCCTAGCGCCTGTAACGTCTCTCCCTGCACTAAGTTCACAGTAAAATAGCGGAGACTGGGCAGGATGAGGCTCTTTATAGAGCTGTGAAATCACAGGGGATGGCTATCTGCTGATTGGCTAGTTGCACAGCATTATGGGTCAGATCACGTTTAAAAGCTTCTTACTTTCGCTTTGCAACACATCATTTTAGGATGAATTGTATTTTTCAGGAGGAAATTCGTATTCATTGCGAATCAATTTTTTCCAGAAATTTTGATCGAATTTAATTAGTTTGACTTCGATTCGCTCAACACAAATCATGTGGTTTTTTTTTTATGCTGCAAGTGAACCAAATAAGAAACACCCCATTTAACTTTATTGGATATTAAATGGTAAAGTATGTGAAAAAGTTGCTGCTAATTAGACATCTGCTGTGATCTAAAGTAGAGTAGGGACCCACTCAATAGAGGCCTTCTTGATGTGGTGAGTAGGCCTATGTATTTTGATCAAAACTTATACACAGTGCCTCATGTACGGTTTGTAAATGACGCTGAGAAGCAATAGATCAATGCATGACATGTGGATGCACGATCAATATCTTTTTTTTATTTTTTTTTATTATGTTATATTTTATTTTCAGATTTTTTTTTACAAGAGACTGCATAAGAGTTAATAATCTCAAACTTGATTTTGATCTGGATTCTGAGACCCCATGAAATGGTGAGTTTGAGATTGTCACCGCCAGCTCTCTGAGAAGCTGTGGCAGATGTTCTTCTGTACCTCTTGCATGATGTTCTTTGTTTTGGTTTCACTTTGTCATCTCTTTCCATCCCAGCTGTCATCTATTTGCACTGATTGTCTCCCTTTATATTCCCTCCCATACTGCCTCACTTTGTGGTTTATACTACTTCCTGGATTGTGTTCACTGCAAGAGGCTGCAACTGCTGGTTCCTCAGAAGTCTTTCCCTTTATTTGTGTTTCCTTGCTGGCTTGATTCTAGGTGACCCTGACTCCCTCCGTATTAAGTGCAGGGAGCCGGTGGTCGTGTCACCTCACTATTATAGGGTTTTCAGTTGTCACTCAGGCTAGGTAGGAGGGCATGCAATTTTCTATCATAAAGATCTTTGCATGGGCCAAGCAGTCAGGGAGAGCTCTAGGGGTTTTATAGGGCTCACCCATATGCTCCTTAGTTTGGGATCAAGTCAGTCGGATGTTTATTTATAACTTCCAGTTTTCTGCAAAACCATCCGTGACAGAGATCTGTTCACATTGTGTGGTGCTACTGGGTGGCTGTTCCTGTGGTCTGGTGGGGCCCAATGCTGTGGGAGCTAAGCCTGATAACAGGGCTGGTGGCCATGTGTACTGCGCCAATTTTGATTAGGGACCGGAACAAAATAAGTCACTTTGATGTGGTGAGTGGACCTATGTATTTTGATCAAAACTGGAGATGAACAAACCAGTTTATAATGAACTGGGTTTGTTACAGACTTCCCAAAAAATGCATTTAACTAACAAATCCAGTAAAACGGCACTACTTTACTGCACATGTCAGTGGCACAAACTAGAAAGGAAGAAGAAGGATGCTCATATGACCCTGAGAGGAAGTGGATGTGCCCTGATTGCCTCATCCAGGTCATCTGTTCTTAGTGTGTGAGCCAATCAGTGGGGCAGCAGGCAGGGAAGTACCCTAGCACTAGAACATGATTCTGTGTTGGGCTGTAAATGAGGGTGGATAGGCGAACCTCAAATGCAGCCAACATTCTAATTTGAACAGAAAGACAGCTATGTTTTTTTTTTTACCTAACATTGACTAGCTTACCTGGCTGAGCTCCAGCAATGTGCTCTGAGGCTGTGGTGCTGCTGTGACAAGTGAGGCGTGATGCTGCCCCTCTTCCCTGTTGCGCAGTCCAGAACACGCCCCCTGGTGATGCACTGCCTAAACCACGACTTGTCACCTAAGCCACGCTCCCTGGTGATATCTCACATAAGCCATGCCCCTGGTGACATAAGTGTTTCTATAGCAATGGAATACTGCCCTCTTCCTCTCCGCAGAACTTGCTCGCTGGGGGAGATGAATGAGTTATAGGTATCACCTGTGTATGTTTATGATGCAGGCTGAGTAACTGCTCAGCTTGCCTATTCCAGGACTTCTTGTATTCTGGTTCAATGGGGCGCAGAGTCTCTGGACATATCGGGTTCTAATCCAAGGACTCCTTTGCTGTACTCCAGTTGCTCCTGTGCGTGTTTTGAATTGTTGCTTTGTATTTGACTTCGTCTTGCCTTTGACCTACCTCAGTCTAGTGATTTTATAACTTGATAAATATCTGGTTTTGACCTTTTGGCTTGGCATTTTTTGACTACCCTCCATCCTGTGATTTGGTACAGCCTTGTCCTCCCAGCATTGAACAATTTCTGTATGACCCTTCTCTGTGTGTTTGTCTGTTTGGGTTCCGGCTATGTGGACAGGTCCCTGCAGTTTATACCGCGGGTGCTTGGACTTGCTCTCTGCACTTAACCAGTACAGGGACAGTCGACCAGTTTCAGACCTGCTGCTAGGGCTTGCACTGCAAGTAGGCAGGGACAGAGGGTTGGGTTCTAGTAAGGGCTCACCGTGTGTGTGTTTCCTTGTCTACGGTTGTGACACTAACATGGCTTATTGCCAGCTTATTCCTAGTACAATTAGCATTATGCTGCAGTGCTGACTGCTGAGCAAACAGTGTACATTTTTTTTCAGTGCATTATATCCGTCAGTGCTAAATGCAATTCTTTGTAGAAGTAGCATTTTATAGCAATAACGCCGCCGTCTGCTGCTGAGTAATTATTATTTTTTCAGTGCGTCATATCTGTATTGTTTTTAAACACATTGCATTGTAGCAAAAGCAATAATGACAATATTTCTAATAGTGAAATTGAACATAAGTTCCACTGTACACAGAAATCCAATAACCTTCCCTGCACAGTTCTAATGTTGGTGTGGGGGTAGGGGATTAACCACAATACAATTGTGCAACTCATGTTTTGCAATCCAGAGAGCACCATTTTCAATCTTTGAATGAAAACACCTGATATACAGTCAGGTCCATAAATATCGGGACATCAACACAATTCTAACATTTTTGGCTCTATACACCACCACAATGGATTTGAAATGAAACGAACAAGATGTGCTTTACCTGCAGACTGTCAGCTTTAATTTGAGGGTATTTACATCCAAATCGGTGAACGGTGTAGGAATTACAACACTTTGCATATGTGCCTCCCACTTGTTAAGGGACCAAAAGTAATGGGACAATTGGCTTCTCAGCTGTTCCATGGCCAGGTGTGTGTTATTCCCTCATTATCCCAATTACAATGAGCAGATAAAAGGTCCAGAGGTCATTTCCAGTCTGCTATTTGCATTTGGAATCTCTTGATGTCATCTCTCAAGATGAGATCCAAAGAACTGTCACTATCAGTGAAGCCATCATTAGGCTGAAAAAACAAAACAAACCCATCAGAGAGATAGCAAAAACATTAGGCATGGCCAAAACAACTGTTTGGAACATTCTTCATTCTTGAAAAGAATCAGCAACACCAAAAGACCCGGAAGACCACGGAAAACAACTGTGGTGGATGACCGAAGAATTCTTTCCCTGGTGAAGAAAACACCCTTCACAACAGTTGGCCAGATCAAGAACACTCTCCAGGAGGTAGGTGTATGTGTGTCAAAGTCAACAATCAAGAGAAGACTTCACCAGAGTGAATACAGAGGGTTTACCACAAGATGGAAACCATTGGTGAGCCTTAAAAACAGGAAGGCCAGATTAGAATTTGCCAAACGACATCTAAAAAAGCCTTCACAGTTCTGTAACAACATCCTATGGACAGATGAGACCAAGATCAACTTGTACCAGAGTGATGGGAAGAGAAGAGTATGGAGAAGAAAAAGAACTGCTCATGATCCTAAGCATACCACCTCATCAGTGAAGCATGGTGATGGTAGTGTCATGGCGTGGGCATGTATGACTGCCAATGGAACTGGTTCTCTTGTATTTATTGATGATGTGACTGCTGACAAAAGCAGCAGGATGAATTCTGAAGTGTTTCGGGCAATATTATCTGCTCATATTCAGCCAAATCCTTCAGAACTCATTGGACGGCGCTTCACAGTGCAGATGGACAGTGACCCAAAGCATACTGCAAAAGCAACCAAAGAGTTTTTTTAAGGGAAAGAAGTGGAATGTTATGCAATGGCCAAGTCAATCACCGGACCTGAATCCGATTGAGCATGCATTTCACATGTTGAAGACAAAACTGAAGGGAAAATGCCCCAAGAACAAGCAGGAACTGAAGACAGTTGCAGTAGAGGCCTGGCCGAGCATCACCAGGGATGAAACCCAGCGTCTGGTGATGTCTATGCCTTCCAGACTTCAGGCTGTAATTGACTGCAAAGGATTTGCAACCAAGTATTAAAAAGTGAAAGTTTGATTTATGATTATTATTCTGTCCCATTACTTTTGGTCCCTTAACAACTGTGAGGCACATATGCAAAGTGTTGTAATTCCTTCACCGTTCACCTAATTTGGATGTAAATACCCTCAAATTAAAGCTGACAGTCTGCAGGTAAAGCACATCTTGTTCGTTTCATTTCAAATCCACTGTGGTGGTGTATAGAGCCAAAAAATTTTGAATTGTGTCGATGTCCTAATATTTATGGACCTGACTGTAGTAGTTCAAAATCTGTGACAGGGCATCTTAAGACAGTTCAAGTATTGGTGTGAGGTGCAAAAATTGCAAAATAAGTGTACAATGTGTGTTTTACAATCTCTAAAGGGTACTGAAATATTAGGCCGATATCTGTTACAGGGCATCTTCCGACAGTTCGAGTGTTTATCTGTGTATGTGTGTGGGAGAGTAACCGCAATACAAGTGTACAACGCATGTTTTACACTCCAGTGGGTACGGTTTTAAATCTCTGAGTGAAAACACTAGAAATAGTAGTCCGAAATCTGTGACAGGTCATTTTTAAACAGCTGAATTGTTTGTATGGGGTGCAAAAATAGCAATACAAGGGTGCAGCGCATGTTTTACAATTCATAAAGTACCGTTTTAAATCTGAGTGTAAACACCTGAAAAACTAGGCTGGAATTTGTGTTAGGGCATCTCCAGACAGTTCAAGTGATGGTGTGTGGGGAATAATCTCATAGTAGGTTAGCAACTTGTGTTTTACACTAGAAAAGGTATTTTTTTTGAGTCTGCATATTTAAACGCACCTAAGAGATTAGGCCCAAATCTATTAGCGGTACTGATATCGCTTTATTCTGTCACGGTGCGGTTCACTGACAGTTGTGGCCGTGTAGGCTGGCTCCATGCCCTCTCGCGTACTGGCTGCAGGCTGACACCTGTGTATGCTGGTTGCTTATGGCTGCGTTCTGGCTGCGGTGTCTTGTGTTAACTTTACCCGTGAATGTGTGTACTCCCTATGTCTGTATCTCTGTTCAGTTCCTGTCTCTGGTGCCGTGTAGGCTGGCTGCATGCTCCCTCGCATACTGGCTGCAGGCTGACTCCTGTGTATGCTGGTTGCTTGGAGCTGTGTGCTGGCTGCGGTGTGTGTGTGTGTGTGTGAACTGTGGCCTGTATAGTGTGTTCTATGGTTCTGGTACTCCGGTTTCTGATGGGGTTAACATTCTCTGGTCTGTTCCTGGGTGTGGCTTATCAGGTGCCCTCGGGTTAGGCAGCTATATCTATCTGTGAGCTGTGGGGCTTGTGGTCAATCTCTTGTGTCTTGCTAGGTGCAGCACCTCGCTGCTCACCCTGGAGGTCATTCTGTCTTGTATCTTACTGGGTGTAGCCCCTTACTGCTGACCCAGGGGGTTTTGCTATCTGCCCTTGTTTGTGGTGTCACCTGGTAATGTGTTGATATTATGTCCTTGCCTGTTCTTCTGTACTTGTCCTGTATGATGTTTATGTTGTTATACTTGTCCATGCCTTGCCTGATCTCCTGTACCTGTTCTCTTTCTGGATCCACTCTGTTCCTTGTGTAGCCTAGCAGTGCTCTAACTGCGTCTGCATCTTGCTGGCTCTCTGCCCTCTGGCCTTTGCCTCTGGTCTGCCGGTGCACTTGGTTCTGTGGTAGTGCTACCACTATTGCCTAACCTGCTTTACTGCCATGTTCTTTTATTACATTTGTAATAAAGTACTCTGTTGGTTCCTGGACTGTTTATTGCCTGTGTCCTGTTTGCAAGACGTCCCGGAGGTCTGCCTTGGGCCTCCGGCACCTGACATATTCACAAAGTAAATTGTAAATCGCAGTGTCTATGGTGTGTTTGTTGAAAGTGAAGGACATTTAGTTATGTCTGTCTTTAAGTTCCAGAAAACAGATTGCAAACAGTTTCGTACTTTGTGTGATTGTGTACATTAGGCCAAATGTCTGAAATATGGAAGGGCTCCTAAGAAAAAACTCAGGGCCAGGCCTTGTCCTCCCAGAGCCAGAATGTGGGTAGTAGCAGCACCAGCTATCCGGACAGAAGTAAACGTAGTAGTAGGCCACAGTTCTTCCTGGGTTCAGAAAGGTGCAACATTGTTTTTGATGAGAATTAGGATGAGATTGGATGGCTCACGCTTCCTCTCAGCAATAGCAGGATGTCATGGAGGTGACTTCTGAGTCTGACATGGTGCCTTAGAGCCAGGGGTCACAGCATTCCTATTTCTCCTCCTTTGCAGCCCCAAAGAAGCCATTCAGTGCCCTGCTCTCTGTCTTCACTGTCCTCTCCTTTTTTCCAAAGAAAAGGCTAAATATTCCGGGCATGCACTCCAGCAAATGGTCAAGAGTCTCCCTGTTGACAAATTCTGTGAGAGCAGTAAGCATTTGGACTGCCCTGAAGAGGAGGTTCAGGGGGTGGTGGGGGACCTCTTGCATAGTGGTGTTGATGGCTGTAGTAACGGCATCCATTGGCACAAGGATGTCAGTAGGGCCAGTGGTAGCTACAGTAACACAAATCCAGGAGTTGGAACTAGGGCTGAAAAGATTACTCCAATTAATAGATTAACTCGACACAAAAAAATCCTTGATGCAAATTTTTTGCATCGATGATTCATTTGTGCCATGTGACCATGGAGTGTAGATCTTGCTATTACTCACGCTCCGTGGTCACCCGCCTGCCCACAAGGGCTGCACTGGATCCTGACGTACACACATTGCAGGACACAGTGACCTGATGCTGTGTGATGTCAGGTACCAGTGTAGCGCATGAAGAAGAGGATGGAAGATCTCTGGAGGTTCGTCAGTACCCCTACAGGAAATGAAAGTATTGCAGTTCACTGGCGCTGCAGCTGGGCACTGTTGGCTAGGAGGGGGAGTGGGGGCAGCTGGTGGCACTGAGGGGAGTTCATCCCACTGGGTGGAGCTGATGGCATGGGGGGGAGCTGGTGGCATTGGGGGATGAGTTGGTGGCACTGGGAGGGGGCGCAACTAATGACATGGGGATGACATGGTGGCACTGGGGGAGTTAATGGCATTGGAGGGGGAACTAGTGGCACTGTTTGAGGAACTGATGGCATTGGAGGGGGAACTGATGGCACTGGGGGGGCTGATGGCACTGGAGGGGGAACTGATGGCAGGGGAGCTGATGAGTTTTTATAGAAAAAGTTCTTTTAATTAGCTTTTTCTTATTAGAGTATTCGATTAATCGTTAGAATACTTGATTACTAAAATAATCGATAGCTGCAGCCCAAGTGGGGAGCAAGGAGCCCACTATGAAAATATAGCATTCTGATAAAAGTGGTGAAGAGGGTTCGGACTATGATGATGATTGTGTGTTGCATAGGACCTGAGAGCCAGATCAGGGTGCAGAAGAGAAGATAAAAGTTGTGGCCATTGTGACAATATAGAGTGGAGGCTATGTTCAGCCAAAACCTCCAAAAGAACTGGCAGGGCCAGGGCTGCTAATGTTGTGGTCAGCTTCAGAAATGGTGATGTCGCTTATACTGTGGGGCTCAAAATATGCTAGACCTACACCAAGTTCGGCTATAAAAGTGTTATAGTATAAAGTGCTCAGTGCTGAAACAATTTTAAAACATCAAGAATACCTCAAGTAAAGCGAGAAAAAAAAAAAAATCCCGCAAAGGTATGTTTTATGTTAGACCTTGTTAGACCCTCGCTACTGTTCCAAAATAGGGGCCTTTTTTTTCCACGAGCTGAGAGAGAGAATAAATTCAACAACTATTGAGACATTCTATATAGTCAGTTGGCTGCTGACTATGTGCGCCATCCTAATCAAGGTCTGACTGGGGGGCCCTCTGTGCTCATGCTCTACTGCCATAACTACTGGAGATGGGTGGGAGGACAGGAGCATACCAGCTCCATCAGCAGCAACTTAAGTCTGGAGCACTTTTCTTCACCCACCTACTGAAGAATCCACTCAGCTGTCACGTTTCGGTGTGGAGGGAAACCCACCCCCGAACGTAAGAGGGAAAGGGTTGAGGGGAAAAGGCCTGGAAACTAGGGATAGGAGCTGGTCAACTCCTAGAGAAACCCTAGTAAAAGTCCTGACTGACTACAAATATAAACTGACCCCGGAGGTAGGTGATTTCATACACATGAACCTAAAGTACTAATTCACCCTATAGAACTAATGTCAGGACAAGAGACAACATGTTACTCCAAACGGTAGGACAAACAGGAGTCTCCCTCAGGCCTAAACACAAATGACAGGGAAAAGAGCAACACAGGAACCCAAACAATCAACAAAAGGGAAAGAAGACAAATAGCTATGGAACCACAGGAACTTAGCTGAGATCCAAACACCAGCAATCCAAAACCAGACTGAAGATATAAACCACACAGCCTGGTGGGAGAAGCCACAATAAATAGGGAAGGATAAATGACCACATAAGCAACACCTGAGGAAAGGGGTGTGGCCATCACCAGAAACATCACAAACACGAATTGATCCACAAGGAACCTGTCAGATCACACCACCTGTTGTCAGTCTCACTGGTCTCCTGGCACCTGTCACAGGAAAGTCTGTGACAGTACCCCCCTGTTACGGGTGACCTCCAGACACCCCGAACTGACCATATCCAGGTGAGACCTGTGAAAAACTCTCACCAAACGACTGGCATTCACGTCGGATGCTAGTACCCACATCCCCTGGTCCATAACCCTTCCAGTGCACAAGATACTGAAGAGATCTACGGAGAACTCAAGAGTCAATTATCTTGGCGATCTGAAATTCCAAACTACCGTCCACCATGACAGGGGCTGGTGGCAAGGAAGACAGTTCTAAAGGTTCAACATATCTCTTCAACAAAGACTTATAAAACACATTATGAATCTTCAGAGCCTGAAAAAGTTCAAGACAAAAGGCTACCGGATTAATAATGGCAGTGATCTTATATGGACCAATAAACCTTGGACCTACCTTACAAGAAGGTTCATTCAACTTAATGTTTCTTGTGGACAGCCACACAGAATCACCCACTCTTAGGTCTGGACCATTCATACGTCTCCTGTCAGCCATACGTTTATACTTGTTGCCCATATTCCTCAAGTTTATTTTGAATTTTCCACCATATACAGTAGATGACAATGATGACGAAAAACGTTCCTCCTCAGGAATACAAGAAGCATCAAAACCAGAAAATGTGCCAAACTGCGGGTTTCACACCCATATGCCCCAAAAAACTTTGACTTATCAGTGGACTGCATTCTGTCTGTCCGTTTGACTGAGGATGAAAAGCCAAAGAAAAGGACAGTTGTTCCCCCAGTCTGGTACAGAACGCCTTCCAGAATCTGGAAACAAACTGAGTCCCACGATCTGAGAACACGTCAGAGAGAATGCCATGTAGTTTCACAAGGTTATCAACAAACACTTGTGCAAGAGTTTTAGCATTAGTTAAGCCCGGCAATGCTATAAAGTGCGCCATCTTACTAAAGCGATCAACTACCACCAGAATAACTCTCTTTCCTGAAGAATTAGGTAGATAAGTGATAAAATCCATGGATAAATGAGTACATGGTCTGGACAGGATGGGCAACGGAAGTAGAGATCCGAAAGGCAAGGTATGTGTCACCTTAGCTTGTGCATAAGTGCTACAGGCTGACACATAGTCCTCAACACACTTATGCAACCCCGGCCACCAAAATCTATTAGAAATGAGGTCAGCACTGGACCTGCTCCAAGGGTGTCCAGTAAGAACCATACAGTGATGTTCCTCAAACACCTTGTGACGCAATTTAGATGGAACAAACAATTTCCCAGAGGGACAAGAATTCGGTGCATCTCCCTGAGCCTCTAACACCTTCACCTCTAAGTCAGGGTATAGAGCGGATATCACCACCCCCTCCGACAGTATCTGACTTGGATTTTTAAAATCACCACCTCCAGGAAAACTACGTGACAAGGAATCTGCCTTGACGTTTTTAACCCCAGGACGATAAGCGACAATGAAATTGAATCTGGTGAAAAACAAAGACCATCTGGCTTGTCTCGGGTTCAGTCTCTTAGCCGATTCCAGGTAAGCCAGGTTTTTGTGATCTGTGAACACCGTGTTCGGATGAATCACCCCTTCCAACCAATTACGCCACTTCTCAAAAGCCAACTTAATGGGCAGCAACTCTCTATTACCCACATCGTAATTTCTCTCTGCAGCAGAGAGTTTTTTGGAGAAAAATTCACATGGGCGCCATTTACCTGGGGACGGGCACTGCGATAAGACTGCTCCTACCCCCACCTCGGATGTGTCAACCTCCACAATGAAAGGCTGTTACACATCCGGCTGCACCAATATAGGGGCAGAAGCGAAACACTCCTTAACCGCAGAAAAGGCTCGCAATGCCGAATCTGACCACACTGAGACATCCCTCCCTTTCTTAGTCATGTCAGTTAAAGGTCTCACCACTGTCGAATAGTTCTTAATACATTTTCGGTAATAGTTGGTGAACCCCAAAAACCGCATAAGAGCCTTTAGATTTTCGGTTCGCTCCCAGTCCAATGCAGCACAGACTTTCTCTGGATCTATTCGAAAACCCGAGGATGACAACAGGTATCCCAAGAACTGCACCTCCTGTACTGCAAAAACACACTTCTCCAATTTTGCATACAATTTATTATCTCTTAGGATCTGTAACACCTGTCTCACATCTCAAGGTCACCTTACTGTTGTACTAAATGTAATATGTAAAATGACTGGTGGCATTTTGTACAGTTCGCCCTGAATAAACTTCAGCTTCATTTGAAAGTAGAATTTTTGGGAAATTTAGAATGAATTGATTAGTTGACTAATTCATAATTAGTTAAGTATCGATTTACTCATCTATAGTAAGAAGCACTAGTATCCTCTTATGTGGCAGAGGAACCTATGAGACCCCTCAGTATTCAGGGATCTGGCTGGTACCTCTGCACCTCCTACACCACACCCATGGCAAGAAAAGTAGAAAAAAAACAGAGTGCATTCTGTACATAGAAGAAAGCTGTTTAAGTCATGAATTTACAGACCACTATACACACAGCACACACTGGGGAGGGGGATTTATAATGATGGAGATTACGGAAGTCAATTTTGCTTGAGTTTGCATTGTCCTTATTAGCACCACGTTCATCAAACGTTGCAAGCTGACTGAGATGTTTGGTGCATCTTTAAATATGTCTAGACATGTTATCCCTGTTGGAGTGAATTTGTGACATACGTATGTGTGACCTTTACATTTTTTTTTAATCTAGCCTACACCTCATTGACCTAACTAACCACTCCTGTCACGAAATTGGCTTGCGACCGACGAAAGACAGGAACTGAGCAACAGGAGTTCTCACCAGTGAATTCCTTTATTCCATAGCATGGACAGTTCACACATATCAGATATACAGGAGCATGCTGGAAGATCCCAATTCCCAGTACCACTGGCAAATCCAGGAGCAGAGAGAACACTGCAGCTTTTTCTCCCAACTCCCAACAACTAACTACTCCCCCCAGTCTCAGAGATATCCAGAAAATCACACATCCGCCGCTCCCCTGTCTGTACTACCACTAGCAGAGGGCTGGGGTTCACTACCCCCATGGAGAGGAAAGCTTTGAAGGATGGCCAGACCACTGAAATCCCTGTAAAAGTGTAGCGTTCCCAAACCTAATAGTATTTCCTGAGGGTTACAGAGGTCATCATCTTATCTCTGATACGAGGGAGATGTGAAGACCATCACTACAACCCCCAATATCTAATACAACACACACTGACTAATAGAAGAAGCACATTGACCAGAGTCAGAGGAACATGACACAGTCCACTGTGACACTCCTGCTTTTCAAAACTGGAGTGGCGCAACATCACAAAAAGTCACAATTTTTTATAGAAGTACAAAAAGCACTGGTTTGTGACTTTTTGAAGCCAGAATTCTGGAAAGCAAGGCTTAATAAATCCCCCAATATGCATATATTTTACTGGTTTCCCCCCTTGTCTTATGCAGTGCATGACCATAGTCTTATGACTGTGCCCCCTTCATCCCTTTCTAGTTCTGATTTCTGACACAAATCTTGTAAAAATGCCATAATAATAATAGGAAGATTGTTAGGGTTGCACTCGTTGTCCAGTCTGTGAGGTGCTTCAGTGGAGTGGATATAATCCAGTTAAATATTAGTAAGCGAAAAACCACCGCACACTCAAGGTTATCATGCAAATAAAAATAATTTTTTATGACATGTCCTCCAATGGGTACAAAAGTAATAACGGAGAGATGCCAATATTGTGACTCCGAGTCTTTATGAAGTTTCGGTCACTCCGGACCTTGGTCACTTAAGTCACACAGGTAGAGTATAAGCAGAAAGAAGGACCGCTGTGGGGGGAGGCTGTGGACCAGTGTGTCCCTTTCTAGTTCTGATTTCTGCCTCAAATTTTGTAAAAATGCCATAATAATAATAATGATAATATAATAATAATATGCAGGGCTTGGTTGACAAAAGTTCTGCCTCTGGTTGAGGCACCTAATTGTGCTTCCGCACGTTCAGGCTTGTTGATGCAGTTTTTAAAGCCAAAATGAAGTCTGTAATGGATCATAACAGGAGAGAAAGTGGAAAGGCCATATGCAACTTTTCCACTTTTTTTCAATCCACTCCTGGTTTTGGCTCCAAAAACTGCATAAAAATACCTGAACGTGTGGCAGCACCCTAAGGACCATGCTGACTAAGACCCTGAGACATACAGTATAGACCAAAAGTTTGGACACACCTTCTCATTCAAAGAGTTTTCTTTATTTTCATGACTATGAAGGCATCAAAACTATGGATTAACACATGTGGAATTATATACAAAACAAACAAGTGTGAAACAACAGAAAATATGTCATATTCTAGGTTGTTCAAAGTAGCCACTTTTTGCTTTGATTACTGCTTTGCACACTCTTGGCATTCTCTTGATGAGCTTCAAGAGGTAGTCCCCTGAAATCGTCTTCCAATAGTCTTGAAGGAGTTCCCAGAGATGCTTAGCACTTGTTGGCCCTTTTGCCTTCACTCTGCAGTCCAACTCACCCCAAACCATCTCGATTGGGTTCAGGTCCGGTGACTGTGGAGGCCAGGTCATCTGGCGCAGCACCCCATCACTCTCCTTCATGGTCAAATAGCCCTTACTTTCAAAGCTTTCCCAATTTTTCAGCTGACTGACTGACCTTCATTTCTTAAAGTAATGATGGCCACTAGTTTTTCTTTACTTATCTGCTTTTTTCTTGCCATAATACAAATTCTAACAGTCTATTCATTAGGACTATCAGCTGTGTATCCACCTGACTTCTCCTCAACGCAACTGATGGTCCCAACCCCATTTATGAGGCAAGAAATCCCACTTATTAAACCTGACAGGGCACACCTGTGAAGTGAAAACCATTTCAGGGGACTACCTCTTTGAAGCTCATCAAGAGAATGCCAAGAGTGTGCAAAGCAGTAATCAAAGCAAAAGGTGGCTACTTTGAAGAACCTAGAATATGACATATTTTCAGTTGTTTCACACTTGTTTGTTATGTATATAATTCCACATGTGTTAATTCATAGTTTTGATGCCTTCAGTGTGAAGCTACAATTTTCATAGTCATGAAAATAAAGAAAACTCTTTGAATGAGAAGGTGTGTCCAAACTTTTGGTCTGTACTGTATGCTGATGTGGATGCACTCTTTTCTGCTAGCCTACGGTATAAAGTGTCTGGGCTTAATCACCACTACCTACAGTAACACGCAGAGCACAGATTTTTATGCTGGTTACTTCACTACATCCTCCTCTCACTAAGGGCGCATTCACACGGCCGTGTCTGTCCAATCTTTTGCCGTATTTTGCCCATTGAAGCCAATAGTTCCGCACCTCAATACCAGTTCCCATGTTTTGCGGATCTGCATTTTGTGGTCTGAAAAACGGGCACGGCTTTCATGTGAATGCACCCTTATAAAGAGACAGTTAGGTAGTCAATAGGTCCCCCAGTTTTTTAGTGATGTAGTCATGATGTAGGCTGGCAAAGGGACAACTAACCCAGATTTTTGTATACATTGGTATACAGTCCATAGCTCAGATGAGTGCTTCCTGGAGGCCAGTCAGTATAGTAGTGACATATACAGCTTAGCACTTTGAAACCTAATCCCTTTATGTATAACAAGGTGGAGAACAAGTGAGAACTTTTTCTGCTGAGATCAAATGAACCAGAAGACATGGTTGAAATACTGTGCAGTGTGCAATTAACGCACTTCAATAATGTAATATATGAAAGATGTGATGTTGGGAAGGAAACACTTACGTGGAGCACACACTGAATATTTGATAGAAATTATTGTTGAATGAACTTGTCATAGTTTCTGTGTGAGCAGAGAAGAGCCCTCCGATAATGACGTCACCTTGTTTATAGTATTCATATTCGAATAAAGTCCTCACTGCTTGCATATTACATGCAGTCTTCTGTATATTCCTTCCATATGATGTGAAGGGTAGAATCAGTACAAGCAGATAAAGCAGATTGTGCATAGGAGTCCATTTCATGCCACAGAGGAGATACATAATGAGCGGTGTCCCTGCTGGCATCCCTGCTCTTCAGGAAAGCTCGTTCAGCTATCCGAGGTTTATATCTTGTAGCTGGGTTAATTCTGGTCACACAGTAGAGACAAAGAGGAATACAAATAGTATAATTGAAGCTTACAGGTTAGTGCTTGATTATTTGAAAATGAAAAGAAAAAAATAGAATAAATGAATAAGTAAAGGATGGATAAAAAAAGTTTCAAAGTTGTTACAATTTCTGAGTGTAACTATGGCTGCAAAAAAAGCTCTCAATCACTTCTATGGTGTCTTCTCTGCAGCACATACTGATCACAAAAAACAGTCCACCTCTACTGAAGCTCTAGTGGTCAGGTTCTTGGTGCGGTACAGATCCAGTTAGTGGGTTTTGAAGCTTTCTGCAAGATGATGCAACATAAGCCTAGATAGAAGTTTTCTAAATGCCACTGTCCCTCTAGTAAGGCTGCCCATGCTTTCTACAACCATGTTTCAGCAAATACAGTCCTGATCAAAAGTTTAAGACCACTTGAAAAATGGCAAAAAATCATATTTTACATTGTTGGATCTTAACAAGGTTCCAAGTAGAGCTTCAACATGCAACAAGAAGAAATGGGAGTGAGACTAAACATTTTCCGAGCATTCAATTAATTGAAAATAACGATTAAACTGAAACAGGCTGTTTTTCAGCTGATCCAAAGTTTAGGACCACATGCCTTTAAAAGGCCAAATCTGTGCAAAGATCTGGATTCATTGTCATTTTCGGTCAGGTAGTCACACGTTGTGATGGCAAAGGCAAAAAAACTCTCCCTTTTTGAACGTGGTCGGGTTGTTGAATGGCATAAGCAGGGTCTCTCATAGCGCGTCATCGCTTCTGAGGTGGGACGCAGTAAGACAGTCATTTGGAATTTCTTAAATGATCCTGAGGGTTATGGAACAAAAAAGTGGAAGACCCCAAAAAATTTCATTAGCACTGAGCCGGAGGATCCAATTGGCTGTCCGTCAAGACACTGGACGATCCTCGACCCAAATTAAGGCCCTTATTGGTGCTGACTGCAGCCCCATAACCATCAGACGGCATCTGAGACTGAAGGGCTTCAAAAACAAAAAAAGACCTCCTCTCCTTGAACGCCACAGAACTGCTCATTTGGACTTTGCCATAATGGTCTGGGGTGCTTTTTCCTTCAGTGGAACAATGGAGCTTCAGGAAGTGCAGGGGCGCCAAACAGCCGCTGGCTATGTCCAGATGTTGCAGAGAGCATTCCTCATGACTGAGGGCCCTCGTCTGTGTGGTAACGACTGGGTTTTTCAACAGGGCAACGCTACAGTACACAATGCCCGCAGGACAAGGGACTTCTTCCAGGAGAATAACATCACTCTTTTGCCCCATCCTGCGTGTTCCCCTGATCTAAATCCAATTGAGAACCTTTGGGGATGGATGGCAAGGGAAGTTTATAAAAATGGACAACAGTTCCAGACAGTAGATGGCCTTCGTGCGGCCGTCTTCACCACTTGGAGAAATTTTCCCACTCACCTCATGGAAACGCTTGCATCAAGCATGCCGAAACAAATTTTTGAAGTGATAAACAATAACGGCGGAGCTACTCATTACTGAGTTCATGTTTGGAAGTTGGATTTCTGTTTTGGGGGGGGGTTTAGTTTTGTTTTTGGAGGTGTGGTCCTAAACTTTTGATCAGCTGAAAAACGGCCTGTTTCAGTTTATTCGTTGTTTTCATTAAATTGAATGCTCAAAAAATGTTTTGTCTCACTCCCATTTCTTCTTGTTGCATGTTGAAGCTCTACTTGGAACCTTGTTAAGATCCAGCCATGCTAAATACGATTTTTTGCCATTTTTCAAGTGATCTTAAACTTTTGATCAGGACTGTATAAGACAGTTGCCAGATTTTTTTGGGCACGATTGGGAAGGTGGCTTTCTACTGTAGCTTTCCTATCATGTTTTGTTTTTATGCCTGCACTGTCATGGGTTGCAATGTTTTTCTGAAGCTTATGGGCAGAGAAGCCATTAAATGTGCAATTTACTTTAGGACATTTTGAAACAGTTTTTTTTTTTTCATCTTCATTGGCATAGAAAGGGGGAACATCATCTGGTTACCCAAAGGGGTCAGTGTATTGTCACCTACATACACATCCTCAACACCTCTATGGTCCCATAGAACTGAAAGATATATCTCTGAGTGAAAACATGAATTACTAGACTGAAATCCATGTCAGGGCATCTCCAGGCAGTTCATATTTATTTTCGTTTGTCTTACAATATTCAGGGTCAGCGATGGACTGGCCATCGGGAGTACCGGGAGAATCCCGGTGGGCCGATCGAATTATGGGCCGGCCAGGGCCGCCATCAGGGGGGTAAAGCAGATACCCCAGTAAGTGGCCCGGGCCCGGGGGTGGCCCGGCCGGTCCCGAGCCATTTTAATTTTTTTGCTGTCAGTGGCTCGAGTAACAGCAGGCAGTGTGGGGGCGGCGCTCACTCACTGACGTCACACGCCTGCTCCTCCCACTAGGCGGCGCAGGCGCGTGACGTCAGTGAGTGAGCGCTGCCGCCCGCACTTGTTACTGGAGGCTGGAGGGTGGAGGGAGCTGAATCGAATGTAAGGTAGTAAAGAGATGAGCGCTGTGTTAAAATTAAAGTTACTGTCTGCAGCCTGCACCGATTTATTAATGTATACTACTGTGAGTGGCGGGGAGGGGGATCTATGGATGACGGCACTGTTATAGGGAGGGCGGGGGATCCGTGGATGGCACTGTTATGGGGGGGGGGGTCTGTCATGTGGATGACACTTATGGGGGGGGCCGGGGGGTCTGTGGATGACACTTATGGGGGGGATCTGTGGATGGCACCATTATGGAGGGGGATCTGTGGATGACACTGTTATGGGGGGGATCTGTGGATGACACTGTTATGGGGGGATCTGTGGATGACACTGTTATGGGGGGGATCTGTGGATGACTGTTATGGGGGGGATCTGTGGATGGCACTGTTATGGAGGGGATCTGTGAATGGCACTGTTATGGAGGGGTATCTGTGGATGACACATAGCATAAGATGCTATATACGGTATGTGTCATCCACAGATCCCCCTCTATAACAGTGCCATCCACAGATCCCCCCATAACAGTGCCATCCACAGATCCCCTCCATAACAGTGCCATCCACAGATCCTCTCCATAACAGTGCCATCCACAGATCCCCTCCATAACAGTGCCATCCACAGATCCCCTCCATAACAGTGCCATCCACAGATCCCCTCCATAACAGTGCCATTCACAGATCCCCTCCATAACAGTGCCATCCACAGATCCCCTCCATAACAGTGCCATTCACAGATCCCCTCCATAACAGTGCCATCCACAGATCCCCTCCATAACAGTGCCATCCACAGATCCCCTCCATAACAGTGCCATTCACAGATCCCCTCCATAAAAGTGCCATTCACAGATCCCCTCCATAACAGTGCCATTCACAGATCCCCTCCATAACAGCGCCATTCACAGACGACCCCCCATAAGTGTCATCCACAGACCCCCCCCATAAGTGTCATCCACAGACCCCCCCCCATAAGTGTCATCCACAGACCCCCCCCCATAAGTGTCATCCACAGACCCCCCCCCATAAGTGTCATCCACAGATCCCCCCATAAGTGTCATCCACAGATCCCCCCATAAGTGTCATCCACATTACTTATGTTTTTTTTTTAGTGTGTTTGGGAAAAATAAAGTGGGCCGGTCTGGCTGAAGTCCAGGGCCACTTTATTGTCCCAGTCCATCCCTGTTCAGGGTAGTTGTTTAAATCTCTTTGAGATAACGTGAAATACTAAGCCAAAATCTCTGTCAGGGCATCTCTAGACAGTTCAAATGTTGGTGTGTGTGCGTGTGGGGGAGAGTAATCTCATAGTAGGTTTACAACTTGTCTTTTACACTAGAGAAAACTTTTCTCTGACCTTGCAATTTGAATGCACAGTGGACATTAGGTCCAAATCTGTTACTGGCGCCGTGACTCCATTATTTCCAAAGTCAATTGTCAGTAGCAGTGTCTTCCGTGTGTTTCTGAAAAGGAAAGACTTTTTATTGCACCTCTTTAAGTTCCATAAAAATAGACTTGAAAACTGTTATATATCTTGTGTGACTGTACATTAGGCCCAAAAATGTCAGGAATATGGAAATATTCCTAACAATAGACCCAGGGCCAGGCCTTCCTCTCTCAGAGCTGGAATGTGGGTAGTAACAGCACCAGCTATCCAGAAAGAAGCAATGGTAGTAGTAGTAAGCAGCAGTTGTCCCTGCTGGCTTCAGAAAGGTGCCACATTATCATTGAGGATGAGATTGAGGAATGAGTGGCTCACTCCTCTTCGCAGGATAACATGGAGGTGACTTTTGAGTCTGTGGAGCCGGGGGTCATAGCGGTTTTTCTGCTCATCCCACTTGCAGCCTCAGAGAAGGCTTTGACTGGAGTCCTGTCTGTCTTCACTCGCCCTTCCTAGTGGGGTGCCTGTTTTCCCCCTTTTTTGGCAAGAAAACCCCACTACGCCCTGCTGCAAAGAGTCTGCCTGTTGATGACTGTGACGAAAGCACCTTTGTCATTGGGAGTTTTGCGACTGCTTGTCACTGCTTGCCAGCCTCTTGCCCTGTGACTATGGCCCCTGGGACACTATTTGTGCATATTGGATTTTAAAGGCACTGTTTCTGCCCCTTGGACTTTACTGGAACAGATTCAAACATGTGGCAGCGGCCATCTTAAATTGTCCAGCAGTGTTTTGCTATCGAGTGTATGGAACTATTTTGGGCATGGGACCATGTGCATGGTGGGGCAAAAATAATACTTCCAGGAAATTCCTAAACCCCTGAACCGATCTGGGTGAATTTTGGATAGGTTGTTCACCCAGATCGAGGCTATTAGGGGATGTGACTTTTATGGGGATATGTGGTGTTTTGGGGTGTCTTCTGTGGTTGGGAAAAATGTGTGTTTTCTGCCTGTGAGTGATTAAGTTAATTGTGTTTGGGAATTGTCAGACAATGCCCATTGTATTTTGTTAATTGTGTCACAGGCAATGCCCATTGTATTTGTTGATTGCATCACCGACAATGCCCATTGTATTTTGTTAATTGTGTCACAGGCAATGCCCATTGTATTTGTTGATTGCATCACCGACAATGCCCATTGTATTTTGTTAATTGTATCACAGGCAGAGGGAGGGTTGTGTACAATTGCTGGGAGTGTTTCAATACTGTAAATGCAAGTGATTGGCTAATGTATAAACTGTCTCAGTCTTCCACAAGGTCCCCAGAGGGAGTGTCCCTTGCTGGAAGACATGCATAAAAGGCTGACAGGTAGCCCTATTTAAGAGTCCTGCTTTACCCCTTCATGAAGTCTTGGCTCATGTTTGGGGGATGGGATAACTACACTCTTGGGGATTGCTATATCACAATACTCCCCTGAGTATAAGCTCTTGGAAGAGCTTGTTCCTGCTCTCTGGATTTAGAAGAGGTTCACCCACTGGAAGCTGAAGCTCGGTCTTGGGTCCAGCGTGGGTGGAGGACGGCGAGACCTCAACCAAGCTGCGGCGGTTCGTGGGGTCTGTGGTGGTTATGGTGTCCGGTGGAGTGCTTGGAGCACTCGGGAAGCGCTAGTAGCATCCGTCAGCGGAAGGTGCCCAGTCGGAATGCAAGGAGTTCCTTTACAATGACTTGTGTGAAACCGGTCACTGTTTGAGTTCCCCTAAGAAGGCGGTTCAGGAGGAGGCAGGGATCCCATTTATAGCGTGTTGGTGGTGTTAATAGTGGCACCTGTAGCCACAGTATTGGCAGTAGGAGCAGCAACGGTGGAAGTCAGGACAAATGTAACAGCAGCTGCTGTGCGCCACTGTTCCCCTGCTTACCGCCACGGTTCCGGGTGCTGTGTTCAGCGGTGATCAGCTGCCAGTGTTTCCTTTCAGCCCTGGCCACAGCATACTTGCTGCTTGTTTCCTGCAGAATTTCCTTAAGGGCCGACGCACGTCACTTCCTGTGCTTTATGGGTTGGATCATGTGACCTTGCTGACCAATCCTAGCCCTCCTGCACATATACAAGTGGCTCAGCCCCCTTCACAGATGCCTCAGTGTCAAGGTCCTTGTATCCTGTTAAGGTTCCTGATATCTGCTTGTGTTTCTGACTCGTACTTGTATTCCTGGACTCTGCTACCTGTTTGATCCCTGCCTGCTTGCCTTGACTCTCCTGTTGCCAAACCGGATTGCCTGACCTGTGCCGCCTGCCCTGACCTGTTTGACTTTGCCACTGCCTCATCCTTCGGTCCTGCACTGTTGCTCCTGGTTACAACTCAGCCTTCAGACAATGCCTGTACCTCTGGTACCTTGCTCAGGTACCTCCTGGTCCACCTGGACCAGCTGCCTCAAGAGGTAGCGACCTGGTGTTCCCCTCGGGAAAGTCTATCCCCACCATCATGGGTACTGTGAAGATCGAGGGGTTCACTTAGACAACGCCCTTAGAGGAGGTAGTACACGTGGCACAGTGGGTTCACACCCGCTGGTTCGTGACAGTACACTGAGGCCATGGACCCCGCTGGTCACCCCAAGCCTGTCGTTCAGGAATTGTTACATGAAGTTAGTAGAGTTGAGCGGACACCTGGATGTTCAGGTTTGACGGGTTCGGCCGAACTTCACAAAAAAGTTCAAGTTTGGGACCCGAACTTGACCCGAACTTGACTCCGAACCCGAACCCCATTGAAGTCAAAGGGGACCCGAACTTTTGAGCACTAAAATGGCTCTAAAAATGTCATGGAAAGGGATAGAGGGCTGCAAATGGCATCAAAATGTGGTTAAGAGCATGGCAAGTGCTCTGCAAACAAATGTGGATAGGGAAATGACTTTAAATAACATAAAATACGTAAAAATAAAAAATAATAAATCTTGATCTAGGAGGACGAGGTCCATATGGAGTAGGAGGTTGAGGAGGCAGTGGAGGTGTAGGTGGAAGCAGCGGTGGAGGAGGAAGAGGTAGCCTACACTGGTTTTTGGTTTTAATTATTATAATTTTTTTAAATTAGGGTACACCCCAAAACATTAGGAAATATAACCCTCCAGTCGTGCTAAACACATGTTCAGACAATACACTAGCTGCAGAGCAGGCCAGCACCTCCAAGGCATAAAGGGCAAGCTCAGGCCATGTGCCCAATTTAGAGACCCAGAAGTTGCAGGGGGCAGACCCATCAGTCAGTTTATGTAGGCGTGTGCACACATACTGCTCCACCATGTCGCAAGTCCCCGTGATGTTCACAATCCAATTGGATATCTGCTCTATCAACTTTCAATGTTCTTTTCTGCGCCTACCATGTTGATCATGGTTAGTGGCGAATTAGGGTTCCACGCAGGAGAGGGAGAGTGAGAAAGAGAGACCACATCCAGTTATTATTTTTTTTTATTAAATATGATCGAGCAGAAAAGTGGGACAAATTATTGAAGCGCAAATGTGGGACAAGTTGTTTAAGTTTAAGCTTTGAATGAAAGGAGGTGGCGCACATCAATTAAAGAAGAATTTTTAAAATTTAATTCCCTGTCACTTATGCAGAGAAGGGGTTTAATCACTGCAAAAATGGTCAAATGTCACCCAAGAATGTAACAGACAAATTAGTGAAATTTGTTTGCTTTTCTACAAGGTACAGCAGGGCTATAACACAGCCCAAAATTTGTGAATTTCACCTTAATATGTAACAGACAAATTAGTGAAATGTTTTTGCCTGTCTACTAGGTATAGCAGTAGTATATCACACCCAAAAATTGGTGAATTTCACCAGAAAAATGTAACAGACAAATTAGTGAAATGTTTTTACCTGTCTACTAGGTACAGCCGGGGTATATCACACCGAAAAGTTGGTGAATTTCACCTTAATATGTAACAGACAAATTAGTGAAATGTTTTTACCTGTCTACTAGGTATAGCAGTGGTATATCACACCCAAAAATTGGCGAATTTCACCAGAAAATGTACCAAAAAAATTTGTGAAATGTTTTTACCTGTCTACTAGGTATATTGCTGAGTATTCTGGTCACGTTAGATTCGTCTAATTATAGACCTTATTGTGTAATAGGTATAGCAGTGGTATATCACACCCAAAAATTTGTGAAATGACATAAAATAAAATACGTACAAATGAAACTTGATTTATGAGGTAAAGGTCCATATGGAGTAGGAGTTTGAGGAGGCGGTGGACGTAGCGGTGTAGGTGGAAGCGGCGATGGAGGAGGACGAGGTAGCCAACACTGTTTTTTTATTTTTTTAAATTAGGGTACACTCTAAAAGAGTGGGAAATACAACAATGAGGAATTGCGCTGTAGTATAAAAATGGCTGGTTAAGGCCAGTATACATGTCCATTCTGCACAAGGTACGGACAAGTCCTGTGGGATCCATGCCTGGTTCATTTTAATGAACGTGTGGCTGTGGACAAGCGGCTGCGCTTGTCTGTGATAACGCCCCCTGCCGTGCTAAACACATGTTCAGATAATACACTGGCTGCAGGGCAGGCCAGCACCTCCAAGGCGTAAAGGGCAAGCTCAGGCCATGTGCCCAATTTGGAGACCCAGAAGTTGAAGGGGGCAGAACCATCAGTCAGTACGTGTAGGCATGGGCACACATACTGCTCCACCATGTTGGTGAAATGCTGCCTCCTGCTAAGACGTTCCATATCAGCTGGTGGTGCTGGTTGTTGTGGCGTGCTGACAAGGCTTTTCCACATTTCGGCCATGCTAACCCTGCCTTCTGAAATGCTGGTGAGGCCTCAGCTGCGTTGGCAAACTCTTCCTCCTCCTCTGCCTTCGCCTTGTGCTTCCAGTGTCAGATAGGAATGCCACCAGCAGCGCGTTTACCAGTGTGCGCTTGTACTCGCGCATCTTACGATCACGATCCAGTGATGGAAATAAGGACGGTACGTTGTCCTTGTAACGGGGATCCAGCAGCATGGCCACCCAGTAATCAGCACAAGTTAGAATGTGGGCATCTCGTCGATCATCGCTCATGTGTGCCAGGCTGCCCAGAGGCAAGGAAAAGCTGTCCTCTGTGGGAGGTGTATCGTCTGTGTCCTCTGTATCTCCCCAGCAATGCACCAGTGATGGCCATGAGCTGGTTTGGGTGCCACCCTGCTGTGAACACGGTTCCTCCTCCTCAATCTCCTCCTCCTTATCCTCCACCTCACAATCCTCCAGAACTGTGCCCTGGCTGGACAATTGTGTACCTGGCGTTTGTGGGTGCAGGAACCCACCCTCAGAGCCACTTGTGAATGACTGGTCGGAAACCCTATGAAATGATCCCTTTTCCTCCTCCTCCTCCTGTGCCACATCCTCTTCCATCATGGCCAGCAGCGTTTTTTCAAGGAGGCATAGAAGTGGGATAGTAACGCTAAGCATGGCGTTATCGGTAATGGCCATGTTGGTGGAGTTCTCGAAACAGCGCAAAAAGGAACACAGGTCTCGCATGGAGGCCCAGTCATTGGTGGTGAAGTGGTGCTGTTCCGCACAGCGACTCACCCGTGCATGCTGCAGCTTAAACTCCACTATTGCCTGCTGCTGCTCGCACAGTCTGGCCAGCATGTGCAAGGTGGAGTTCCACCTTGCGGGCACGTCGCATATGAGGTGGTGAGCGGGAAGGCCGAAGTTGCGCTGCAGCGCTGACAGGCGAGCAGCAGCAGGGTGAGAACGCCGAAAGCGGGCACAGACGGCCCGCACTTTATGCAGCAGCTCGGGGTAATTTTTAAGGAACCTCTGCACCACCAAATTCAGCACATGCGCCAGGCAAGGGATGTGCGTCAAACCGGCTAGTCCCATAGCTGCTACGAGATTTCGCCGATTATTGCACACCACCAGGCCGGGCTTGAGGCTCACTGGCACCAACCACTCATCGGTCTGTTGTTTTAAAACTGCCTGCTGTTATTTAATCCTGGCTGTGCTGAAGTTGGTGGAGAAGGTGTTACGCTGACCGGATGAGGAGGCGGTAGAGGATGAGGAAGCGGAGTAGGAGGAGGAAGCAACAGGAGGCAAACTGAAGAACCCTGCAATCCTCGGTGGTGGAAGGACATGCGCCAAACTGCTATCCGCCTCAAACCCAGCCGCCACTGCATTTACCCAGTGTGCTGTTATGGAGATATAACGTCCCTGACTGTGCTTACTGGTCCACATATCCGTAGTTAGGTGGACGTTGCCACAGATGGCGTTGCGCAGTGCACACCTGATTTTGTTCCCCACTTGGTTGTGCAGGGAAGTGATGGCACACCTGGAAAAGTAGTGGCGGCTGGGCATGACGTACTGTGGGACAGCCACCGCCATAAGGCTTTTAAAACTCTCTGTCTCCACCAGACGGAATGACAGCATTTCAAAGGCCAGTAATTTTGAAATGCTGGCATTCAGGGCCAGGGATCGCGGGTGGGTAGGGAGGTACCTCCTCTTCCGCTACAGTGTTTGGGAGATGGAGAGCTGAACGCTTCCGTGGGACATTGTGGAGATGCTTGGTGACCCAGGTGGTGGAGTTACTGTTAGATCCTCTGTTTGCGGGGTGGCAGGTGGCAGTGTCACTCCAGAGGTGGATGAAGAGGCTGAGACTGCAGCAGAAGAGGAAGCAGGAGGAGCCAGAGACCTTTCTTGGTTTTTGAGGTGTCTACTACACTGTAGCTCGTGCTTTTCACTTAAATGCCTGGTCATGCAGGTTGTGCTTAGGTTCAGAACGTTTATGCCTCGCTTCAGGCTCTGATTACACAGTGTGCAAACCACTCGTGTCTTGTCGTCAGCACATTGTTTGAAGAACTGCCACGCCAGGGAACTCCTTGGAGCTGGCTTTGGTATGCTCGGTCCCTTGCTGTGGTGGGCAGTAGCAGGTGTACTGTCTAGGGGACAGCCACTCCGCTTTCGCACCCTGCTCTCTCTTCTGCTTTGCTGGTGGCTCTGTGCGACCACCGCCTATTCTTCCGAACTACACTGGTCACTCGCATGACCTTGATTCCATGTGGGGTCAAGGACCTCATCGTCCTCCACATCATCTTCCACCCAGTCTTCACCCTTGCCCTCCTGGTCGGTCTGCACACTTTCGAAAGCAACAGAGTCATCAAAAAGCAGAAGAGACTGCTGCATGACTTGGGGCTCAGACTGCTTGGCTGATTTGCAAGGGGGTGAGGTGAAAGACTGATGGACATCGGCTGCAGGTGCCAACTCTGATCTTTCAGCAGGAGACTTGGTGGGAGACAATTTAAAGGAACTGGAGGCACTGTCAGCAACCCAATTTACTATCGCCTATACTTGCTCTGGCCTCACAATTTGTAGAGCTGCATTAGGCCCGACCAAATACCGCTGAAGGTTCTGTCGCCTAATCACACCTGAGGAAGGTGTTTTACTTGTGTGTGTAGCTGGCACAGATCGACCATGTCCTCTCCCTGCAACAGGAGCTCCACCAGCAGCACCATGACCGGGGCCACGTCCCTTATTTGACGCTCTCTTCATATTTCTCAAATTTAGGATCTTGCCCAAAATGGGTGTTTTTTTTATAACAGAATAGAACAACAGTATCTAACGGGTGTGTATTACAATGACAGATGCAGCAAAGGCTGCAAAATTAAGTTTTTTGCCCAAAATAGGTGTTTTTTTAAATAGCAGAATAGAACAGCAGTATCTAATGCATGTATCTCAAACTGACAGATGCAGCAAAGGCTGCAAATTAAGTACCTTGCCTTGTTTTTTTAAACCCAGAATATTATTGCTGTATTTCCAGATTGTATTTTTTGCCCAAAATGGATGTTTTTTTAATAACAGAATATGACAGCAGTATATAACGCTTGAATTTCACACGTACAGCAAGGGCTGTAAAATTGAGTATTTTGCCCAAAAAGGGTGTTTTTTTAAAACCCAGAAAATTATTGCTGTATTTCTAGCTTAAATTGTACACTGACTAATGCGGCAGAGGCCCCAGATGGAGGGTCTTGCCAAAAATGGGTGTTTTTTAAAACCCAGAAAATTATTTAAGTTATTTAAGTATTTCAAGCTTGTTTTTAACAATCACAGATGTAGCAAAGGCTGCAATATTAAGTACTTTGCCCAAAAATTTTTTTATTTTTTTTTATAACAGAATATGACAGCAGTAGGGATGAGCGAACCCGAACTGTATAGTTCGGGTTCGTACCGAATTTTGGGGTGTCCGTGACACGGACCCGAACCCGAACATTTTCGTAAAAGTCCGGGTTCGGGTTCGGTGTTCGGCGCTTTCTTGGCGCTTTTTGAAAGGCTGCAAAGCAGCCAATCAACAAGCGTCATACTACTTGCCCCAAGAGGCCATCACAGCCTTCCCTTCTATTGGCATGGCTGTGATTGGCCAGTGCAGCATGTGACCCAGCCTCTATATAAGCTTGGGTCACATAGCGCTGCACGTCACTCTGCTCTGATCAGTATAGGGAGAGGTTGCAGCTGCGACGTTAGGGCGAGATTAGGCAGATTAACTCCTCCAAAAGACTTCATTCTGTGATCGATCTGCAGCTGTGGATCATTGAAGTGCTAATATTGACTTGCTCACTTTTTTGAGGCTGCCCAGAGCGTTTTTAGATCACTTTTTTTCTGGGGTGATCGGCGGCCATTTTGTGACTTGTGGTGCGCCAGCACAAGCTATCACCAAGTGTATTTAACCATCAATAGTGTGGTTATTTTGTGCTATATCCTACATCAGCTGCAGGCTGAGCCTGTGTCACCGAAGTGCATTTAACCATCAACAGTCTGGTTATTTTTTGGCCATATACTACATCAGCTGCAGGCTGAGCCTGTGTCACCGAAGTGCATTTAACCATCGACAGTCTGATTATTTTTTGGCCATATACTACATCTGGTGCAGGCTGAGCCTGTGTCACCCAAGTGCATTTAACCATCAACAGTGTGGTTATTTTTTGGCCATATATTACATCAGGGGCAAGTTGAGCCTGTCACCCAGCGCCTAAAAAATAGACCTGACATTTCTATTCAACCAAATCTGTACTGTTTTAGCTGGTCAAGTTATTTGTAGTCACCGTAAAAGCAGACTTTTTTTTCTGGGTTGAAAAACCATTCCCAAATTTGCCATTCTAAAAATAACTGGTTTCTGGTATATGAGGCCTACTTGAAATCTATCCCAAAAAGAAAATCTTACATTGAAGGTGCTGAATAGTGTCATTCAGAAAAACCTAAGACACACGCTACCGTGCAGATAGAAGTATCATTCTGTGATTAAACCTATAACTGTCACACAGCGCAAAAAAAAACAGGTCTCACATCTCTATTCAACCAAATCTGTACAGTTTTAGCTGGTCAAGTTATTTGTAGTGACCGTAAAAGCACACTTTTTGTTCTGGGTTGAAAAAGCATTCCCAAATTTGCCATTCTCAAAAATGTGGTGAACGGGAACCATGAGGAAAACATCTAATAAGGGACGCGGAGGTGGACATGGTCGTGGTGGTGTTAGTGGACCCTCTGGTGCTGGGAGAGGACGTGGCCGTTCTGCCACAGCCACACGTCCTAGTGAACCAACTACCTCAGGTCCCAGTAGCCAGCAGAATTTACAGCGATATTTGGTGGGGCCCAATGCCGTTCTAAGGATGGTAAGGCCTGAGCAGGTACAGGCATTAGTCAATTGGGTGGCCGACAGTGGATCCAGCACGTTCACATTATCTCCCACCCAGTCTTCTGCAGAAAGCGCACAGATGGCGCATGAAAACCAAGCCCATCAGTCTGTCACATCACCCCCATGCATATCAGGGAAACTGTCTGAGCCTCAAGTTATGCAGCAGTCTCTTATGCTGTTTGAAGACTCTGCTGCCAGGGTTTCCCAAGGGCAGATAGAATGCACTAACGCACAACCACTTATGTTAGCTGATGATGAGGACATGGGAATACCACCTCAGCACGTCTCTGATGATGACGAAACACAGGTGCCAACTGCTGCGTCTTTCTGCAGTGTGCAGACTGAACAGGAGGTCAGGGATCAAGACTGGGTGGAAGACGATGCAGGGGACGATGAGGTCCTAGACCCCACATGGAATGAAGGTCTTGCCACTGACTTTCACAGTTCGGAGGAAGAGGCAGTGGTGAGACCGAGCCAACAGCGTAGCAAAAGAGGGAGCAGTGGGAAAAATCAGAACACCCGCCGCCAAGAGACACCGCCTGCTACTGACCGCCGCCATCTGGGACCGAGCACCCCAAAGGCAGCTTCAAGGAGTTCCCTGGCATGGCACTTCTTCAAACAATGTGCTGACGACAAGACCTGAGTGGTTTGCACGCTGTGCCATCAGAGCCTGAAGCGAGGCATTAACGTTCTGAACCTTAGCACAACCTGCATGACCAGGCACCTGCATGCAAAGCATGAACTGCAGTGGAGTAAACACCTTAAAAACAAGGAAGTCACTCAGGCTCCCCCTGCTACCTCTTCTGCTGCTGCCGCCTCGGCCTCTTCTGCTGCTGCCGCCGCCTCGGCCTCTTCTGCTGCTGCTGCCGCCGCCTCGGCCTCTTCCTCCGCCTCTGGAGGAACTTTGGCACCTGCCGCCCAGAAAACATGGGATGTACCACCAACACCACCACCTGCGTCACCAAGCATCTCAACCATGTCTCACGGCAGCGTTCAGCTCTCCATCTCACAAACATTTGAGAGAAAGCGTAAATTCTCACCTAGCCACCCTCGATCCCTGGCCCTGAATGCCAGCATTTCTAAACTACTGGCCTATGAAATGCTGTTATTTAGGCTGGTGGACACACACAGCTTCAAACAGCTCATGTCACTTGCTGTCCCACAGTATGTTGTTCCCAGCCGCCACTACTTCTCTAAGAGAGCCGTGCCTTCCCTGCACAAACAAGTGTCCGATAAAATCAAGTGTGCACTGCGCAACGCCATCTGTGGCAAGGTCCACCTAACCACAGATACGTGGACCAGTAAGCATGGCCAGGGACGCTATATCTCGCTAACTGCACACTGGGTAAATGTAGTGGCGGCTGGGCCCCAGGCGGAGAGCTGTTTGGCGCGCGTCCTTCCGCCGCCAAGGATCGCAGGGCAACATTCTTTGCCTCCTGTCTCCTCCTCCTCCTACTCAGCTTCCTCCTACTCTTCTTTCACCTGCTCATCCAGTCAGCCACACACCTTCACCACCAACTTCAGCACAGCCCGGGGTAAACGTCAGCAGGCCATTCTGAAACTCATATGTTTGGGGGACAGGCCCCACACCGCACAGGAGTTGTGGCGGGGTATAGAACAACAGACCGACGAGTGGTTGCTGCCGGTGAGCCTCAAGCCCGGCCTGGTGGTTTGCGATAATGGGCGAAATCTCGTTGCAGCTCTGGGACTAGCCGGTTTGACGCACATCCCTTGCCTGGCGCATGTGCTGAATTTGGTGGTGCAGAAGTTCATTCGCAACTACCCCGACATGTCAGAGCTGCTGCATAAAGTGCGGGCCGTCTGTTCGCGCTTCCGGCGTTCACACCCTGCCGCTGCTCGCCTGTCTTCGCTACAGCGTAACTTCGGCCTTCCTGCTCACCGCCTCATATGCGACGTGCCCACCAGGTGGAACTCTACCTTGCATATGCTGGACAGACTGTGCGAGCAGCAGCAGGCCATAGTGGAGTTTCAGCTGCAGCACGCACGGGTCAGTCGCACTGCGGATCAGACCCACTTCACCACCAATGACTGGGCCTCCATGCGAGACCTGTGTGCCCTGTTGCGCTGTTTCGAGTACTCCACCAACATGGCCAGTGGCGATGACGCCGTTATCAGCGTTACAATACCACTTCTATGTCTCCTTGAGAAAACACTTAGGGCGATGATGGAAGAGGAGGTGGCCCAGGAGGAAGAGGAGTTAGAGGGGTCATTTTTAGCACTTTCAGGCCAGTCTCTTCAAAGTGACTCAGAGGGAGGTTTTTTGCAACACCAGAGGCCAGGTACAAATGTGGCCAGACAGGGCCCACTACTGGAGGACGAGGAGGACGAGGATGAGGAGGAGGTGGAGGAGGATGAGGATGAAGCATGTTCACAGCGGGGTGGCACCCAAAGCAGCTCGGGCCCATCACTGGTGCGTGGCTGGGGGGAAACACAGGACGATGACGATACGCCTCCCACAGAGGACAGCTTGTCCTTACCTCTGGGCAGCCTGGCACACATGAGCGACTACATGCTGCAGTGCCTGCGCAACGACAGCAGAGTTGCCCACATTTTAACGTGTGCAGACTACTGGGTTGCCACCCTGCTGGATCCCCGGTACAAAGACAATGTGCCCACCTTACTTCCTACACTGGAGCGTGATAGGAAGATGCGCGAGTACAAGCGCACGTTGGTAGACGCGCTACTGAGAGCATTCCCAAATGTCACAGGGGAACCAGTGGAAGCCCAAGGCGAAGGCAGAGGAGGAGCAAGAGGTCGCCAACGCAGCTGTGTCACGGCCAGCTCCTCTGAGGGCAGGGTTAGCATGGCAGAGATGTGGAAAAGTTTTGTCACCACGCCACAGCTAACTGCACCACCTCCTGATACGGAACGTGTTAGCAGGAGGCAACATTTCACTAACATGGTGGAACAGTACCTGTGCACACCCCTGTGGGGCAACCCAAAGTTGAATGAACCTCTCCTCTGTCTGGGTGCCGTGGCCTAAATGTGTGACAGTGGCCTGTTCCAGTGGTGGGTGACGTGAAGCCTGATTCTCTGCTATGACATTAAGACAGATTCTGTGCTGACATAAGGCCAGATTCTCTGTTACGGGACCTCTCTCCTCTGCCTGGGTGCCTGGGCCTAAATGTGTGACAGTGGCCTGTTCCAGTGGTGGGTGACGTGATGCCTGATTCTCTGCTATGACATGAATACAGATTCTGCGCTGACATAAGGCCAGATTCTCTGTTACGGGACCTCTCTCCTCTGCCTGGGTGCCTGGGCCTAAATGTGTGACAGTGGCCTGTTCCAGTGGTGGGTGACGTGATGCCTGATTCTCTGCTATGACATGAAGACAGATTCTGTGCTGACATAAGGCCAGATTCTCTGTTACAGGACCTCTCTCCTCTGTCTGGGTGCCGAGGCCTAAATGTGTGACAGTGGCCTGTTCCAGTGGTGGGTGACGTGAAGCTTGATTCTCTGCTATGACATGAAGACAGATTCTGCGCTGACATAAGGCCAGATTCTCTGTTACGGGACCGCTCTCCTCTATCTGGGTGCCGGGGCCTAAATGTGTGACAGTGGCCTGTTCCAGTGGTGGGTGACATGAAGCCTGATTCTCTGCTATGACATGAATACAGATTCTGCGCTGACATAAGGCCAGATTCTCTGTTACGGGACCTCTCTCCTCTGCCTGGGTGCCTGGGCCTAAATGTGTGACAGTGGCCTGTTCCAGTGGTGGGTGACGTGATGCCTGATTCTCTGCTATGACATGAAGACAGATTCTGTGCTGACATAAGGCCAGATTCTCTGTTACAGGACCTCTCTCCTCTGTCTGGGTGCCGGGGCCTAAATGTGTGACAGTGGCCTGTTGCAGTGGTGGGTGACGTGAAGCTTGATTCTCTGCTATGACATGAAGACAGATTCTGCGCTGACATAAGGCCAGATTCTCTGTTACGGGACCGCTCTCCTCTGTCTGGGTGCCGGGGCCTAAATGTGTGACAGTGGCCTGTTCCAGTGGTGGGTGACGTGAAGCCTGATTCTCTGCTATGACATGAATACAGATTCTGCACTGACATAAGGCCAGATTCTCTGTTACGGGACCTCTCTCCTCTGCCTGGGTGCCTGGGCCTAAATGTGTGACAGTGGCCTGTTCCAGTGGTGGGTGACGTGATGCCTGATTCTCTGCTATGACATGAAGACAGATTCTGTGCTGACATAAGGCCAGATTCTCTGTTACAGGACCTCTCTCCTCTGTCTGGGTGCCGGGGCCTAAATGTGTGACAGTGGCCTGTTCCAGTGGTGGGTGACGTGAAGCTTGATTCTCTGCTATGACATGAAGACTGATTCTGCGCTGACATAAGGCCAGATTCTCTGTTACGGGACCTCTCTCCTCTGCCTGGGTGCCTGGGCCTAAATGTGTGACAGTGGCCTGTTCCAGTGGTGGGTGACGTGAAGCCTGATTCTCTGCTATGACATGAATACAGATTCTGCGCTGACATAAGGCCAGATTCTCTGTTACGGGACCGCTCTCCTCTGTCTGGGTGCTGGGGCCTAAATATGTGACAGTGGCCTGTTCCAGTGGTGGGTGACGTGAAGCTTGATTCTCTGCTATGACATGAAGACAGATTCTGCGCTGACATAAGGCCAGATTCTCTGTTACGGGACCGCTCTCCTCTATCTGGGTGCCGGGGCCTAAATGTGTGACAGTGGCCTGTTCCAGTGGTGGGTGACATGAAGCCTGATTCTCTGCTATGACATGAATACAGATTCTGCGCTGACATAAGGCCAGATTCTCTGTTACGGGACCTCTCTCCTCTGCCTGGGTGCCTGGGCCTAAATGTGTGACAGTGGCCTGTTCCAGTGGTGGGTGACGTGATGCCTGATTCTCTGCTATGACATGAAGACAGATTCTGTGCTGACATAAGGCCAGATTCTCTGTTACAGGACCTCTCTCCTCTGTCTGGGTGCCGGGGCCTAAATGTGTGACAGTGGCCTGTTGCAGTGGTGGGTGACGTGAAGCTTGATTCTCTGCTATGACATGAAGACAGATTCTGCGCTGACATAAGGCCAGATTCTCTGTTACGGGACCGCTCTCCTCTGTCTGGGTGCCGGGGCCTAAATGTGTGACAGTGGCCTGTTCCAGTGGTGGGTGACGTGAAGCCTGATTCTCTGCTATGACATGAATACAGATTCTGCGCTGACATAAGGCCAGATTCTCTGTTACGGGACCTCTCTCCTCTGCCTGGGTGCCTGGGCCTAAATGTGTGACAGTGGCCTGTTCCAGTGGTGGGTGACGTGATGCCTGATTCTCTGCTATGACATGAAGACAGATTCTGTGCTGACATAAGGCCAGATTCTCTGTTACAGGACCTCTCTCCTCTGTCTGGGTGCCGGGGCCTAAATGTGTGACAGTGGCCTGTTCCAGTGGTGGGTGACGTGAAGCTTGATTCTCTGCTATGACATGAAGACTGATTCTGCGCTGACATAAGGCCAGATTCTCTGTTACGGGACCTCTCTCCTCTGCCTGGGTGCCTGGGCCTAAATGTGTGACAGTGGCCTGTTCCAGTGGTGGGTGACGTGAAGCCTGATTCTCTGCTATGACATGAATACAGATTCTGCGCTGACATAAGGCCAGATTCTCTGTTACGGGACCGCTCTCCTCTGTCTGGGTGCTGGGGCCTAAATGTGTGACAGTGGCCTGTTCCAGTGGTGGGTGACGTGAAGCTTGATTCTCTGCTATGACATGAAGACTGATTCTGCGCTGACATAAGGCCAGATTCTCAGTTACGGGACCTCTCTCCTCTGCCTGGGTGCCGGGGCCTAAATGTGTGACAGTGGCCTGTTCCAGTGGTGGGTGACGTGATGCCTGATTCTCTGCTATGACATGAAGACAGATTCTGTGCTGACATAAGGCCAGATTCTCAGTTACGGGACCTCTCTCCTCTGCCTGGGTGCCTGGGCCTAAATGTGTGACAGTGGCCTGTTCCAGTGGTGGGTGACGTGAAGCCTGATTCTCTGCTATGACATGAATACAGATTCTGCGCTGACATAAGGCCAGATTCTCTGTTACGGGACCGCTCTCCTCTGCCTGGGTGCTGGGGCCTAAATGTGTGACAGTGGCCTGTTCCAGTGGTGGGTGACGTGAAGCTTGATTCTCTGCTATGACATGAAGACTGATTCTGCGCTGACATAAGGCCAGATTCTCAGTTACGGGACCTCTCTCCTCTGCCTGGGTGCCTGGGCCTAAATGTGTGACAGTGGCCTGTTCCAGTGGTGGGTGACGTGATGCCGGATTCTCTGCTATGACATGAAGACAGATTCTGTGCTGACATAAGGCCAGATTCTCTGTTACAGGACCTCTCTCCTCTGTCTGGGTGCCGGGGCCTAAATGTGTGACAGTGGCCTGTTCCAGTGGTGGGTGACGTGAAGCTTGATTCTCTGCTATGACATGAAGACTGATTCTGCGCTGACATAAGGCCAGATTCTCTGTTACGGGACCTCTCTCCTCTGCCTGGGTGCCTGGGCCTAAATGTGTGACAGTGGCCTGTTCCAGTGGTGGGTGACGTGATGCCTGATTCTCTGCTATGACATGAAGACAGATTCTGTGCTGACATAAGGCCAGATTCTCTGTTACAGGACCTCTCTCCTCTGTCTGGGTGCCGGGGCCTAAATGTGTGACAGTGGCCTGTTCCAGTGGTGGGTGACGTGATGCCTGATTCTCTGCTATGACATGAAGCCAGATTCTTTGCTATGGCATGTAGAGACTGATTCTCTGCTATGGGACCTCTGTCCAATTGATATTGGTTAATTTTTATTTTTTTAATTTTAATTTTAATTCATTTCCCTATCCACATTTGTTTGCAGGGGATTTACCTACATGTTGCTGCTTTTTGCAGCCCTCTAGCTCTTTCCTGGGCTGTTTTACAGCCTTTTTAGTGCCCAAAAGTTCGGGTCCCCATTGACTTCAATGGTGTTCGGGTTCGGGACGAAGTTCGGGTCGGGTTCGGACCCCGAACCCGAACATTTCCGGGAAGTTCGGCCGAACTTCTCGAACCCGAACATCCAGGTGTTCGCTCAACTCTAGACAGCAGTATATAACGCTTGAATTACACACTGACAGTTGCAGACAAGGCCGCAAATTAAGTATTTTGCCCAAAATGGGTGTTTTTTTTAAATACCAGAATAGCACAGCAGTATCTAAAGCGTGAATCTCACACTGACAGATGCAGACAAGGTGGCAAATTAAGTATTTTGCCCAAAAAGGGTGTTTTTTTTACTAACAGAATATTACAGCAGTATATAACGCTTGAATTTCACACTGACAGATGCAGCAAGGGCTGTAAAATTTAGTATCTTGCCCAAAATTGGTGTTTTTTAAAACCCAGAAAATTATTGCTGTATTTCTAGCTTAAATTGCACACTGACTAATGCTGCAAAGGCCACAGATGTAGGGTCTTACCAAAAATGGGTGATTTTTTTTAACCCAGAATATAATTGCAGTAGTTCAAGCTTCTATTTGAATGTCACAAATGCACATATGCTGTGCTGTTGCACAGAACTTGCATAAAATGGCTGCCGCCGCCGCCCACCTAACTAACAGTCAGATAAAAGTTATTTTTCTGGGTCACTGAGCTCAGGGAAGAGTAAAAAGATTATGCACTGCACCCACAAAACAAAATCTAGGTAGATTGCAGAGTTAACAAGCACTTCTGATTAAAGATTCTGTCCTATTCTCTCCCTCACAGCAGCAGCATCCTATCCCTACACTAATCAGAGCAGAGTGACGTGCAGCGCTACGTGACACTCCAGCTTATATAGAGACTGGGTCACATGCTGCACTGGCCAATTACAGCCATGCCATTAGTAGGCATGGCTGTGATGGCTTCTAAGCTCACAGAGTTAAGCACTTGTTGATTGGCTGCTCTGCAGCCTTTCAAAAAGCGCCATAAAATAGCCGAACACCGAACTCAAACCCAAACTTTTACTGAAATGTTCGGGTTCGGGTCTGGGGTCCAAAAATCTGAAAGTTCGGTACGAACCCGAACTTTACAGTTCGGGCTCGCTCAACCCTAGAAGTGAGGCGTCAGAGCGAACTTCAGGATGTCATGATGCAGTTCATGCAAAATTTTGCTGCTCGTCTGGATGCCATCTCTTATCCAGCTACTGCAGGGTTGCCAGTTGCTGCTACTCCTGCAATACCCACACCGGTGAATCCAGATTTGTGTGCCGCTGATGTGCAACTCCCCCTGCCATCCCGCTATCCAAAATCCTGTAGTGGATTCCTGAACCAGTGCCTGATCCACTTTGAGTTGCATAGGCAGAAGTTTCCTACTGAGCGGTCCAAGGTTACCTTCATTGTGTCCCTGCTGTCTGATGAGGCCCTTGCTTGGGCAAATCCCATTTTGGAACATGGAGGTCCAGAGACCACTAATCTGCAGTCTTTCCTGGCTACCTTCCGGCCGCACGTCCTCTACTGCATTAGCTCTGCTGCATCTACGACAGGGTTCCTTGTCTGTGGGTCAGTACGCCATCCAGTTTCGTACACTGGCTGCCGAACTTGCATGGAACAATAAGGCTCAACTGGCGGTGTTCTTGGAGGGCCTTTCTGACCAGATTAAGGATAAATTAGCTGGTCGCGACCGTCGGTCTACTCTGAATGACCTGATCACCTTGGCCACAAGGATAGATATGCATTTCAGGGAATGTTCTAAGGAGGTCGCATGCACCAGAAAACCACCTTGTTTGGCTCCATCCTTCCAGAGGCTGGTTCTTCCTCTAATGTCCACCGCATCTGAAGAGCGCCTTTGATTGTCTGACCACGAATGTTTATGCCGCAAAGCAGATATCCTGTGTCTGTATTGTGGAGGCAAGTCCCACTTTGTGCGTAATTGTCCACAGAAGCCTGGAAACGCCAATGTCTAGGATCAGTTGGAGAGGTGGTCCTAGACAAGGAGAAGTCCTCTCCTAAACCTTCAGTTACGGGGACTCTCTCTCAAAAGGGGGTCACAATGTCTATGCCTGCATTCTTGGACTCTGGGTCAGCCGGTAACTTCATTCAGCAAGCTCTGGTCCATCAGTACCGGCACCCTGCCATCCTTCTACAAAGGCCTCTTTATGTGGCTTCCATAAATGGACTAAAAAAAGTTTGAAAAAAAACGTAGCACTCCAGTCTTCAATCCAATCGTGTATTTATTAACACTGAACAGAAGCAACGTTTTGACTCAAAAGTCTGTTTCAAGCTTTCGGTTATTGAGGGGTCCCTTGGGCCGGGGCCTGACACCTCGAGCACCGCCGCCAAATGATGGACTAATATATGTCAGTAAGTGGTGCTGTCCTTTTTCTATGCTTTTTATTATTCCATAAATGGACTGCCACTTCGAGAACCTGTCTGTTACTATGCCCCTTAAGTTGCAAATAGGGGTTCTGCATTCAGAGATGATCTCCTTCTATGTGCTGCCAGCGTCCGTGAATCCGGTTATCCTTGGTCTTCCCTGGCTGCATCAGCACACTCCAGTTTTGGACTGTCACTCCAAGGTTCCAAGGGCAAGATGTTTACATGTGGATTTTTCTCCAAGCTCTTCTCCCCTGCTGAGAGGAATTACTGTAAAGGAGATAGAGAGCTTCTGGCCATAAAAAGTACTTTGGAGGAGTGGCGTTATCTATTAGAGGGGGTCCAGCATCCAGTGATAGTCTTCACCGACCACAAGAACCTCACTTATCTGCAGCGGCCCAGCGTTTGAACCCTCGCCAAGCCAGATGGGCACTCTTCTTCTCCCGTTTTAATTTTGAGCTTTACTTTTGCCCGGCCGAGATAAACATCATGGCGGATGCTCTGTCTCGGTCATTTGACTTCTCCATCCAGCAGGAGGAGCTCCAGTACATTGTAGATCCTGCTCGCTTGATCACAGTGGCTCCTGTCCTGGTAAAAGACATCCCTCCCGGGAAGACATTTGTGCCATCTGCCAAGAGAAAACATATTCTAGCTTGGGGGCACAACTCCAAACTGGCTGGTCACCCTGGTATCCGCAAGACCACAGAACTTTTGTCTCACTACTACTGGTGGCCCACACTGGCTAAGGATATGCGTGATTATGTGTCTGCCTGCACCGTCTGTGCTGAGAATAAAGTCTCCAGGACCAAACCACCCGGGCTGTTGTTACCTCTTCTTGTTCCTGATACCCCATGGCAACACATTGCCATGGACTTTGTTACAGATCTGCCCTCTTCTGCCGGACTTCGTTCCTTTGGCTGGACTGACCTTAGCTGCTGAACTTGCTAAACTGTTCGTGAAACACATATTCCGCTTGCATGGTCTACCTTGGCATATTGTTTCTGATCGCGGAGTCCAGTTTACCTTCAAGCTCTGGAGAGCTCTTTGCCGGCTGCTTGAAACTGAGCTGGACTTCTCTTCCGGTTATCATCCCCAGACCAACGGGCAAGTGGAGCAGGTCAATCAAATATTAGAGAACTATCTCCAGCATTTTGTTTCAGCCCTGTTGGGGATATAAAGCAAAAGGCTTTATACAATAGAAAGGATCAAAGAAAAAATTTCAAAGGGTATTGATCCTCGAGGTGGACATATAAACACCTCAAAAAGAGTTTGATCGGTTATTTAATTATATTGTGCAATCAGTAAAGCAAGGTACAAGCATCTATGCAAAAATATTAATGATTTATTATACAATAATTTTAAATACAATCAAAGATTAATCAATGTGAAACTCAATAATCTGCAATAACACAATGATATGCAGTACCCAAAATTCAACGCAAATACTAGCGTATTCACAGTACCTCTCAGACAGAAGAATATAATACAATCCGTCTCGACCACAATTTTTAGATATAAATATAATAACGTTAATAAAAGATACGAACCCTTGCTCTGTACAAACTATGACAAATCTCGGATAATGGGGTAGCAATATAAATTATCAAGCCTGGTATTGACTATCGAATGATATTATTCCAATCAGAGAGTTACCTCTGAAATCCATATTTAAGTATTTTATTCAGTAATATGCATTGTTACTGAATAGTGACAATATTGATGTAGCACAACTATACATCCGCCAACAGCGGGGAGTTTGCTAAATATAAGGATGATTAATTTATATCAATACTACACAAAATAAATTTATACATTACCGAGAATGCATATGATGTGCAGAGGCTAAGGGAAGTCAGCTCTAAGATGTGGTCTGGTCATTAGGATCTTTCTCCTGGGTTTTCTTTGTTTCTCTGTGTTTTCCTGGTTCTTGTTGTTTCCGTTCTGTCCTGTCCTCAGTCATGTGTGTGTGATTTATTATCACAAACTTATCAGTTATCTTATATAGGAAAGGGTCGGCACTGCTGGAATAGACGCGGTGCACGAGTCAGTGGGGAGACGTCCCAATACTTGCAATAAAAAAGGAAAGACCGGCACTCGCTATGATGATGAATGTTGCGTTTATTCAGTCACATATTAAGGACATATAGTGACGCGTTTCAGCACAACACGTGCTTTCTTCAGACTATGCAATAAACTCCTATCACATCTCTTTTATACACAGAAAGAGGGAGGAGTAACAAAACAAAAGGGAAATGACATCATACTATGTAGCTCCACCCACCTCAGGGCTGACACAGGTGAAGCAATGAAAGATGCAATAAACCAAAAAAATCAATGTGAATACATTGATGAAACAATGGAACAGTTGATAACAATTCAGGAATCAAGTCCGCTGAAAGAGACAAATGAAATATATATTATTATAATCTAAATTCTTATAATAAGAATAATATAGTCAAGAACTAAGTGAAACTGGAGATATTGTACTCGCGGTTGAGCCCCCTTGGATCCACAGTTTGTAACCGGTGGATCCAATAAGCCTCACGCTTTAAAAGCAAACTATTCCTATCGCCGCCACGGCGAGGTAAAGATACGCTCTCAATCACTTGAAACCGCAACTGCGATATCGCATGACACTTGCTAGAAGTGGGTGACCGACTTCTAGGTGAAGTAGAGGGTTCAGGCCTACCTTCCTTCTGTTGTCTGGACCTGTTATTCCAGCGCCTGTACCCCTGGGGACCCCTGTTGTAATATTGGGGACGGTAGCTAGACCTTTTATCACCATTATTACCCCCCTCTTACCCGTTAGGGCTATGAGGTTTTACTTGCTTGGGTCCTACCTGTTGTCACTGAGTTTGTTGGAAAGGTCCTGTAGATGGAGGGTACCTGCGTGGCTGCATTTCAAAACCCAGGTTGGGCTTTATTTTGGCTTCTGCTACGTTTTGTTCTGGGGACCTTTTGTATCTTCTCTCACCCGTAGCATGGCACTCACTGATGTTATACAGGGAAGTGGCAGCCGTCAGTAATAGAGATGGCGTTGAGGTTCGCCCGGCAGTCGTTTCGCGGCGAACTTTGCGCGTTCGCGATTCGCCGAACATGCGAACATATGGAGAAATTCGCGCCCGCCATATTCTTTTACATTGTGAAGAACTTTGACCCATGACACATCCATCAGGTGGTACAGGACAGCCAATTGAGACGTTTCAGCACATGGACATACCCCCTACCTTATAAATAAACCTGATCTGGCCGCCATTTTACATTCAGTGTTTTGCCAGTGTAAGGAGAGGTTGCTGTGTGGAGCAGGGACAGGCTGTTAGGGACACCAAACACTAGCTAATAAGGCCACAAAAGTCATTTTAAGCACTAGTATAGGTGTGCTATCGATATGTGTGATACACAGAGAGGTGCGATATACTTATAATATACTTTTTATAATGAGTCAAAAACACATAGATCTATATAGTGATCACCTGGAAGTCAGGGGCCTAGGGGCTAGTTGCTTACTAGGGCCATTTTTATATAGGGTAAGGTTCTGAACGGGGTCGCTCTTAACAGGGCGGGTGGTCTGTGGTTAGGCTATCAGGGCCAGAATAGCACCCCCCTGTAGGGCAATATCAGGGACAGTTCTTTGCCCACCCTGTCCTTCAATACCACATCATCATCTAGCCCAGGGGTGGATGTTTTTTTGCTTTTCCTCCTGGATTTATCGATGTGCACTGGAACCCCCGGATTGTGGTAGGACATATGATTTCTGATTTAGTGCCGCATTTGCGGATCGGCACTTCTGCATCTGTGCTTCCGTGTCCGCAAAAAAATAGAACATGTTCTATTCTTGTCCGCAATTGCATTAGGCATTTTCTATTATAGTGCTGGCGATGTGCGGTCCACAAATTGCGGAATGCACATTGCCGGTGTCCGTGTTTTGCGGATCCGCAAAACACTTACGGACGTGTGAATGGACCCTCATAGTAACATTATTAAAGGTTGCGTTTTATCTTTATGTATATTCTAATGGATTGCCTTCCTTGTACAATGTTATAATATACTTTCTATGTTAGAAAGTATATTATAGTGCATTTGTATTGTGCGGGAGTTGTGTGCGGTTCTGCTGCGATACTGCAGGTATATAGAGGGACAAGCGTTATTGGAACAAATCATTTCTACTGGTGTGATATACCAGTCGCCCCCAAAAAAACTGATTGAAGCGGGGTGTTATATACCAATATACTTTCTTTATAGTGCATTTGGGTACTGTATAGTGCATTTGCACATGCGCGTACGCGAAAATTATATTGCCGATATTTCGCATTGAAAAAAAAATGAATGGAGATCGCAAATTCGAATAATACATCTGGTATGTCACTGTCCATGTTGTGGGACTATTTGTGCACTTCTAGTAATTATTTCTTGGCTGCAAATATGAGCTGAAGGTTTTTCAGGTTCGCCTGCCATTAAAATTAATGGGACCCGCCGCGAACTTGCGCTTCGCGAACATTTGGTCGCGTTTGCACACCGTCCCGGCAGATGTTCGTCCATCACTAGTCACCAATCAGTCCAATGGAGCTTTGAAATCAAGATCTCTAGCTAGGATAAGTTTAATTTGCATAGGAATTGCATCATAAAACAGTTGTTTGAATTCCCCAGATTCCCAATTTGGGGACCTATACGCTAACCCATAGGCATTTTTAAGGATAGAGAGAAATTCCTAGGGACTTTGATTGGGTCTACATGTGAGTTTATAAATATCACGTTTTGCAGCAGTAATAGTTCGGTAAGGGACAAATTCTAATTTTACCTCGTGCAAAACATCCTGCCAATCCCAGATCCCCTGTCCTTAAAGGAAATAAAGTAATGGCGATACTTATTTTCAAATGCCCATGGTAGGATCTGATCCTGTCCGCATCAGAATACAATTTTAAAGAATCCATGGTGGACTGGTACTGTTCTAAGTGATCAGCAATTTCAGGAGAACCTTTCTTAGAGAATTTAGGTACAGTGGAATTTAGAAATTGACCATATGATGGTCGCCTGGAACTCTCATCCCCTTTTTGGGCAAACTCATGCCTGCGCGGTAAGTAATAAACCACACGCTTTTCCACATCACTGTCATAATCACTCATACTCCGATCACTTCCATCGTACCCACTTGGCACAGGTGACTTAACCCTAACATCCCTTCCTAGAGGAAGGTGTGGGGGAACACTTCTGTGGCCTTTTGCGTCGCTACCGCCTAGTAAGGCAGTTACAGCTTGAAACGCCTGACTTAATTGGGTTAAGGCCTCCTATGTAATCATGCCATCACCCTCGGGTGGGTTAGGGTCTCGGATGGATTCCACTTTAAGAGCACGTGATGATGACATATTTATATTTTGGGGTGTGAGAGCTGGAGAATCCAAAAATCTCTCATTATCAGACAAATCACTTTCAACATTGACTATATTATGGCTTGGTCTGTCGGTTTGCTGAAGTCTGCAAATACAGAGGTTCAGTTCATTAACTCATCTTTAGTGGATGATAGGCATCATGGCTGAGATTGAGCTGACGTTTTAAGTCCTCGATTGATTCTTTTGCAGATTCTAACTCTGTTTCTATACAGGGTATATAGGCCTGCATATATGCTATGTGCACATTTCTATTCTTTAAGAGGGTACTGACTTCTAATATTGCACATAAAAACTGGTGGCAACATCTTTAAGAGGTGTTGGTCTTTAAGCACATAAAATAGGTTAGCTGTCTCCTGACTGTACCAAGTGATGACCATACATCCATACATTCACTCTTGGTTTCTGCCTGAAGCTCACTTAACCATGCAGTTACATCCTGATCCAAACTCAACCGCAAATTTACATATTCAACAATGTTATGGATTAACCATTCTGGGCTAGATAGACTACCTCCTGTAGCTTCACCAGAACCCTCTTCACTACCGGCTGCGCTAATTTTCTGTACCAATAATCAGTACACAGATATATCAACAATCTGGTCAGCCAAGAAAATTATGGAACGTTTTACTATTTGCACAAAAAATTAATAAATTAACACGATCTCGGTGGAACCTGCATTTTATGTTGGGGATATAAAGCAAAAGGCTTTATATAAAAGAAAGGATCAAAGAAAAAATTTCAAAGGGTATTGATTAGAGTTGAGCGAACACCTGGATATTCGGGTTCGAGAAGTTCGGCCGAACTTCCCGGAAATGTTCGGGTTCGGGATCCGAACCCGACCCGAACTTCATCCCGAACCCGAACCCCATTGAAGTCAATGGGGACCCGAACTTTTCGGCACTAAAAAGGCTGTAAAACAGCCCAGGAAAGAGCTAGAGGGCTGCAAAAGGCAGCAACATGGAGGTAAATCCCCTGCAAACAAATGTGGATAGGGAAATGAATTAAAATAAAAATAAAATATATAAAAATAAACCAATATCAATTGGAGAGAGGTCCCATAGCAGAGAATCTGGCTTCACATCAGCAGAGAATCAGTCTTCATGCCATAGCAGAGAATCTGGCTTCACGTCACCCACCACTGTAACAGTCCATTGTCATATATTTAGGCCCCGGCAACCAGGCAGAAGAGAGAGGTCCCGTAACAAAGAATCTGGCTTCATGTCAGCAGAGAATCAGTCTGCATGTCATAGCAGAGAATCAGGCTTCACGTCACCCACCACTGAAACAGGCCACTGTCACATATTTAGGCCCAGGCACCCAGGCAGAGGAGAGAGGTCCCATAACAGAGATTCAGGCTTCATGTCAGCAGAGAATCAGGCTTCACGTCACCCACCACTGGAACAGGCCACTGTCACATATTTAGGCCCAGGCACCCAGGCAGAGGAGAGAGGTCCCATAACAGAGATTCAGGCTTCATGTCAGCAGAGAATCAGTCTTCATGTCATAGCAGAGAATCAGGCTTCACGTCACCCACCACTGGAACAGGCCACTGTCACATATTTAGGCCCCGGCACCCAGACAGAGGAGAGAGGTCCCATAACAGAGATTCAGGCTTCATGTCAGCAGAGAATCAGTCTTCATGTCATAGCAGAGAATCAGGCTTCACGTCACCCACCACTGGAACAGGCCACTGTCACATATTTAGGCCCCGGCACCCAGACAGAGGAGAGAGGTCCTGTAACAGAGAATCTGGCTTCATGTCAGCACAGAATCAGTCTTCATGTCATAGCAGAGAATCAGGCTTCACGTCACCCACCACTGGAACAGGCCACTGTCACATATTTAGGCCCAGGCACCCAGGCAGAGGAGAGAGGTCGCGTAACAGAGAATCTGGCTTCATGTCAGCACAGAATCAGTCTTCATGTCATAGCAGAGAATCAGGCTTCACGTCACCCACCACTGGAACAGGCCACTGTCACACATTTAGGCCCCGGCACCCAGACAGAGGAGAGGTTCATTTAACTTTGGGTTGCCCCGCAATATAATGGTAAAATGAAAATAAAAAAAGGATTGAATGAGGAAGTGCCCTGGAGTACAATAATATATTGTTAAGGGGAGGTAGTTAATGTCTAATCTGCACAAGGGATGGACAGGTCCTGTGGGATCCATGCCTGGTTCATTTTTATGAACGTCAGCTTGTCCACAATGACTGTAGACAGGCGGCTGCGTTTGTCTGTAATGACGCCCCCTGCCGTGCTGAATACACGTTCAGACAAAACGCTGGCCGCCGGGCAGGCCAGCACCTCCAAGGCATAAAAGGCTAGCTCTGGCCACGTGGACAATTTGGAGACCCAGAAGTTGAATGGGGCCGAACCATCAGTCAGTACGTGGAGGGGTGTGCACAGGTACTGTTCCACCATGTTAGTGAAATGTTGCCTCCTGCTAACACGTTCCGTATCAGGTGGTGGTGCAGTTAGCTGTGGCGTGGTGACAAAACTTTTCCACATCTCTGCCATGCTAACCCTGCCCTCAGAGGAGCTGGCCGTGACACAGCTGCGTTGGTGACCTCTTGCTCCTCCTCTGCCTTCGCCTTGGGCTTCCACTGGTTCCCCTGTGACATTTGGGAATGCTCTCAGTAGCGCGTCTACCAACGTGCGCTTGTACTCGCGCATCTTCCTATCACGCTCCAGTGTAGGAAGTAAGGTGGGCACATTGTCTTTGTACCGGGGATCCAGCAGATTGGCAACCCAGTAGTCCGCACACGTTAAAATGTGGGCAACTCTGCTGTCGTTGCGCAGGCACTGCAGCATGAAGTCGCTCATGTGTGCCAGGCTGCCCAGAGGTAAGGACAAGCTGTCCTCTGTGGGAGGCGTATCGTCATCGTCCTGTGTTTCCCCCCAGCCACGCACCAGTGATGGGCCCGAGCTGCTTTGGGTGCCACCCCGCTGTGAATATGCTTCATCCTCATCCTCCTCCACCTCCTCCTCATCCTCGTCCTACTCGTCCTCCAGTAGTGGGCCCTGTCTGGCCACATTTGTACCTGGCCTCTGGTGTTGCAAAAAACCTCCCTCTGAGTCACTTCGAAGAGACTGGCATGAAAGTGCTTAAAATGACCCCTCTTCCTCCTGGGCCACCTCCTCTTCCATCATCGCCCTAAGTGTTTTCTCAAGGAGACATAGAAGTGGTATTGTAACGCTGATAATGGCGTCATCGCCACTGGCCATGTTGGTGGAGTACTCGAAACAGCGCAACAGGGCACACAGGTCTCGCATGGAGGCCCAGTCATTGGTGGTGAAGTGGTGCTGTTCCGCAGTGCGACTGACCCGTGCGTGCTGCAGCTGAAACTCCACTATGGCCTGCTGCTGCTCGCACAGTCTGTCCAGCATGTGCAAGGTGGAGTTCCACCTGGTGGGCACATCGCATATGAGGCGGTGAGCGGGAAGGCCGAAGTTACGCTGTAGCGCAGACAGGCGTGCAGCAGCAGGGTGTGAACGCCGGAAGCGCGAACAGACGGCCCGCACTTTATGCAGCAGCTCTGATATGTCGGGGTAGTTACGAATGAATTTCTGCACCACCAAATTCAGCACATGCGCCAGGCAAGGGATGTGCGTCAAACCGGCTAGTCCCAGAGCTGCAACGAGATTTCGCCCATTATCGCACACCACCAGGCCGGGCTTGAGGCTCACCGGCAGCAACCACTCGTCTGTCTGTTGTTCTATACCCCGCCACAACTCCTGTGCGGTGTGGGGCCTGTCCCCCAAACATATGAGTTTCAGAACGGCCTGCTGACGTTTACCCGGGCTGTTCTGAAGTTGGTGGTGAAGGTGTGTGGCTGACTGGATGAGCAGGTGGAAGAAGAGGAGGAGGAAGCTGAGTAGGAGGAGGAGGAGACAGGAGGCAAAGAATGTTGCCCTGCGATCCTTGGCGGCGGAAGGACGTGCGCCAAACAGCTCTCCGCCTGGGACCCAGCCGCCACTACATTTACCCAGTGTGCAGTTAGGGAGATATAGCGTCCCTGGCCGTGCTTACTGGTCCACGTATCTGTGGTTAGGTGGACCTTGCCACAGATGGCGTTGCGCAGTGCACACTTGATTTTATCGGACACTTGATTGTGCAGGGAAGGCACGGCTCTCTTGGAGAAGTAGTGCCGGCTGGGAACAACATACTGTGGGACAGAAAGCGACATGAGCTGTTTGAAGCTGTCTGTGTCCACCAGCCTAAATGACAGCATTTCATAGGCCAGTAGTTTAGAAATGCTGGCATTCAGGGCCAGGGATCGAGGGTGGCTAGGTGGGAATTTACGCTTTCTCTCAAATGTTTGTGAGATGGAGAGCTGAACGCTGCCGTGTGACATGGTTGAGATGCTTGGTGACGCAGGTGGTGGTGTTGGTGGTACATCCCATGTTTGCTGGGCGGCAGGTGCCAACGTTCCTCCAGAGGCGGAGGAAGAGGCCGAGGCGGCGGCAGCAGCAGAAGAGGCCGAGGCGGCAGCAGCAGAAGAGGTAGCAGGGGGAGCCTGAGTGACTTCTTTGTTTGTAAGGTGTTTACTCCACTGCAGTTCATGCTTTGCATGCAGGTGCCTGGTCATGCAGGTTGTGCTAAGGTTCAGAACGTTAATGCCTCGCTTCAGGCTCTGATGGCACAGCGTGCAAACCACTCGGGTCTTGTCGTCAGCACATTGTTTGAAGAAGTGCCATGCCAGGGAACTCCTTGAAGCTGCCTTTGGGGTGCTCGGTCCCAGATGGCGGCGGTCAGTAGCAGGCGGAGTCTCTTGGCGGCGGGTGTTCTGATTTTGCCCACTGCTCCCTCTTTGTCTTTTGCTACGCTGTTGGCTTGGTCTCACCACTGCCTCTTCCTCCGAACTGTGAAAGTCAGTGGCACGACCTTCATTCCATGTGGGGTCTAGGACCTCATTGTCCCCTGCATCGTCTTCCACCCAGTCTTGATCCCTGACCTCCTGTTCAGTCTGCACACTGCAGAAAGACGCAGCAGTTGGCACCTGTGTTTCGTCATCATCAGAGACGTGCTGAGGTGGTATTCCCATGTCCTCATCATCAGGAAACATAAGTGGTTGTGCGTTAGTGCATTCTATCTCTTCCACCCCTGGGGAAGGGCTAGGTGTATGCACTTGGGAAACCCTGGCAGCAGAGTCTTCAAACAGCATAAGAGACTGCTGCATAACTTGAGGCTCAGACAGTTTCCCTGATATGCATGGGGGTGATGTGACAGACCGATGGGCTTGGTTTTCATGCGCCATCTGTGCGCTTTCTGCAGAAGACTGGGTGGGAGATAATGTGAACGTGCTGGATGCACTGTCGGCCACCCAATTGACTAATGCCTGTACCTGCTCAGGCCTTACCATCCTTAGAACGGCATTGGGCCCCACCAAATATCCCTGTAAATTCTGGCGCTACTGGGACCTGACGTAGTTGGTTCACTAGGACGTGTGGCTGTGGCAGAACGGCCACATCCTCTCCCAGCACCAGAGGGTCCACTAACACCACCACGACCATGTCCACGTCCGCGTCCCTTACTAGTTTTTTTCCTCATTGTTACCGTTCACCACAATAAGAAAAATATTATTCGGGCCAATGTATTGAATTAAAATTCAGGCCTTTTTTTACAGACACCTAACACTGTCTGGCTATCTATTTAGGTACCGTATTACACTAATACAGGCACAGAAGTAATGTCAGATTTGGTTGAATATAAATGTAAGGCTTATTTTTTACGCGCTGTGTGACAGATATACCTTTAATCACAGAATTAGACTTCTATCTACACTGTAGCGTGTGTGTTAAGTTTTTCAGAATGACACTATCAGCACCTTCAATCTAAGATATTCTTTTTGGGATAGATTTAAAGTAGGCCTGATATAGCAGAAACTACTAATTTTGAGAATGACAAATTTGGGAATAGTTTTTCAACCCAGAACAAAAACTGTGCTTTTACGGTCACTAAATATAACTTGACCAGCTAAAACTGTACTGATTTGGAGGAATAGAAATGTCAGGCCTATTTTTTAGGCGCTGGCTGACAGGCTCAACTTGCCCCTGATGTAGTATATGGCCAAAAAATAACCACACTATTGATGGTTAAATGCACTTGATGAAAGCTTGACCCTGATGTAGGATATAGCAAAAAATAACCACACTATTGATGGTTAAATGCACTTGGGTGACACAGGCTCAGCCTGCACCTGATGTAGTATATGGCCAAAAAATAACCACACTATTGATGGTTAAATGCACTTGGGTGACACAGGCTCAGCCTGCACCTGATGTAGTATATGGCCAAAAAATAACCACACTATTGATGGTTAAATGCACTTGGGTGACACAGGCTCAGCCTGCACCTGATGTAGGATATAGCAAAAAATAACCACACTATTGATGGTTAAATGCACTTGGTGGTAGCTTGTGCTGGCGCACCACAAGCCACAAAATGGCCGCAGATCACCTTAGAAAAAAGTGATATAAAAACGCTCTGGGCAGCCTAAAAAAAGTGAGCAATTCAATATCAGCACTTCAATGATCCACAGCTGGAGATCGATCACTGAATTAAGTCTTTTGGAGGAGTTAATCTGCCTAATCTCGCCCTAACGTCGCAGCAGCAACCTCTCCCTACGCTTGTATCAGCAGAGTGACGTGCAGCGCTACGTGACCCAAGCTTATATAGAGGCTGGGTCACATGCTGCACTGGCCAATCACAGCCATGCCAATAGTAGGCAAGGCTGTGATGGCCTCTTGGGGCAAGTAGTATGACGCTTGTTGATTGGCTGCTTTGCAGCCTTTCAAAAAGCGCCAAGAAAGCGCCAAACACCGAACCCGAACCCGGACTTTTACGAAAATGTTCGGGTTCGGGTCCGTGTCACGGACACCCCAAAATTCGGAACGAACCCGAACTATACAGTTCGGGTTCGCTCATCGCTAGTATTGATCCTCGAGGTGGACATATAAACACCTCAAAAAGGGTTTGATCGGTTATTTTATTATATTGTACAATCAGTAAAACAAGGTACAAGCATCTATGCAAAATTATTAATGATTTATTATACAATAATTTAAAATACAATCAATGATTAATCAATGTGAAACTCAATAATCTGCAATAACACAGTGATATGCAGTACCCAAAATTCACCACTAGATGACACCAATGCAAATACTAGCGTATTCACAGTACCTCTCAGACAGAAGAATATAATACAATCCGTCTCGACCACAATTTTTAGATATAAATTCAATAACGTTAATAAAAGATACGAACCCTTGCTCTGCATAAACTATGACAAATCTCGGATAATGGGGTAGCAATATAAATTATAAAGCCTGGTATTAACTGTGGAATGATATTATTCCAATCAGAGAATTATCTCTGAAATCAATATTTAGGTATTTTATTCAGTAATATGCATCGTTACTGAATAGTGACAATATTGATGTAGCACTGTTAACAACTATACATCCGCCAACAGCGGGGAGTTTGCTAAATATAAGGATGATTAATTTATATAAATACTACACAAAATAAATTTATACATTACCGAGAATGCATATGATGTGCAGAGGCTAAGGGAAGTCAGCTCTAAGGTGCGATCTGGTCATTAGGATCTTTCTCCTGGGTTTTCTTTGTTTCTTTGTGTTTTCATTGTTCTTGTTGTTCTTTTTGTTTCTGTTCTGTCCTCTCAGTCATGTGTGTGAGTAGTTTATGATCACAGACTTATCAGTTAGACACACCTTCCTAGCTTGGAGTTTTCCAATAATTGTCGGACAGGCGTGTACATATGATAAGAACTGTCAAATGTCATTGCATTACCCAAAATGCACTTCTGCTGTTGGTGTAATATTACTTATTTACCCCTAGGTGACACTATTATCTAAGCTATTAGTATCATTCTATTAAGGGTTAAATATCCAAGTATGACTTTATCTCACGTTCTATACACATGACCTCTGGAACCTAAATCAAAGCTAGAGGCATTAATTCTGACACTTCTTACCAATTAAGGACAGACTTCCAGGCACCCTTTGAATGTTTCTCACATGGTTAAATTTATGTTACAGATAATAAAATGATGAGCTTCTTTTCTCACAGAGATATCTGTGCCTCCTCTTCTACACCAACGGGTGATTGATGGGTAGTTTAAATACCACATCTTTACAGATGCTCATTAATAAAGTGTATACTTAAACTGTTTTCATCATATTATAGGAATATATGCGTTCCTATTTAGAAATATATATATGATAACAGATACATAAACGTCCTTAATAATAAGTACCAATATAAAACGGCCAGGCCAGACGAAGCACTGAGGTGCGAAACGGCCGTCGCCTAACCCTGCTGATGCACACATGTATGTAGTCTGCTCCCTACCTTACATTGAAACGAAATAAAGAAACTACCTCTGCAAGAACTGGTGAGTTACGCCCTTTGTCTCTTTCACGTACAAGTATATTGTAATAGTAACAATCTGGTTACACGTTGGGCTGAGCACCATTGTTAGCAGCTGAACACCGCATTTATTTCCACCAAGTACTCCGTGACGTTTTCCTTAATAAAAAGAGGGATTTTCTTCGTTAAGTGCAGTGCCACTCCATCTACTCTACAATTGCCATATGTCTTATTGATTTTTTTTTATACAAAACTAAGGTTGATTATAAGCGTATATAGATATCACATATTTTCTGCTTCATTAAAAAATACCAAACTGTAGAGGTAATTAGCACCAGCTGCGTCTGGAGAGCACCCTTATCTCCTGTCATAAATCGTTAAGGAGACAAGAAGGCCTCTTTTCAGACTGGTACATCCATGAGAAAAAATTATCTGAACTGTCCTTCCCATGACCCTGTCTTGGCCATCTTTAAAATACATACATATAGCAATATGGACTCTTATAGGTATATATAATCAAATCCACTATAACTTGAATATTTAGATAAATGTTTTATACACTTATGAAAATGCACAACAGCCCAACAAGACAACTGGGTACAATTGCTACCTTGGGATGAATTCTCCTATAACAACCACTCTAGTGAGTCTACCTGATCCTCTACGTTCTTTGTCGTTTATGGACAACACCCTCATACTCCTCTCCCTGTTCTACATATTCTGGTGTACCAGCTGTGGATTCCTCTTTTAGGTATTTTTTGAAGATTTGGCATGACACCAAGGACTGCATCAACATAGAGGTGACTCGCATGAAAAAGAATGCAGACAAGAGAAGAAGGAATCCGCCTCAGTTCTCGTCAGGAGATAAGGTATGGCTCTCCTCTAAAAATATCCGCTTAAGGGTTCCCAATTTCAAGTTTGCTCCTAGGATCATGGGACCCTTTGACATATTGAGGAGGATCAACGAAGTGACATATAAGTCACGTCTGCGGCTTTCTCTGCGTATTCCTAATGCCTTTGACGTGTCCTTACTAAAACCTGTAGTTCTTAATCGCTTCTTGATGGCTCCTTCTATTCCAACTCTGGTATCTGGAGATTCTGTCGAGATATTTGAAGTCAAAGACATCCTGGACATCAAGAAGCGTAGCAAGAAGACCTACTATCTTGTGGACTGGAAGGGCTTTGGTCCTGAGGAGAGGTCTTGGGAACCAGAGGAGAACATTCATGCTTCGAACTTGGTAAAAAGGTTTCTGTCTCGTCGTGGACTCAAGAAGAGGGGGTGTAAGGTCAGTGCTGAATCTGTGGTCGGGCATCGAACAACAGACCGATAAGTGGTTGGTGCAGCTAAGCCTTAAGTTGTCGGTTTGATGCACATTCCTTGCCTGGCGCATGTGCTGAATTTGGTGGTACAGAAGTTCCTAAAAATTACCCCGAGATGTCAGAGCTGCTGCAGAAAACGCGGGCCATCTGTGTGCACTTTTGGCGTTCTCACCCTGCTGCTGCTCACCTGTCTGTGCTGCAGCGTAAAGTTATGCTTTCCCACTCACCCTCTTATATGAGATGTACCCATAAGGTGGAACTCCACCTTGCAAATGCTAGAGAGACTGTGCGAGCAGCAGCAGGCGATAGGCGACAGTGGAGTTTCAGCTGCAGCGTGCACGGGTGAGTCGCTCTGTGGAACATCACTACTACACCACCAATAAGTGGGCCTCCATGCGGGATGTGTGTGCCGTGTTGCACTGTTTCAATTACAATTTTCAATTACTTCACCAATATGGTGTTACTATCCCACTTCTCTGCCTTCTTGAAAAAAGCTTCAGGCGATGATAGATGAGGATGTCGCACAGGAGGAAGAAGAGGAGGAACAGGAATCATTCCTATGGTTATCAGGCCAGTCGTCCACAGATGGCTAAGAGGGTATGTTCCTGCACCAACAGCGGCCAGGTACGAGGAGGATGAGGAGAATGATGATGATGAGGAGGAACTGTGTTCACAGCAGGGTGGCACCCATAGCAGCTCACAGGCTTCACTGAAGCGTCGCTGGGGGGAAACAGAGGACACCGACAATACACCTGCCACTGAGGACAAGAGCAGAGGTGGTGCGCTCACCTGAGGCAAATAGAGAATGCACGGACCACGTCGGGAACCTAGGCGTGAGGGTATATATCCAAGTAAAAAAGACAGGGGTCCAGCTTCCAAATAACGTGGAATCTTTTTAATTATTCAGTGCAGTAAAACCATATACATCCAGGTCTACGCGTTTCGGATCCTAACAATATAGATACTTACTCATGACAAGAAAAGGATAGTGTGAACTGAGACTAAATAATGGCCAGCTGAAAACAAACAGTGTACCATTGAGGACAGCTTGTCATTGCCTTTGGGCAGTATGGCACACATAAGCAAGTACATGCTGCTGTACCTGCAAAACAACTGGCGAGTTTCCCTTATTGTTACCAGTGCAGATTACTGGGTGTCCACCCTGCTGGATCCCCGCTACAAGGACAACGTGCCTCGGAAGATGCGTGAATACAAGTGCAGGCTGGTAGACACGCTACTGATGGCATTCCCACCTGAGAGTGGGGGCTTAGTGGAAGCATGAGTTGGAAGAGGAAGCCGCCAACGCAGCTGGGGCACCGCCAGCACCTCAGAAGGGATTTTTGGCATGACCGACATGTGGAAAAGCTTTGTCAGCATGCCACAACATCCAGCACCACCATCTGATACGGACCGCCTTAGCAGGAGCCAGAGTTTCAGCAACATGGCTGAACAGTACGTGTGCACACGTCTGCACATACTGACTGATGGGACTGCCCCATTTGGGCATTTGGGCACATGGCCTGAGCTTGCCCTTTACGCCTTGGAGGTGCTGGCCTGCCCTGCAGCAAGTGTATTGTCCGAATGTGTGTTTAGCACAGCAGGTGGTGTGATCACGGACAGGCGCATCCTCCTGTCCACAGCCAACGTGGACAAACTTGCGCTCATTCAAATGAACCAGGCATGGATCCCACAGAACTTGTCCATACCTTGTGCAGAGTAGAGAAGTATACAAGCTGCACCCAGCCATTGTTATACTCCAGCACAGTTTGTTCATTCTATTTGCCATTTCCCAATGTTTTGGGGGCTTCCCAAATAATAATGAAAAAGAAAAAACTGTGTTGGCTACCTCCTCCTCTTACCCCGGTGGATGCTCCAGTCACAGTCTCTCAATGTCCTACAAAAACATGCACCTGGTTCTCAACAATTGACCATGTGTTAGCCAATCAAATGTGTTAACATACTCTGGAATATGGCATGCTGAGAGAACAGAACATAAGACGAGTTATGAGCCTGATCAGTCTCCAACGCCTGCATCCAACCCCTTTTTAGCTCTTTGATGCCAAGATGGTATTAATAATGTCAAAATGACAGCGACATATATGGCTATGGGTAAATGCAGGCTAGCTGGTGGTAACAATCAGCCTGGTTAAATGCACAAGCGGTCCAAAGATTTCCCCTTTTTTTGGAGAGTAGCAACAGGTTTAAAGAAAATATATTTTATTGTGGAAAGTGAAGAAACATTGGCTTTTTATAAAAGCCATCAAAAAATTATCCCTTTTTTGGGAGAAGCTTCAAGTTTTTTTCTACTGTGAAAGGAAAAGTTCCCAACAGCAGCAGTACAATATGGAACACAATAGACAAGGAAGGAGATGTGCGGTAGTAGTAATGGCATACATCCCACCTTATGAAAGGAATGAAGAAGGATATTAGGTGCAGCGCCACGCCTCTAACTCTGCCCAAAACATAACTATACACCTAATCCCACACAGTCCCTTAAATGTCACCATACAGTAGCTATGACCAGATATGTGACTGTAACGGATCTCCTAGCACCCCGACCGGGTACCTCCGTTGATAAATGCTCCCAGTGCCTCCCGGGGACTACAAGCACTCCGCTCGACACCGATACCACCACAGGAACCAGGAACAGCTCTTACAAGAGCTAGGAGTAATAGCCAGGGGAGTATACAAGTATAGTAATCCCCACACACATGAGACGAGGCTCTATGTTGAGGGTAAAACAGGAACACTTTATTGAGGGCTACCCACCCGTATTTATGCAGGTCCCCATCTGGTGTACACGCCCCTAGGGGACCAGAAGGAAGACTGTGACACAGGACAGATACGTAGCACTCAGGATACACAGACACAACACATCCCCACAATGCATCATGGTTTCCTCCTCTCTGCCCTGGAGACACCCGAGGAGTAATTCAATTATCTCTCAGGACAAAGGGACATCGCCAATAAACATGTGGATACAACAGGACAGAAATCACCACCCAAACACACAATGTCACACCCCCACAGCAAACACAGACATTTAACATATTCCCAGATAGCTCAAGTCTGAGTGCATATCATTAGGTGAATGGCACTCAGAATATACAAATACAATAAAATTTGCTATCTGGGTACCCTCACATAACAAAATACAATTGCAAAGACAGATTTAAGCTGTGCGGCCGGTCTGTCTGCTCCTTTAAAGTCAGTATGGGCCATAATCCTGAGGCAAGAGGCTGGTAGCCAGGCCCCTCCGAAACCCAGTGGCGAGGTTGGTTTCGCCACAGTGACCTTTCACAGTATTATGCCAAGGTGTGCTCCCTCACAGTACTTATGCCCAGATATATTTTATGCACTTATATAGCGCAACTATATCCCGCAGCGCTTTTACAGACATTACCATCCAACTGTCCCCAATGGGGCTCACAATCTAAGGGCCCTATCAGTATGTCTTTGGAGTGTGGGAGGAAACCGTAGGAAACCCATGCAAACATGGGGAGAACATACAAGCTCCATACAGATGTTGTCCTAGGTCAGATTCGAACCTAAGACCCCACCGCTGCAAGGCACCAGTGCTAACCACTGAGCCACCGTGCTGCCTAGATATGTGCTCCCTCACAGTACTTATGCCCAGATATGTGCCCCCTCAAAGTAGTTATGCCCAGATATGTGCCCCTCACAGTAGTTATGCCCAGATATGTGCTTCCTCGCAGTAATATGTCCAGTTGTGTGACACCTCACCATAATATACCCAGTTGTGCCACCTCACAATAATATGCCCAGTTTTACCCCCTCACAGTGATATGCCCAGATGTGCCCCCTCACAATACTCACACCCAGATATACTTATGCCCAGATATACTTATGCCCAGATATGTGCCCCCTCACAGTAGCAATGACCAGATATGTGCCCCATCACAGTAGTTATGCCCTGATATGTGACCCCTTCACAGTAGCAATGACCAGATATGTGCTTCCTCACAGTAATATGTCCAGTTATGTGACCCCTCACCATAATATACTCAGTTGTGCACCCTCACAGTAATATGCTCAAATGTACGAGATATTATTCTGATGCACGGTTGTGCCCCCTCACAGTATTATTCTCAGTTGTGCCTCCTCATAGTAGTTATGCTGAGATATGTGCCCCCCTCACAGTAGCAATGCCCAGATATGTGCTCCCTCACAGTAATATGTCCAGTTGTGCACCCTCACAGTAATATGCTCAAATGTGCGCCCTCACAGTACTATGCCCGGTTGTGCCCCCTCACAGTAATATGCCTGAATGAGATAGTATTGTTTCTGCACAAACTATGAAATATAAACCATCTCTTAATTGGCTATTGTTGAGATTCCACCACATCCAATATTTCCCTATACGAATAGTGCAGTTGGTTCGTAATATAAATCAATCCTACCTTCGTTTCTCCAGGGGTCTGTTCCCTCGATAGTCCAGCTGTGGTATTGAGCCAATGGCTTGGCTCAATCTCGGAGTCCTTTAGAGGCAGTTTAGTTCTTTCTTTCAAATTAAAGCCTGCCCCGGCCGGCAGTACGCCTCCTGTTTGATGCTCTCGCTCCGGTATGGAAATACCAACGCGTCTTGAGAAGTATTGCTTTTCTTCCTTAGGGATAACATTCTCCCATTACTGCTGCTCTATATAAGTCCTAGCCAGGTCAGTTGTCTGGGTATACACATATGTGACCCTTTTAGTTGTCAAAAGCAAACAATTCAACCTCGTTAATGAGACCCCACAGAAGATTAAAAATCCACCTACCGTAGTCTCTGCTCTCGATTGATATTTGATTAAAGCTTCTCCTCTTATGCTCACTGTAATTTTCTCTATACCGCATACAGAAGATTCTTTCCATTTCCCCCCACGTGCATCAGAATAATATCTCGATACAGGGTGTCCTTCATATTTTCGCTCTATATTATATATGTGCTCCCTTACACATTCTTTTAGGGGTCTTTTTGTTCTACCTATGTAAAATTTCTCACATGTGCATGTTATTAAATATATGGCCCCTTTAGTAGGACATGTAATATGTTGTTTTATTGTCTGTTTGTAAAGGCCTTCTTTATCTTTTATTTTATAGACTGGTTTTGAACGACCCAATTTATGGCAGCTCATACATTTTTTACAAGGAAAAAAACCTTTTGTGGGATCCCTATATTGCTACTCGTTGTTTTTACTGTTTTAACAGTTGGTGCGATCATATTGCCTATATTTGGAGCTTTTTTATATATGAATAGGGTATTTTCTTGCATCTGTTCTTCGATAATTTTATCCTGACGGAGGATATCCCAGTATTTTTTAAAGGGGTTGTCTCATTTCAGGAAGTGGCATTTATCATGTAGAGAAAGTTAATATAAGCCACTTACTAATGTATTGTTATTATCCATATTGCTTCCTTTGCTGGCTGGTTTCATTTTTCCATCACATTATACACTGCTCGTTTCCATGGTTACTGACCACCCTACAATCCATTAATGGTGGCCGTGCTTGCACACTGTAGGAAAAATCCTCAGCCTCTCTGGTAGCCGGGACCATGGGAGTGTACATAGGCTGGTGCTTTTTCCTATAATGTGCAAGCACGGCCACCACTGCTGGATTGCAGGGCTGTCTGTAACCATGGAAACGAGCAGTGTATAATGAGATGGAAAAATGAATCCAGCGAGCAAAGGGAGAAATATGGATAATCACAATATAGTACTTATGGAATTAAGGTGTTCCCGGAATCTTTCTAACATTGGCCTAATTGTCTTGCCTATATAAAATGCACCGCATTTACACTTCACTACATAGACTACATACGTAGTCCTACATGTGCAGAATTGTCTCATTCTGTGGGATATACCTCCTATGCATAGGATCTTGTCCCGGAGGATATATCCACAGAAGGAGCAATTACCGCAGCGATGATTGCCTGCAGGTTTTTTACTACCTAACCATTGTTCTGGGTTCTGTTCACACTTCATGCGGCTATTGACTAACTGTTTGCTCAGAGTGTGGGTTTTTCGGAAAGCAATGAGAGGTTTTTTATCTGTAAATTTATCCAGACTACTTTCATTCTTTAATAAATCCCAATTGTCATGGATGATTTTTTTGATTTGATCAGCCATAGGGCTGTATTTGAACACAAAAATGAAGCGATCCTCTTTCTCTGTTTTCTTACTTTGATGCAATAAATCATATTGTGTGTGTCCATCCGCCCTAAGAAATGCTTCATCCAGCATTCTCAGAGGATAACCCCTCTTCACTAGCCTATTTCTTAATTCAGTGGCCTGTCTTAAATAGCCTTCCCTCCTGTTATTGATACGTCTTAACCGTGTGAATTGTCCATATGGTATGGCCTCTTTTACGCTACGTGGATGAAAACTCCCATGGTGTAGAAGGGAATTAGAGGCCGTAGGTTTTCGAAAACCCTCTGTAACTATTTCACCATCACGTATAATGACACAAACATCAAGAAAGTCTAACACCTCACCTCCAAAATTCAAGGTGAAGCGCGTGTTCATGTCATTCTCGTGATTTAAATAGGAAACAAATTCCGAACATTGAGCCCGTGTTCCCTTCCACACCATGAAGACATCATCCACGTAGCACAGGAATGTCTGTATGTATATCAAAAAGGGATTTTTTATACTGAATACATATCTGCTTTCAAGATTATTAAGGTATATGTTAGCGAAGGTACACGACACTGGCATCCCCATCGCCGTGCCGTGTACCTGTCGATACCATTGCTGTCCGAACCTGAAAGTATTGTTACCAATACAAAAAGTAGCGCCTCCTCCACAAATTGGACATAGATCTCATCCTTATCAGTAAGATTCAGAATATCCACAACCGCCTCCACTCCCGCATGCTGGGGAATGCGGGTATACAGACTTTCTACATCTAATGACACCAGGTTCCAATCACTCTGCCACTGGAGATCCTTCAGTGCCAGGAGAAAATCCTTGGTGTCCTTTAGATAAGTAACTGACTTTTTCAGGGCCGGTCTCAATAGCCAGTCAAGGTACTTCGACAAGGTTCTGTCACCGACCCAATTCCCGCCACAATAGGGCGGCCGGGGGGTCGAGTCGGTGACTTATGCACCTTTGGCAAAAAATACCAAGAAGGCTTTTTGGGATATGCTGATACTAATTTTTGTGCTGGCAAAAAAAGCAATATCTATGTACTTTTGTAGCAACTCTTTCAATTGTATTTGTAGGACAAAAGTAGGGTCACTGGATAACTTTTTATATGTCCCTATATCTTCTAACTGCCTTAATGCCTCTGATTAATAATATTCAAGGGACATCAATACAATATTCCCCCCCTTGTCTGCAGGCTTAATCACAACACCAGGGTGGTTACATTTTAAAGATGGCAAATTTTAAAGATGGTGCTGCATAGAAGTGAACAAGAATATGAGGCAGTGAATGACGCCTTATTAAAAGCAAAAGAGGAATTGTGTACACGCCTAACTGAAAACCAAATACAAGTTTTTGAAAGAAAACTTAATAGGAAGTTGGTTATCACACAAACAGAAATAAAAGAGAATAAGAAGGATACATTTTTGCGGGATAAAAATGACTGTGAAACTGGGAGAGTATTTGATTGGGGAAGAAGGAGACAACGTAGGAGACGCCCACAAAGGAGAAATAGAACGGACTTTTGGACAACCGATTCTGATTCTAGTGCATCAGATGACCCCAATTAGAGATGCCCCGAATAGTTTGCCGGCGAATAGTTCCCGGCGAACATAGCTTGTTCGCGTTCGCCGCGGCGGGTGAACATATGCGATGTTCGGTCCGCCCCCTATACATCATCATTGAGTAAACTTTGACCCTGGACCTCACAGTCAGCAGACACATTCCAGCCAATCAGCATCAGACCCTCCCTCCCAGACCCTCCCACCTCCTGGACAGCATCCATTTTAGATTCATTCGGAATCTGCATTCTCAGTGAGAGGAGGGACAGTGTAGCTGCTGCTGATTCAATAGGGAAAGCGTTAGCTAGGGCAGTGTTCTGTGTCCACAGACTCATCTGCTGTAAGGACAGCGTCCTGACAGCACCCCAAAAAGCCCTTTTCAGGGCTGGTACATCAGTCTACTTTATTTTTATTTTTATATATATATACATATATTGCAGTTGCCTGCCCGTGTTATGTGAGAGGCTGCAGGCTCAGTCACAGACTGTACTGTGTGCACACCATTCATACAGGGTGCGACAGAAAATACCTCGCAGTTAAAAAATAATTCTATTTAATATTTTTCTGTGATCTAATTCCATTTGCAAGCCCGTGTGTGTCAGGCCCACACAGACTGTATTGTGGCCACTGGCTAGTGGCTAGGCTTCCACTTAGGCTACTTTCACACTAGCGTTCGGAGCGGGTCCGTCTGATGTTTCATCAGACGGATCCGCTCCTATAATGCAGATGTTTGCATCCGTTCAGAACGGATCCGTCTGCATTATAACTTAGAAAAATTTCTAAGTCTGAAAGTAGCCTGAGCGGATCCGTTCAGACTTTACATTGAAAGTCAATGGGGGCGGATCCGTTTGAAGATTGAGCCATATAGTGTCATATATGGCATCTACATTGTAAGTCTGGACGGATCCACTCGCCTCCGCATGGCCAGGCGGACACCCGAACGCTGCAAGCAGTGTTCAGGTGTCCGCTCACTGAGCGGAGCAGAGGCTGAACGCTGGCAGACGGGTGCATTCTCAGTGGATCCGCCTCCACTGAGAATGCATTAGGGCCGGACGGCTGCGTTCAGGGCCGCTTGTGAGCCCCTTCAAACGGAGCTCACGAGCGGACACCTGAACGCAGGTGTGAAAGTAGCCTTATACCGTTACTGGGTGTCACTCACTCACAAATACCTCGCAGATAAAAAAAAATTATATTTAATATTTTTCTGTGATATAATCACAGTTGCAAGCCCGTGTGTGTCAGGCCCACACAGACTGTACTGTGCCCACTGCCCACCACTTATATAGGGTGGCACAGTACCTTGCACGCATAGTAACACTTATCTAATAAAAAATGACAGGCAGAGGCAGGCCACGCTGCAGGGGCCGTCGTGTTCATGGTGCTGTGATTTCCACTGGCCCAGGAATAATGCCCAGTGTTCAGAGGCCACGTTACCTGAACAAGAAAATTCGGAGAAAATAGTTGACTGGCTTACACATGACACCCAATCCCAAACAGCTTCCGCTAAGAACCTTGACGCACCATCCTCCTCCAGCTCAGCTTTCGTCACCTGCTCTCAAGTTACCACTCTCCCGCCCGCCGCCACCACCACCACTACCACCACAGCCACCACAGCCGCTTCACTTGATCCCTCACAGGAGTTATTTACACATCAGTTGGATGAAATTAGTGATGCGCAACCATTATTGCCAGATATTATTGGAGATAACAGGGATATGTCTCAGTCAGGCAGCATTACACACATGGACGTACAGTGTGATGATGATGATGTTGTACTCGCTGCTGCTTCCTTTGCTGAGGTGTCAGATTAAAAGTGAATTGGTTGATGTTGACGATGTGTCCGTGGATGCCACGTGGGTGCCTGCTCGAAGAGAAGAAGAAGAGGGGGAAAGTTCAGAAGGGGAGACAGAGAGAAGGAGGAGACGAGTTGGAAGCAGGGGGAGGGCGTCGCAAGGAGCTAGTGGCACAGTCAGACAGCATGTATCGGCACCTGGGGTCAGACAGACAGCACGCCAATCAACACATGCTGTTGCCACTACCAGAATGCCGTCATTGCAAAGCTCAGCAGTGTGGCATTTTTTTGTGTGTGTCTGCCTCTGACAACAGCGATGCCATTTGCAACCTGTGCCAAAAGAAACTGAGTCGTGGGAAATCCAACACCCACCTAGGTACAACTGCTTTGCGAAGGCACATGATCGCACATCACAAACGCCTATGGGATCAACACATGATGACGAGTAGAAGCAGCACACAAGCTCAAAGCCACCATCCTCCTCCTGGTCCAGCATCTTCAGCCACGTCAACCACTGCTGTCCTCCTTGCACCCTCTCAACCACCCGCCACTGCGCCTCTCACCTTCAGCAGTTCAATCTCATCTGCCCACAGTCAGGTGTCTGTAAAGGAAATGTTTGAGCGTAGGAAGCCAATGTCACAGAGTCACACCCTTGCCCAGCATCTGACAGCTGGCTTGTCGGATCTCTTGGCCCGCCAGCTTTTACCATACCAGCTGGTGGAGTCTGAGGCCTTCAAAAAATTTGTCGCTATTGGGACACCACAGTGGAAGGTACACGGACAAATTTTTTTTTCAAAAAAGGCAAACCAAAACCTCTACTCAGTGATTGAAAAGGAAGTCATGGCATCTCTGGCATACAGTGTTGGGGCAAGGGTCCATCTGACCACTGATACCTGGTCTGCAAAGCATGGTCAGGGCAGGTATATCACCTACACTGCGCATTGGGTCAACCTGCTGACGGCTGACAAGCATGGAATGCGTGGCTCTGCAGCGGAGTTGGTGACACCGCCATGAATTGCAGGCAGGCCTACTGCCACCTCCTCTACTCCTCCTACTCCATCCTCTTCCATAACCTCTTCGGCTGAGTCCTCTTCTGCTGCGGTGTCTGCCTGCACATCAACTGAATCCCCCCAGCTCCCCAGGGGCTATTCCACATCCCGGATACGACAGTGTCACGCTGTCTTGGGGTTGACTTGCCTGAAAGCAGAGAGCCACACCGGACCAGCACTCCTGTCTGCCCTGAATGCACAGGTGGATCAGTGGCTGACCCCGCACCAACTGGAGATCGGCAAAGTGGTGTGTGACAATGGAAGCAATTTGTTGGCGGCATTGAATTTGGGCAAGTTGTCACATGTGCCGTGCATGGCACATGTGTTGAATCTCATCGTACAACGCTTTGTGTCTAAGTACCCAGGCTTACAGGACGTCCTCAAGCAGGCCAGGAAGGTGTGTGGCCATTTCAGGCGTTCCTACATGGCCATGGCACACTTTTCAGACATTCAGCGCCGAAACAACATGCCAGTGAGGTGCTTGATTTGCGACAGCCCGACACGTTGGAATTCAACACTCCTAATGTTCGACCGCCTGCTCCAACAAGAAAAAGCCGTCAACGAGTATTTGTATGACCGGGGTGCTAGGACAGCCTCTGCGGAGCTGGGAATTTTTTTGCCACGTTACTGGACGCTCATGCGCAATGCCTGTAGGCTCATGCGTCCTTTTGAGGAGGTGACAAACCTAGTCAGTCGCACCGAAGGCACCATCAGCGACCTCATCCCATTTGTTTTCTTCCTGGAGCGTGCCCTGCGAAGAGTGCTGGATCAGGCTGTAGATGAGCGTGAAGAGGAAGAGGAAGAGTTGTGGTCCCCATCACCACCAGAAACAGCCTTGTCATCATCGCTTGCCGGACCTGCAGCAATGCTGCAAGAGGAGTATGAGGAAGAGGAGTCAGAGGAGGAATGTGGCTTTGAGGAGGAGGAAGACCAACCACAGCAGGCATCCCAGGGTGCTCGTTGTTGTCACCTATCTGGGACCCGTGGTGTTGTACGTGGCTGGGGTGAAGAACAGACCGTCAATGACATCAGTGAGGACGAGGAACGGGAAATGAGTAGCTCGGCATCCAACCTTGTGCAAATGGGGTCTTTCATGCTGTCATGTCTGTTGAGGGACCCTCGTATAAAAAGGGTGAAGGAGAACGACCTGTACTGGGTGGCCACGCTACTAGACCCCCGTTATAAGCAGAAAGTTGCGGAAATGTTACCAAATTACCGAAAGTCAGAAAGGATGCAGCAGTTCAAAACAAAACAAAAAAGTATGCTTTACACAGCTTATAAGGGGGATGTCACAGCACAACGGGAATATAACAGGGGAAGAGGTGAAAGTAATCCTCCTCGTACCACGACCACGGCGGCAAGGACAGGACGCTTTACAGATGTGTTGTTGATGGAGGACAGGCAGAGCTTTTTCAGTCCTACACATCGCCACAGCCCTTCGGGATCCAGCCTTAGAGAACGACTTGACCGACAGGTAGCAGACTACCTCGCCTTAACTGCAGATATCGACACTCTGAGGAGCGATGAACCCCTTGACTACTGGGTGTGCAGGCTTGACCTGTGGCCTGAGCTATCCCAGTTTGCGATAGAACTTATGGCCTGCCCCGCTTCAAGTGTCCTGTCAGAAAGGACCTTCAGTGCAGCAGGAGGCATTGTCACTGACAAAAGAAGTCGCCTTTATTAAGATGAATGAGGCATGGATCCCGAAGAGACTGACAGTGGGGGATACGTTTGACTAACAAAAGGCCTGATGACATGCCTTGGCCTCAAAATGGTCCCCACGCTGCTGTATTTAATGTCTGCATACCGGAGGACTTTCGTGAATTCTCCGCCACCAACTAGGGTTCAAGCCGCAATGTTTTAGTCACCTTTCTGCCTTGAAAACATCAATTTTTCCGGCCGCTCCTACAACAGCGGCTGCAACAATAACATTATTTTTCAGGCATGTGTACATGCCTAATTTTTCTGGCCTCTGGTGCTGCACTGTGGCTGCAAAAACAAAACAAACAAAAAAAGGCACATACAAGTGTCAATTCCCCTTCGTGATCGTTACCTTGTTGTGGTGAAGGGGCTTGCGTATCACAATGAATCGATTATCACCTCTATGAGTGTGTTGGCAATGTTGCCACACCCCAGATGATAAGGCCGTTGCTTCATTATGATCAGACCAAAAGCGATCGGCTGGATATATTTTTTCATAGAAAAAACTTAAATTTTTTTTATTTATTTTTTAAGTTGTATGGGTGGGTTTTTAATACATAAAATAAAAAAATCATAATAAAGTCTCTTAATAGTTTATTAGAAATAATGCAGACAATTAAAAAAATCCCCATCAATTCCAATACAAAGCAAGTACAAAGCTCAGAACTAAATTATTCCAGGATGTCGTAATGGTTCGTTAATTCGACAATGGTTAATCAATTCGACACACGTCCCCAGATAGGGGACGTAACAGGGATTAAACTGATAGGAATGGTACTAGTTAAGACACCACTCATATAGGGTGTCACAGCACATTGCTCCGTGCACCCGCAGTGCCCCAACTTGGGAGTAAGAGGACCGACCAAGCTGCTTTTTCCATCTCCCCGTTCGAAAAATCAATTAAATAAATGGACCCCAGATTGGGGACGTAACAGGGATTAAACTGATGAGAAGAGAGAACTACAGAAAATACCACTCATATCGGGTGTGACAGTAAATTGCATGGCGCAGACTCAGTGACCGTGGCGTGGATTCAAACAAAGGGGAGGGAGCCAGCGTTTTTTTATCCATCTTCCCGTTTGAAAAATCCATTTAATAAATGGACCCCAGATTGGGGACGTAACAGGGATTAAACTGATGAGAAGAGAGAACTACAGAAAATAGCACTCATATCGGGTGTGAGAGTAAATTGCACGGCGCAGACGCAGTGACCGTGGCGTGGATTTAAACAAAGGGGAGGGAGCCAGCGTTTTTTTTACCATCTCCCCGTTCGAAAAATCTATTTAATAAATGGACCCCAGAATGGGGACGTAACAGGGATTAAACTGATGAGAAGAGAGAACTACAGAAAATAGCACTCATATCGGGTGTGAGAGTAAATTGCACGGCGCAGACGCAGTGACCGTGGCATGGATTTAAACAAAGGGGAGGGAGCCAGCATTTTTTTAACCATCTCCCCGTTCAAAAAATCTATTTAATAAATGGACCCCAGAATGGGGACGTAACAGGGATTAAACTGATGAGCAGAGAGAACTACAGAAAATAGCACTCATATCGGGTGTGAGAGTAAATTGCACGGCGCAGACGCAGTGACCGTGGCGTGGATTCAAACAAAGGGGAGGGAGCCAGCGTTTTTTTATCCATCTTCCCGTTTGAAAAATCCATTTAATAAATGGACCCCAGATTGGGGACGTAACAGGGATTAAACTGATGAGAAGAGAGAACTACAGAAAATAGCACTCATATCGGGTGTGAGAGTAAATTGCACGGCGCAGACGCAGTGACCGTGGCGTGGATTTAAACAAAGGGGAGGGAGCCAGCATTTTTTTAACCATCTCCCCGTTCGAAAAATCTATTTAATAAATGGACCCCAGATTGGGGACGTAACAGGGATTAAACTGATGAGAAGAGAGAACTACAGAAAATAGCACTCATATCGGGTGGGACAGTAAATTGCATGGCGCAGACGCAGTGACCGTGGCGTGGATTCAAACAAAGGGGAGGGAGCCAGCGTTTTTTTAACCATCTCCCCGTTCGAAAAATCAATTTAATAAATGGACCCCAGATTGGGGACGTAACAGGGATTAAACTGATGAGAAGAGAGAACTACAGAAAATACCACTCATATCGGGTGGGACAGTAAATTGCACGGCGCAGACGCAGTGACCGTGGCGTGGATTCAAACATCTCCCCGTTCGAAAAATCAATTCAATTCACCTTTCCGGGACCCTTGGTGTTGTACGTGGCTGGGTGGAGGAAGGAACCTTCAATGACATCAACGGGACATGGCTAGCTTGGTATCCAACCTTGTACAAATGGGGAGTTTGCGGTTGGGCAAATGGACTGTTTGCGGTGCATTAAATTGGGAGTTTGGTCTGTCAATGTCTGTGAAGCGGGCGTAACCCTTACACTACCTGATCGATACAACATCATACCTGATCGTATACACACACTGGATGTTTTAAACCACGTTGTTTAAAAGAAAATTGGATTGTTAGGTGATTTATGCCCTTTATGGATTAAAATCCAACTCTGCGTCAACTATGTAATTTTCCATGGGAGTTTTGCCATGGATCCCCCTCCGGCATGCCACAGTCCAGGTGTTAGTCCCCTTGAAACAATTTTTCCATCACTACTGTGGCTAGAAAGAGTCCCTGTGGGTTTTAAAATTCGCCAGCCTATTGAAGTCTATGGCGGTTCGCCCAATTCGCCCGTTCGCGAACATTTGCAGAAACTCGCGTTCGCCGTTCGCGAACGGAAAACTTTATGTTCGCGACATCTCTAATTCTCTGGAGAGGGGTCTTCTGGTTTACCTGATGAGGAGAGATTTTCCTCGTCTTTGTCATTTATTTGGCAAAAGATTTAGGGTAATCTGAAGAGGATGAGTGAGAGATATAAGCGTGTGGCGGATAATAGACGTGTGCCTGGTCCGTACCTGAATGTGGGTGATCTGGTGTGGTTGTCTACAAAGAATATCAAACTGAAGGTTTCCTCCTGGAAGTTGGGTCCTAAGTTTATTGGGTCTTACAAGATCTTGTCCGTCATCAATCCCGTTGCCTTCCGTCTTGATCTTCCTCAGACTTGGAAGATCCATAATGTTTTTCACAAGTCCCTATTAAAACCTTATGTCCAACCCACTGTATCTGTCACGACCATGGTCATGGTCGTGACTCCTAAACCTCATGCTGTTGCCTGCGGTCTCGTGTGGTTGTTTCAACCACAGGTGAGGGCCGCTTGTATGTTGCCTCACTTGTGGTTGCCGTTGGCAACATTCTCTTATGATGTGCTGGGCAGCTTGCTGCAATGTGCATGCGGTTGCACCTGGCAACCTATCTTTGTTAGGTGTGTCTTTTGTATGTCTGGTGTGCACAGGGTTTTAGTTATGTGTGCACTTTCTCCTTTAAGTGGCTGTCTTCCCTTCCCTGGTGTGAGAAGGGTTAATTCCCTTCTGTGTGTGTGAACACTGGGTGTGTCTGTGTGGGTGTGGCCACTTTGGGCTATATAGCCTCAGTTGAGACCTGATGTCTGAGGGGTACTCCAGCCTTGTTTGTAAGCTGGAGGCACCCTCCTGGTCCGTTATACCATCTGCCAGTGAGGGCCACCCTTGTGGTCATAAATCTTGTTTTATGTTATGAAGATGTGATGTTATGAAGATGTGTCTGTGGTATGTTTGTTTATTGCAGCTTATGGTCCTGGGTTCCTGTGTGATGTGTGGTGTGTGCTGTGTCCGTTTGTGTTTTAGTACAGCAGCACTTGCACATGGGTTCCAGGCTTTGTGTCTGTGGCAGGTCGGTGTTGTGCTTGTGGCATTTACCTGCCATTGCCATAAGTTGTATATGATTCCCCTTTATTGTAGCCTGGCCTGTGAGACTCCTGTTCCTCCGTGTCTAGGAGGAACAGGTCGTCTTACCCTGCTCCTAGCTTTAGGGATCTGCGGAGGGTTACTAGGGATCCGAAGTTCCGGAGCATGAGCCCTCCTACCTTCAAGGTCGGCTCATGCAGCTAGGAGTCAGGGTCAAATTAGGGATGCGATAGGAGGTGACCTGCTCCCTAATTCTGTGCTCCTGGCCTTGCAGCGACTAACATCTTCGTCATCGCACGGCTGAGGGTTTTCCCCATCCTCAGCCGTGACAGTATCCTCCTCTTTGCCTCCTCCTCCGATTATTGTTGATGGTAATCTTGAATTTCAGGTCTCTAGTAGGGATGAGCGAACCCGAACTGTATAGTTCGGGTTCGTACCGAATTTTGGGGTGTCCGTGACACGGACCCGAACATTTTCGTAAAAGTTTGGGTTTGGTGTTCGGCGCTTTCTTGGCGCTTTTTGAAAGGCTGCAAAGCAGCCAATCAACAAGCGTCATACTACTTGCCCCAAGAGGCCATCACAGCCATGCCTACTATTGGCATGGCTGTGATTGGCCAGTGCAGCATGTGACCCAGCCTCTATTTAAGCTGGAGTCACGTAGCGCCGAACGTCACTCTGCTATGATTAGTGTAGGGAGAGGTTACAGCTGCTGTTAGGGAGAGATTAGACAGTGATTAACTCTGCAAAAACACTTAATTCAGTGATCGATCTACAGCTGTGGATCATTGAACTGCTGCTATTTAATTGCTCACTGTTTTTAGGCTGCCCAGAGCGTTTTTATGTCATTTTTTTCTTGGGTGATTGGCGGCCATTTTGTGTCTTGTGGTGTGCCAGCACAAGCTGCCACCAAGTCCATTTAACCATCAATAGTGTGGTTATTTTTTTGCTATATCCTACATCAAGGGCTTGGCTGTGCTTGCTATTTTATTGAGGGGTAAAATACAATTGGCCAAAATAGCAGTACCCTAAATCTGGTGTTTCAGCTGTGGCTAGCCAATTGTAATACTGTCTGCTGTCTGCCAAAGCACAGTTTTTGTTCTGGTTTGAATACAATTCCCAACTTAGCAATCCCCTAAATATTTTTTTTCTGCTGTATCAGGCCAAGTTTAAATTGATCCATAAAAGGGTATATTAGATTGAAGGTGCGGAAAGTGTCATCCTCAATAACTTCACACGCTACCGTGCATTTCCAAGTTGAAATAATTCTGTCCGTAAACTTATACCTGTCACCCAGCGCCTAAATAATAGGCCTAAAATTTATATTCAGCTAAATCTGTGTTTATTGCTGAGGCTGTTCAATTTATTTAGTGTCCGCCAAAGCACAGTTTTTGTTCTGCTTTGAATACAATTCCCAACTTAGCAATCCCCTAAATATTTTTTTTCTGCTGTATCAGGCCAAGTTTAAATTGATCCATAAAAGGGTATATTAGATTGAAGGTGCGGATAGTGTCATCCTCAATAACTTCACAAGCTACCGTGCATTTCCAAGTTTAAATAATTCTGTCCGTAAACGTATACCTGTCACCCAGTGCCTAAATAATAGGCCTAAAATTTATATTCAGCTAAATCTGTGTTTATTGCTGAGGCTGGTCAATTCATTTAGTGTCCGCCAAAGCACAGTTTTTCTTCTGGGTTGAATACAATTCCTAACTTAGCAATTCCCTAAATCAGTGGTTTCTGCTGTATCAGGCCAACTTTAAATCTATCCATAAAAGGGTATATTAGATTGAAGGTGCGGATAGGGTCATCCTCAATAACTTCACACGCTACCGTGCATCTCCAAGTCTAATTCTGTCCGTAAAAGGGATACCTGTCATCCAGCGCCTAAATACTAGGCCTACAATTTATATTCAGCTAAATCTGTCGTTACTGTTGTGCCTGTATTAGTGTAATACGGTACCTAAATAGATAGCCAGATAGTGTTAGGTGCCTGTAAAAAAAGGCCTGAATTTGAATTTAATACATTGGGCCAAATAATTTTTTTCTTATTGTGGTGAACGGTAACAATGAGGAAAACATCTAGTAAGGGACGCGGACGCGGACATGGTCGTGGTGGTGTTAGTGGACCCTCTGGTGCTGGGAGAGGACGTGGCCGTTCTGACACACCCAAACGTCCTAGTGAACCAACTACCTCAGGTCCCAGTAGCCAGCAGAATTTACAGCGATATTTGGTGGGGCCCAATGCCGTTCTAAGGATGGTAAGGCCTGAGCAGGTACAGGCATTAGTCAATTGGGTGGCCGACAGTGGATCCAGCACGTTCACATTATCTCCCACCCAGTCTTCTGCAGAAAGCGCACAGATGGCGCATGAAAACCAAGCCCATCAGTATGTCACATCACCCCCATGCATATCAGGGAAACTGTCTGAGCCTAAAGTTATGCAGCAGTCTCTTATGCTGTTTGAAGACTCTGCTGGCAGGGTTTCCCAAGGGCATCCACCTAGCCCTTCCCCAGGGGTGGAAGAGATAGAATGCACTAACGCACAACCAATTATGTTTCCTAATGATGAGGACATGGGAATACCACCTCAGCACGTCTCTGATGATGACGAAACACAGGTGCCAACTGCTACGTCTTTCTGCAGTGTGCAGACTGAACAGGAGGTCAGGGAGGAAGACTTAGTGGACGACGATGCAGGGGACGATTAGGTCCTAGACCCCACATGGAATGAAGGTCGTGCCACTGACTTTCAGAATTCGGAGGAAGAGCCAGTGGTGAGACCGAGCCAACAGCGTAGCAAAAGAGGGAGCAGAGGGCAAAAGCAGAACACTCGCCGCCAAGAGAGTCCGTCTGCTATTGGCCACCGCCATCTGGGACCCAGCACCCCAAAGGCAGCTTCAAGGAGTTCCCTGGCGTGGCAGTTCTTCAAACAATGTGCTGACGACAAGACCCGAGTGGTTTGCACGCTGTGCTATCAGATCCTGAAGCGAGGCATTAACGTTCTGAACCTTAGCACAACCTGCATGACCAGGCACTTGCATGCAAAGCATGAACTGCAGTGGAGTAAACACCTTAAAAACAAGGAACTCACTCAGGCTCGCCCTGCTACCTCTATTGCTGCTGCCGCTGCCTTGGCCTCTTCCTTCCGCCTCTGTAGGAACGTTGGCACCTGCCGCCCAGCAAACAGAGGATGTACCACCAACACCACCACCTCCGTCACCAAGCATCTCAACCATGTCACACGGCAGCGTTCAGCTCTCCATCTCACAAACATTTGAGAGAAAGCGTAAATTCCCACCTAGCCACCCTCGATCCCTGGCCCTGAATGCCAGCATTTCTAAACTACTGGCCTATGAAATGCTGTCATTCAGGCTGGTGGACACAGACAGCTTCAAACAGCTCATGTCGCTTGCTGTCCCACAGTATGTTGTTCCCAGCCGCCACTACTTCTTCAAGAGAGCCGTGCCTTCCCTGCACAACCAAGTATCCGATAAAATCAAGTGTGCACTGCGCAACGCCATCTGTGGCAAGGTCCACCTAACCACAGATACGTGGACCAGTAAGCACGGCCAGGGACGCTATATCTCCCTAACTGCACACTGGGTAAATGTAGTGGCGGCTGGGCCCCAGGCGAAGAGCTGTTTGGCGCACGTCCTTCCGCCGCCAAGGATCGCAGGGCAACATTCTTTGCCTCCTGTTGCCTCCTCCTCCTCCTACTCAGCTTCCTACTCCTCTTCTTCCACCTGCTCATCCAGTCAGCCACACACCTTCATCACCAACTTCAGCACAGCCCGGGGTAAACGTCAGCAGGCCATTCTGAAACTCATATGTTTGGGGGACAGGCCCCACACCGCACAGGAGTTGTGGCGGGGTATAGAACAACAGACCGACGAGTGGTTGCTGCCAGTGAGCCTCAAGCCTGGCCTGGTGGTGTGCGATAATGGGCGAAATCTCGTTGCAGCCCAGGGACTAGCCGGTTTGACGCCCATCCCTTGCCTGGCTCATGTGCTGAATTTGGTGGTGCAGAAGTTCATTCACAACTACCCCGACATGTCAGAGCTGCTGCATAAAGTGCGGGCCGTCTGTGCGCGCTTCCGGCATTGTCATCCTGCCCCTGCTCGCCTGTCTGCGCTACAGCGTAACTTCGGCCTTCCCGCTCACCGCCTTATATGCGACGTGCCCACCAGGTGGAACTCCACCTTGCATATGCTGGACAGACTGTGCGAGCAGCAGCAGGCCATAGTGGAGTTTCAGCTGCAGCACGCACGGGTCAGTCGCACTGAAGACAGCACCACTTCACCACCAATGACTGGGCCTCCATGCGAGACCTGTGTGCCCTGTTGCGCTGTTTAGAGTACTCCACCAACATGGCCAATGGCGATGACGCCGTTATCAGCGTTACAATACCACTTCTATGTCTCCTTGAGAAAACACTTAGGGCGATGATGGAAGAGGAGGTGGCCCAGGAGGAGGAGGAAGAGGGGTCATTTTTAGCACTTTCAGGCCATTCTCTTAGAAGAGACTCAGAGGGAGGTTTTTTGCAACAGCAGAGGCCAGGTTCAAATGTGGCCAGACAGGGCCCACTACTGGAGGACGAGGAGGACGAGGAGCATGAGGAGGAGGTGGAGAAGGATGAGGATGAAGCATGTTCACAGCGGGGTGGCACCCAACGCAGCTCGGGCCCATCACTGGTGCGTGGCTGGGGGAAACGCAGGATGATAACGATACGCCTCCCACAGAGGACAGCTTGTCCTTACCTCTGGGCAGCCTGGCACACATGAGCGACTACATGCTGCAGTGCCTGCGCAACGACAGCAGAGTTGCCCACATTTTAACGTGTGCGGACTACTGGGTTGCCACCCTGCTGGATCCCCGGTACAAAGACAATGTGCCCACCTTACTTCCTGCACTGGAGCGTGAAAGGAAGATGCGCGAGTACAAGCGCACATTGGTAGACGCGCTACTGAGAGCATTCCCAAATGTCACAGGGGAACAAGTGGAAGCCCAAGGCGAAGGCAGAGGAGGAGCAAGAGGTCGCCAACGCAGCTGTGTCAAGGCCAGCTCCTCTGAGGGCAGGGTTAGCATGGCAGAGATGTGGAAAAGTTTTGTCAACACGCCACAGTTAAACTGCACCACCACCTGATACGGAACGTGTTAGCAGGAGGCAACATTTCACTAACATGGTGGAACAGTACGTGTGCACACCCCTCCACGTACTGACTGATGGTTCGGCCCCATTCAACTTCTGGGTCTCCAGGTGTCCACGTGGCCAGAGCTAGCCTTTTATGCCTTGGAGGTGCTGGCCTGCCCGGCAGCCAGCGTTTTGTCTGAACGTGTATTCAGCACGGCAGGGGGCGTCATTACAGACAAACGCAGCCGCCTGTCTACAGCCAATGTGGACAAGCTGACGTTCATAAAAATGAACCAGGCATGGACCTGTCCATCCCTTGTGCAGATTAGACATTAACTACCTCCCCTTAACCATATATTATTGTACTCCAGGGCACTTCCTCATTCAATCCTATTTTTATTTTCATTTTACCATTATATTGCGGGGCAACCCAAAGTTGAATGAACCTCTCCTCTGTCTGGGTGCCGGGGCCTAAAAATATCTGACAGTAGACTGTTCCAGTGTTGGGTGACGTGAAGCATGTTTCTCTGCTATGACATGAAGACTGATTCTCTGCTGACATGAAGCCTGAATCTCTGTTATGGGACCTCTCTCCTCTGTCTGGGTGCCGGGGCCTAAAAATATCTGACAGTGGCCTGTTCCAGTGTTGGGTGACATGAAGCATGATTCTCTGCTATGACATGAAGCCTGAATCTCTGCTATGGGACCTCTCTCCTCTGTCTGGGTGCCAGGACCTAAATATCTGACAATGGACTGTTCCAGTTTTGGGTGACGTGAAGCCTGATTCTCTGCTATGACATGAAGACTGATTCTCTGCTGACATGAAGCCTGAATCTCTGTTATGGGACCTCTCTCCTCTGTCTGGGTGCCTGGGCCTAAATATATGACAATGGACTGTTCCAGTTTTGGCTGACGTGAAGCCTGATTCTCTGCTATGACATGAAGATTGATTCTCTGCTGACATGAAGCCTGATTCTCTGTTATGGGACCTCTCTCCTCTGTCTGGGTGCCGGGGCCTAAATATATGACAATGGACTGTTCCAGTTTTGGGTGACGTGAAGCCTGATTCTCTGCTATGACATGAAGACTGATTCTCTGCTGACATGAAGCCTGATTCTCTGTTATGGGACCTCTCTCCTCTGTCTGGGTGCCGGGGCCTAAATATATGACAATGGACTGTTCCAGTTTTGGTTGACGTGAAGCATGATTCTCTGCTATGACATGAAGACTGATTCTCTGCTATGACATGAAGCCTGATTCTCTGTTATGGGACCTCTCTCCTCTGTCTGGGTGCCGGGGCCTAAAAATATCTGACAGTGGCCTGTTCCAGTGTTGGGTGACGTGAAGCATGATTCTCTGCTATGACATGAAGCCTGAATCTCTGCTATGGGACCTCTCTCCTCTGTCTGGGTGCCAGGGCCTAAATATCTGACAATGGACTGTTCCAGTTTTGGGTGACGTGAAGCCTGATTCTCTGCTATGACATGAAGCCAGATTCTCTGCTGACATGAAGCCTTAATCTCTGTTATGGGACCTCTCTCCTCTGTCTGAGTGCCGGGGCCTAAATATATGACAATGGACTGTTCCAGTTTTGGGTGACGTGAAGCCTGATTCTCTGCTATGACATGAAGACTGATTCTGTGCTGACATTAAGCCTGATTCTCTGCTATGGGACCTCTCTCCAATTGATATTGGTTAATTTTTATTTATTTTATTTTTATTTTTATTCATTTCCCTATCCACATTTGTTTGCAGGGGATTTAACTACATTTTGCTGCCTTTTTGCAGCCCTCTAGCCCTTTCCTGGGCTGTTTTACAGCCTTTTTAGTGCCGAAAAGTTCGGGTCCCCATTGACTTCAGAGGGGTTCGGGTTCGGGACGAAGTTCGGGTCGGGTTCGGATCCCGAACCCGAACATTTCCGGGAAGTTCGGCCGAACTTCTCGAACCCGAACATCAAGGTGTTCGCTCAACTGTGGGTCCCAGTGACGGACATTAAGGCCACTCGTCTCATCAGTGCTTTCCATAGGTCTCATCCTGAGAATGTGGGCTCTGAGTGTCCGGAGTCCACTCGTAGAGAGAGGGGTACTGTCACCGCCAGTTCTGTGAGAAGGTCTGGCAGACATTCTTCTCTACCTCTTGTATGATGTTATTTGTTTTGGCTTCACTTTCTCATCTCCTTTCCTTCTGCCAGGTGTCACTTATTTAGACTAATCGTCTTCCTTTATATTCCCTCCCATACTGCCTCACTTTGCGGTTTATACTACTTCCTGGATGAAGTGTTCACTGCTGGAGGCTGCTTCTGCTGTTTGCTCAGATAAGTCTATTACTTTATTGTGTTTCCTTGCTGGCTTGATTCTAGGTGACCCTGACTCCGTCCGTATTAAGTGCAGGGAGCCGGTGGTCATGTCCCCTCACTATTATAGGGTTTTCATTTGTCACACAGACTTAGGTATGTGGGCATGCAATCGTCTACCATCGAGACCCTTGCATGTGCATAGCAGTCAGGGAGAGCTCTTAGGGTTTTATAGGGCTCACCTAGCCAGTCGCTCATTTATTCATAAGTTCCAGCTATCTGCAAACTTCATCCGTGACAAGAACCTATTCGACGTGCCAGGTGAGATGTTGCCATGCTGTGCTGCGGCTGTTGTGTCTGGAAGCCAAGAGCCACACCAGTCCTTTCAGCTCTGCGGTCACAGTGGCTAACCCTGCTCAATTTGACAGTTGGTAAAGTCGTGTGCGACAACGGTGCCAATCTGCTGAGCGCGCTGAAACAGGGCAAAATTACATACGTGCCATGCATGGTACTTGTCCTGAACTTAGTCGTGCAGCGATTCGTTTCCAAATACCCCAGGGTCCAGGACGTCTTGCGGCACGCCAGGAAAATCTCTGGCCATTTTAGAAGATCTTACATGGCCATGACTCGCCTTGCTGACGTTCAGTGGCGACACTACTTGCCCGTCAGACGTCTGATTTGTGACTGCCCGACGCTCTGGAACTCCACCTTGTATATGCTTGATAGGTTTCTCCAGCAACTACCTGTACGAACTCTGCAGCAGGACAGGTTCTGGGCAGCTTGTTTTTTTTCACCGCGCCAGTGACTGCTCATGCACGATGCATGCAGACTTCTGCGGCCATTTGATGAGATCACTAAACTGGTCAGTCACAGCCAGGGCCCCATCAGTGACATCGTGCCTTACACCTTCTTTCTGCATTGTGGAGGAGGAGGAGGAGCAAGAAGAGCAGGCTTTAAACTTTTCTGGGATCCCTGGTGTTGTCCGTGGCTGGGGGAAGGAGACCGAGGACGCTATTCTCCTGGGCGATGAGCAGGAGCCAGGCCGCTCCACCGCTTCCAAATTTAGTGCAAATGGGGGCCTTCATGCTCCAGTGTTTGAAGAGGTACCCTAGTATAAAAAGCATAAAGGGCAAGGACCAGTACTGAGTGGCAACGTACTTAGACCCCTGGTACAAACACAAAATGGCGGATATGTTACCAGCATCACAGGGGGCTGTCAGAATGCAGCATTTCCAGGCCTTGCTGTGAGAGATGCTGCATTCTGCTGTTGTGGGTGCTGGCAGAGGAATTTCCACCCACAGAGAAACAGGTGCGAGTACCAACCCTACAGCGCAAGCAAGAAGAGGGCGGTTTGAAGATGTGTTAGTCACTTCGGATATGAGATCATTCTTGCAGCCAACCCATCAACAGCCACCCTCCAGATCCAGCCTCAGGGAACGCCTAGACCGACAGGTGTCTGGTTTAACGGCCGATGTGGACGCTCTGAGAAGCGAGGAACCCCTGGACTACTGGGTGTGCAGGCTTAACCTGTGGCCAGAGCTGGCACAATTTGCCATGGAACTCTTGGCTTGCCCCTCGTCGAGTGTTTTGTCCGAAAAGACGTTCAGCGCAGCAGGGGGGATTGTGACCGATAAGCAGTGTGGACTACCTCACATTTCTAAAAATTAATGAGGCATGGATCTTGGACGAATTCAACACCTCTGATGACCACATTTAATTGAATTTCGTCATGACAGCTCACAAATATCCGCCACCACCCTGAACAAATAATTTCTTAGGTAAATAAAGCAGCATAAAAGGCCTTTTCTGACCGGTGTATGCCTAATGTTTGGGATTTTGGAGGAATTTAACACCTGTGACGATCACGCGTTATCGAATTTCAACTATTATCATTTGGTTTTTTTTCAAGAAGGGGAATTTCGTTAGCCATGTTTTTTATCCAATTTTATATTTTTTGTTCTTTTAAACATATGTTTTTGACATCTATTTGTACTGGCCTGCAGTAAAATTGATTATCTAATGACCGTCTAATATACCTCCAGCCACATAATTTCTTGTTCTTTTCTGTCCGGTGAATGCCTAATGTTTGGGACCTCGGAGGAATTCAACACCTGTTGCCGACGACCATGTGTTATCAAATTTCAACTATTATCATTTGTTATTTTTTCAAGATGGGGGATTTCGTTAGCCATGTTTTTAATCCAATTTTGTATTTTTTGTTCTTTTAAACATATGTATTTGACATCTATTTGTACTGGCCTGTAGTAAAGTTGATATCCAATGACCATCTAATACACCTCCAGCCACATGATCACTTGATATTTTCTGTCAGATGAATGCCTAATTTTGGGGGCCTGTACTCCCAAATAAAAAATTTCTAGGCTCCAGCAGGGCACATTTCTGAGAATATCCCTTTAAGACGCATAAAAATGGCCCCTGATTAAAATACATATTTTTTGGGGGAATTTTTGTTATTAATCCCCCTGTGGTATGTCACTGTCCATGTTGTGGGACGATTTGTGCACTTCTTGTAAGTATTTGGTGGCTGCAAATATGACCTAAAGGTATTTCAGGTTTGCCTGCTATTAAGGTGAATGGGGCCCGCCTCGAACTAGGGCGTTCCAGCTCAGGACTAGCCTCCATGGCTCTTTTCCCCTCTTTTTTACTTTTTCCTACATTATCCCAACTGCTGTCCTGATAGTCCTGATCTTGCCCTCCTCCTCCCACCTCCATTTCACTGACCCCAGTCAGTGCCTGCACAGTGAGGTCTAAGCCTCTCTCCAGTTTTGTAATGCCCCTAAGTATTTCAAGCTGCTTATTTAGATCCAAGATCTGGGCTTCCAAATATGCAACATGATTGTATCTAGTGCAAATGTATTCACCCTCGAATGGCTCTTCAAGGCACGTAGACATTGCACAGGAAACTCATTCAATAGCATTGTCCATGGAGCACATGTTTAATGGGGATGAACAGTAAAGAAGGAAAACAGTAAACATGAGTTAGAGTTAGACCCTGTCTGCTGTAGTTGAAGGACTAGCTAGAATCAAGCCAACAACACACAAGGAAAATCTATCCAACCTTAGTTTCTTGCTCCCTGTCTTGCACTCCGGTTCTTTAAACGCCACTTATTCACAAGTCCACTTAGTAAAGCAAGGCCATGTAGAGCGTGACCCCTCACAGTAATATGCCCCGTTGTGTCCCCTCACACTATTGTTCCCAGTTCTGTCCCCTTACAGAAATATGCCCAGCTGTGCCCCCTCACAGTATTGTGCCCAGTTCTGACCCCTCACAGTATTGTTCCCAGTTGTGTCCCCTCACAGTAATATGCCCAGTTGTGCCCCCTCACAGTATTGTGCCCAGTTCTGACCCCTCACAGTATTGTTCCCAGTTGTGTCCCCTCACAGTAATATGCCCAGTTGTGCCCCCTCACAGTATTGTTCCCAGTTGTGTCCCCTCACAGTATTGTTCCCAGTTGTGTCCCCTCACAGTATTGTTCCCAGTTCTGTCCCCTCACACTATTGTGCCCAGTTGTGCCCCCTCACAGTATTGTGCCCAGTTCTGACCCCTCACAGTATTGTGCCCAGTTCTGACCCCTCACAGTATTGTGCCCAGTTGTGTCCCCTCACACTATTGTGCCCAGTTGTGCCCCCTCACAGTATTGTGCCCAGTTCTGACCCCTCACAGTTTTGTGCCCAGTTCTGACCCCTCAGTATTGTGCCCAGTTCTGACCCCTCAGTATTGTGCCCAGTTCTGTCCCCTCACAGTAATATGCCCAGTTGTGCCCCCTCACAGTATTGTGCCCAGTTCTGACCCCTCACAGTTTTGTGCCCAGTTCTGACCCCTCACAGTATTGTGCCCAGTTCTGACCCCTCAGTATTGTGCCCAGTTCTGTCCCCTCACAGTAATATGCCCAGTTGTGCCCCCTCACAGTTTTGTGCCCAGTTCTGACCCCTCACAGTATTGTGCCCAGTTGTGTCCCCTCACAGTATTGTTCCCAGTTCTGTCCCCTCACACTATTGTGCCCAGTTGTGCCCCCTCACAGTATTGTGCCTAGTTCTGACCCCTCACAGTATTGTGCCCAGTTCTGACCCCTCACAGTATTGTGCCCAGTTGTGTCCCCTCACAGTATTGTGCCCAGTTCTGTCCCCTCACAGTATTGTGCCCAGTTCTGTCCCCTCACAGTAATATGCCCAGTTGTGCTCCCTCACAGTATTGTGCCCAGTTGTGGCCCCGCACAGTAAGTAAAACTAAATAAACTCTACATGCACACCTTGTTCCCCAGCAGCAGGTTACGCAGAGCTTCTGGTCTGTGTAGGAGGAGAAGGAGCACAGCTGACAGCCAGCCCCGTCACCTGCCACAGATTAGCAGTGTGGAGTGTCGACAACGGGGAGGAATGATGAAGCAGGGAGCGGACAGATCTCTGCTTCATCATTACGGGCAACTGTCTTTGCTTCCATAGGACATACCTCCCCCATTCTGGGACTGCGGGACTGAAATCCGGGACTGTCCCGCCAGATCCGGGACAGTTAGGAGGTATGTAATGATGACAGCAGCACCATATGGAACATGAGGGACAAGGCAGGAGATGTGCCGTAGTAATAGTGACAGTGCAATGAGCAGGATATGGGGTAATGCTGACGCCACTTATGCAGTGGACCAGGATACGGGTATTTAAAGTTCTGTATTTGTTCGTGATGCCAATTGCAGCGTGCGCAGGGTACTACCCCAGGGCCCTTCCAAGGTGTTATAATGCACGTCCCAGATTAGGATAGCCAGAGTGGTGTGATGGCCTATAATGTCTCTATAGGGTTGTGATAATTATGTCAACGGTGTCTCCTACCTGGGTACGGCTGGACTCCTGGCTCACTTGCAATAAATTTGAGTGTAGTGATAGTAGGAGTAATAGAGGAATTTTGCAGCAGAAATGATGTCCAGACCTTTAGATGAAGTTCAAACTTTTCTTTACTGAAGATAACTTGTATCTAAGCAGTATGCAGCTTTGGTCTCTGGTCCCAGCAGGTTTTGGCAATAATTGGCAGGAATAAATGCTTCTTCTTGATATGAATTAATCTTCTGCACTTTTCTGTACCTTCTGCTTTGTGGGGATATAGTAGCTGAGGAGGAATAGCTTCTCCTAGGTCTCTGGACTTGACTCACAGACAGTTTCTCAGGGGATAGTTTCTTCCTGGAATTCTAGAGGTTGCCTGTGGCTTTCTGCTTTCTTTTCATCCAGCTGAGCTGCAGGTGCTCAGACTGGGAATTTGATCAAGTCTCAGACCGAGACTTGGTCCTTGCTGTCTTCCCTATGCAGGGGCCAACTAGAACTGGTTATAACAGTTTTTTTCCTCCCTTTCTGAAGGAAGGACGGAAACCTCCACTTCTCTTCAGCAGGGGGGCAGAATAGAACAGGATTGTTCCACTCTGAACGGCCATAACATTAAAACTCTCTCTACCAATGATGCTGCCACCTGCTGGTATACCAGGAAAATGACTTGAACAATTGCATTTAACATAGGTTTATGCACATTTGTGGAGGACATAAGCAAAATCACATCAGATGACAAAAAGCTCTTAACCGATAGTAGCGGGGTAGAGGTGTTACTCTGGGGTGTTACAACAGCAGCACAGTATGGAACATGAGGACAAGGCAGGAGATGTGCGGTAGCGGTTGTAGCGTCAGCAGCACAGTATGGAACACAATGGACAAGGCAGGAGGTGACAGTAGTAATGATGACAGTAGCAAAGTATGGAACATGAGGGAAAAGGCAGGAGATGTGCGATAGCAGTAATAGTGACAGCAGCACAGTATGGAACATGAGGGACAAGGCAGAAGATGTGTAGATGAGTAGGAATAGTAGAAGCAGCATCGGCAGGGGTAATAGCAGCTGCAGAAGTACAGTGTAGAATGTGATTAATAGTCCAGGGGCTATTTCCCGTCAGATAGTTTCTAGCTGGAATTCTAGGAGCTCTTTCCACTGTAAATAGGTATGAAAGACTACGTAGATTGGCACTCAAAATATATGGAATCCCTTGCATAAGTACAAATAGATTTATTCTGATATAAAATCCTCAAAATATACTAAAAACATATTAAAATTGTAGTAAAATCCCTAAGAAAATTATAAAAATGGAGAAAAAATCAGAAAAAAAAAGTGTAAAAAGAACCATATATGGTGTAGTAATTGATGGTCACCACTAGATGTTATGGTACCATAGATAGTTCCTTGGTGAGTAAAAGTAGATGTCCTTAATTATTTAGATTTTGTGGATTGCTAAAGTGTTGGAGCGTGATTCAAGTTAGTAGTTTTCACATAATACTGATGCAAGTGTTTAGTTGAAGAGAAACTTGCACACCGTTGGTCAGGCTGCACAGGTATTAGGGGTTAACAGGTTAGTATGCAAGATGATATGCCGAATTTGTCGGTAGTTACTTTACCCCCTCCTGTCTGGTGACCTGATCAAGTCGTTCCATGCTTGAATCGGTGCTAGGTTCTCCGCAGTTGCTTCCCCGCTGTACGGACCAGCCGTGGCGTGTAGATTCCGGCTTATCATCTTGCATACTAACCTGTTAACCCCTAATACCTGTGCAGCCTGACCAACGGTGTGCAAGTTTTCTTCAACTAAACACTTGCATCAGTATTATGTGAAAACGACTAACTTGAATCACGCTCTAACACTTTAACAATCCACAAAATCTAAATAATTAAGGACGTCTACTTTTACTCACCAAAGAACATTATCTATGGTACCATACCGACATCTAGTGGTGACCATCAATTACTACACCATATATTGTTCTTTTTACCTTTTTTCTTTCCTCTTTTTTCTCCATTTTTATAATTTTCTTAGGGATTTTATTATCATTTTAATATGTTTTTAGTATATTTTGAGGATTTTATATCAGAATAAATCTATTTGTACTTACACAAGTGATTCCATATATTTTGAGTGCCAGTCAGTATTTATTTCCAGACAACGAGGGTGCGTCTACTGAAGTGAGCACCATAACTGGGCCTAGTTATAGTAGAGCCACTGGATTACAGATATTTGCACTAGGTATGAAAGATTACCTGGTCCCACCATCTCAACAATCCAGTTTTAAAATAACATGCAGATCGAGCCTTCAGATTTTTCAGGTATTCCAGTTCATCTAATATTTAAGCTTCTATCCCTATCTTCCATATCAGTAAAGTATTTTTGTGAGGGAAGCGTTCTCCATTTTCAGTGTTTTAAAGGGTTTCTACCACCAGAAATACTGTTATGTAGCTGACTGATATAGCGATGCGCTAATGTCCGCACTACATAACAGTATGTTTTTTACATTAGTCCCTGCAGCTGTTTTTGTAAAAAAAGCACTTTTGTTATATGCTAATGAGCCTCTAGGTGCTATGTGGGCGTAAAATCAGCACCTAGAGGCTCCGTCTATTCACCCTTTATCCCGCCCAGGTGGCCTGTTCTGCCCGTCCTGCTCCTCTTGATTAATGTCACTGTTCCCTGCATCGCAGACGAAATCCCGCACCTGCGCCGTTCACGTCTGTATTCGGTGCAGGCGCAGTGAGTGAAGGCCGCTCTCCTAATGCCGGCTTCCTCACCGTGACGTAGTCGGCGCAGGCGCAGTGCAGAATCCGGCACCAGGAGCGCATCATTTACTCACTGCGCCGAATACAATAGTGAATGGCGCAGGCGCGGGATTTCGTCTGCGATACAGGGAACAGTGACATCAATCAAGAGGAGCGGGGCGGGCAGAACAGAGGAGCTGGGCGGGATAAAGGGTGAGTAGACGGAGCCTCTAGGTGCTGATTTTACGCCCATATAGCACCTAGAGGCTCATTAGCATATTGTAAAAATGGTTATTTTATCAGAACAGCTGCAGGGAGAAATGTAAAAAACATACTGTTATGTAGTGCTGACATTAGCACATCGCTATATCAGTCAGCTACATAACGGTATTTCTGGTGGTAGAAACTCTTTAAAGGGAACCTGTCATGTGGATATTTGATTATAATTAGGGATGAGCGAACCCGAACTGTATAGTTCGGGTTTGTACCGAATTTTGTCCGTGACACGGACCCGAATAGAACATTTTCGTAAAAGTCTGGGTTCGGGTTCGGTGTTAGGCGCTTTCTTGACACTTTTTGAAAGGGTGCAAAGTAGCCAATCAACAAGCGTCATACTACTTGCCCCAAGAGGACATCACAGCCATGCCTACTATTGGCATAGCTGTGATTGGCCAGTGCAGCATGTGACCCAGCCTCTATTTAAGCTGGAGTCACGTAGCGCCACACGTCACTCTGCTCTGATCAGTGTAGGGATAGGATGCAGCTGCTGCTGTTAGGGCGAGATTAGGCAGGGATTTACTTACTGAAGTGATCGATGTACAGCTATGTATCATACAACCTCTGCTATTCAATTGCTCACTGTTTTAAGGCTGCCCGGAGCGTTTTCAGTCACTTTTTTCTGGGGTGATCGGCGGCCATTTTGTGTCTTGTGGTACGCCAGCACAAGCTGCCACCAAGTCCATTTTTAACCATCAATAGTGTGTTTTTTTTTTTGCTATATCCTACATCAGGGGCTTGGCTGTGCTTGCTATTTTATTGAGGGGTGAAATACAATTGCCAAAATAGCAGTACCCTAAATCTGGTGTTTCAGCTGTGGCTAGCCAATTGTAATACTTTCTGCTGTCTGGCAAAGGATATATATTTTTTCTGGGTTGAAATACAATTCCCAAATTAGCAATTCCCTAAATCAGTGGTTTCTGCTGTATCAGGCCAACTTTAAATCTATCCATAAAAGGGTATATTAGATTGAAGGTGCGGATAGGGTCATCCTCAATAACTTCACACGCTACCGTGCATTTCCAAGTCTAATTCTGTCCGTAAAAGGGATACCTGTCATCCAGCGCTTAAATACTAGGCCTACAATTTATATTCAGCTAAATCTGTTGTTACTGCTGTGGCTGGTCAATCTATTTAGTGTCCGCCAAAGCACAGTTTTTGTTCTGGGTTGAAATAAGATTCCCAACTTAGCAATTCCCTAAATTTGTGGTTTCTGCTCTATCAGGCCAAGGTTAAATCTATCCATAAAAGGGTATATTACATTGAAGGTGCGGATAGGGTCATTCTCAATAACTTCACACGCTACCGTGCATCTCCAAGTCTAATTCTGTCCGTAAAAGGGATACCTGTCATCCAGGGCTTAAATACTAGGCCTACAATTTATATTCAGCTAAATCTGTTGTTACTGCTGTGCCTGTATTAGTGTAATACGGTACCTAAATAGATAGCCAGATAGTGTTAGGTGCATGTAAAAAAAAGGCCTGAATTTGAATTCAATACATTGGGCCAAATAATTTCTTTCTTATTGTGGTGAACGGTAACAATGAGGAAAACATCTAGTGAGGGACGCGGACGCGGACATGGTCGTGGTGGTGTTAGTGGACCCTCTAGGGCTGGGAGAGGACGTGGCCGTTCTGCCACAGCCACACGTCAATTAGTCAATTGGGTGGCCGACAGTGGATCCAGCACGTTCACATTATCTCCCACCCAGTCTTCTGCAGAAAGCGCACAGATGGTGCCTGAAAACCAAGCCCATCAGTCTGTCACATCACCCCCATGCATATCAGGGAAACTGTCTGAGCCTCAACTTATGCAGCAGTCTCTTATGCTGTTTGAAGACTCTGCTGGCAGGGTTTCCCAAGGGCATCCACCTACCCCTTCCCCAGCGGTGGAAGACATAGAATGCACTGACGCACAACCACTTATGTTTCCTGATGATGAGGACATGGGAATACCACCTCAGCACGTCTCTAATGATGAAACACAGGTGCCAATCTTTCTGCAGTGTGCAGACTGAACAGGAGGTCAGGGAGGAAGACTGGGTGGAAGACGATGCAGGGGACGATAAGGTCCTAGACCCCACATGGAAATAAGGTCGTGCCACTGACTTTCAGAGTTCGGAGGAATAGGCAGTGGTGAGACCGAGCCAACAGCGTAGCAAAAGAGGGAGCAGTGGGCAAAAGCAGAACACCCGCCGCCAAGAGAGTCAGCCTGCTACTGGCCACCACCACCTGGGACCGAGCACCCCAAAGGCAGCTTCAAGGAGTTCCCTGGCGTGGCAGTTCTTCAAACAATGTGCTGACGACAAGACCCGAGTGGTTTGCACGCTGTGCCATCAGAGCCTGAAGCGAGGCATTAACGTTCTGAACCTTAGCACAACCTGCATGACCAGGCACCTGCATGCAAAGCATGAACTGCAGTGGAGTAAACACCTTAAAAACAAGTAACTCCCTCAGGCTCCCCCTGCTACCTCTTCTGCTGCTGCCTCGGCCTCTTCCTCCGCCTCTGGAGGAACGTTGGCACCTGCCGCCCAGCAAACAGAGGATGTAGCACCAACACCACCACCTCCGTCACCAAGCATCTCCACCATGTCACACGGAAGCATTCAGCTCTCCATCTCACAAACATTTGAGAGAAAGCGTAAATTCCCACCTAGCCACCCTCGATCCCTGGCCCTGAATGCCAGCATTTCTAAACTACTGGCCTATGAAATGCAGTCATTCAGGCTGGTGGACACAGACAGCTTCAAACAGCTCATGTCGCTTGCTGTCCCACAGTATGTTGTTCCCAGCCGGCACTACTTCTCCAAGAGAGCCGTGCCTTCCCTGCACAACCAAGTATCCGATAAAATCAAGTGTGCACTGCGGAACGCCATCTGTGGCAAGGTCCACCTAACCACAGATACGTGGACCAGTAAGCATGGCCAGGGACGCTATATCTCCCTAACTGCACACTGGGTAAATGTAGTGGCGGCTGGGCCCCAGGCGGAGAGCAGTTTGGCGCACGTCCTTCCGCCGCCAAGGATCACAGGGCAACATTCTTTGCCTCCTGTTGCCTCCTCCTCCTACTCGGCTTCCTCCTCCTTTTCTTCCACCTGCTCATCCAGTCAGCCACACACCTTCACCACCAACTTCAGCACAGCCCGGGGTAAACGTCAGCAGGCCATTCTGAAACTCATATGTTTGGGGGACAGGCCCCACACCGCGCAGGAGTTGTGGCGGGGTATTAAACAACAGACCGACGAGTGGTTGCTGCCGGTGAGCCTCAAGCCCGGCCTGGTGGTGTGCGATAATGGGCGAAATCTCGTTGCAGCTCTGGGACTAGCCGGTTTGACGCACATCTCTTGCCTGGCGCATGTGCTGAATTTGGTGGTGCAGAAGTTCATTCACAACTACCCCGACATGTCAGAGCTGCTGCATAAAGTGCGGTCCGTCTGTGTGCGCTTCCGGCGTTCACATCCTGCCGCTGCTCGCCTGTCTGCGCTACAGCGCAACTTCGGCCTTCCCGCTCACCGCCTCATATGAGACGTGCCCACCAGGTGGAACTCTACCTTGCACATGCTGGACAGACTGTGCGAGCAGCAGCAGGCCATAGTGGAGTTTCAGCTGCAGCACGCACGGGTCAGTCGCACTGCGGAACAGCACCACTTCACCACCAATGACTGGGCCTCCATGCGAGACCTGTGTGCCCTGTTGCGCTGTTTCGAGTACTCCACCAACATGGCCAGTGGCGATGACGCCGTTATCAGCGTTACAATACCACTTCTATGTCTCCTTGAGAAAACACTTAAGGCGATGATGGAAGAGGAGGTGGCCCAGGAGGAGGAGGAGGAGGAGGAAGAGGGGTCATTTTTAGCACTTTCAGGCCAGTCTCTTCGAAGTGACTCAGAGGGAGGTTTTTTGCAACAGCAGAGACCAGGTACAAATGTGGCCAGCCAGGGCCCACTACTGGAGGACGAGGAGGAGGAGGAGGTGGAGGAGGATGAGGATGAAGCATGTTCACAGCTGGGTGGCACCCAACGCAGCTCGGGCCCATCACCCATCACTGGTGCGTGGCTGGGGGGAAACGCAGGGCGATGACGATACGCCTCCCACAGAGGACAGCTTGTCCTTTCCTCTGGGCAGCCTGGCACACATGAGCGACTACATAGACACATAGAAACATAGAATGTGTCGGCAGATAAGTTCCATTTGGCCCATCTAGTCTGCCCAATATACTGAGTACTATGGATAGCCCCTGGCCCTATCTTATATGACGGATAGCCTTATGCCTATCCCATGCATGCTTAAACCCCTTCACTGTATTTGCAGCTACCACTTCTGCAGGAAGGCTATTCCATGCATCCACTACTCTCTCAGTAAAGTAATACTTCCTTATATTACTTTTAAACCTTTGCCCCTCTAATTTAAAACTGTGTCCTCTTGTGGTAGTTTTTCTTCTTTTAAATATGCTCTCCTCCTTTACCGAGTTGATTCCCTTTATGTATTTAAAAGTTTCTATCATATCCCCTCTGTCTCTTCTTTCTTCCAAGCTATACATATTAAGGTCCTTTAACCTTTCCTGGTAAGTTTTATCCTGCAATCCATGTACTAGTTTAGTAGCTCTTCTCTGAACTCTCTCTAGAGTATCTATATCCTTCTGGAGATATGGCCTCCAGTACTGCGCACAATACTCTAAGTGAGGTCTCACCAGTGTTCTGTACAGCGGCATAAGCACTTCACTCTTTCTACTGCTTATACCTCTCCCTATACATCCAAGCTTTCTGCTGGCATTTCGTGCTGCTCTATTACATTGTCTTCCCACCTTTAAGTCTTCTGAAATAATTACTCCTAAATCCCTTTCCTCAGATACTGAGGTCAGGACTGTGTCAAATATTCTATATTCTGCCCTTGGGTTTTTACGCCCCAGGTGCATTATCTTGCACTTATCCACATTAAATTTCAGTTTCCAGAGTTCTGACCATTCTTCTAGTTTTCCTAAATCCTTTTCCATTTGGCGTTTCCCTCCAGGAACATCAACCCTGTTACATATCATTGTGTCATCAGCAAAAAGACAAACCTTACCATCGAGGCCTTTTGCAATATCACTTATGAAGATATTAAACAAAATCGGTCCCAGTACAGATCCCTGTGGAACCCCACTGGTAACATGACCTTGTTTTGAATGTTCTCCATTGACTACAACCCTCTGTTGTCTGTCACTCAGCCACTGCCTAATCCACTCAACAATATGGGAGTCCATGCTCAATGACTGCAGTTTATTGATAAGTCTTCTATGTGGGACAGTGTCAAAAGCCTTACTAAAATCTAGATATGCGATGTCCACTGCACCTCCACCGTCTATTATTTTATTCACCCAGTCAAAAAAATCTATAAGATTTGTTTGACATGATCTCCCTGAAGTAAACCCATGTTGTTTTTCATCTTGCAATCCATGGGATTTTAGATGTTCCACAATCCTATCCTTTAATAGGGTTTCCATTAATTTGCCTACTATTGATGTCAGACTCACTGGTCTATAGTTGCTCGATTCCTCCCTACTACCTTTCTTGTGAATGGGCACGACATTAGCCAATTTCCAATCTTCCGGGACGACTCCTGTTACTAATGATTGGTTAAATAAATCTGTTAACGGTTTTGCCAGCTCACCACTAAGCTCTTTTAATAATTTTGGGTGTATCTCATCAGGCCCCTGTGACTTATTTGTCTTCACCTTAGACAGCAAACTTAGAACATCTTCCTCCGTAAAGATACATGCATCAAACGATTTATTAGTCATCCTTTCTAGTGGAGGTCCTTCTCCTTTTTCTTTTGTAAAAACTGAACAGAAGTATTCATTAAGGCAGTCGGCTAGCCCTTTATTCTCTTCTACATACCTTCCGTCCTTTGTTTTTAATTTAGTTATTCCTTGTTTTAATTTCCTTTTTTCATTTATATATCTGAAGAATGTCTTATCCCCTTTTTTCATAGACTGAGCTAGTTTTTCTTCTGCCTGCGCTTTAGAAGTTCTTATAACTTGCTTGGCCTCTCTCTGCCTAATCTTGTAGATTTCCTTATCTTCATTGCTCTGGGTTTTTTTATAATTACAAAATGCTAGCTTTTTATTTTTAATGATTTGGGCCACTTCTGCTGAGTACCACAGTGGTCTCCTCCTTTTTTTGCTTTTACTGACTAATGCAATTTTCTGTTGCCTTCAATAATGCACCTTTTAAGTAGTCCCATTTCTCCTGGACTCCATGTAATCCGTTCCAGTCTGATAAGGACTCATTTATGACTAATTTCATTTTTGAAAAGTCTGTTTTTCTAAAATCTAAAACTTTTGTTTTTGTGTGGTGGGACTCTTTCACAGTTCTTATATTAAACCACACTGACTGGTGATCACTAGATCCCAAGGTTTCGCCTACAATGACATCATATACCGAATCCCTATTTGTGAATACCAAATCCAAAATGGCCTCCCTCCGGGTTGGCTCCTCAACCACTTGTTGTAGAGATAACCCCAGTAGGGAATTTAGAATATCTGTACTCCTGGTAGAACTTGCTATTTTGGTTTTCCAGTTTATATCTGGAAGATTGAAATCTCCCATAATGATAACTTCTCCTTTCATTGTCATTTTAGCTATTTCTTCAACTAGTAGATCATCTAGTTCTTTAACTTGACCAGGTGGTCTATATATCACACCTACACGAGTTACTGCATGGTTAGCAAACTGCAACGTAACCCAAACTGACTCTATGTTGGCCTCACCAACTTGTATTAGGTTAGATTTAATGCTATCTTTCACATACAGGGCCACTCCTCCTCCTTTCTTGCCTTCTCTGTCTCTTCTGTATAAAGAGTACCCTGGTATGGTTATGTCCCAGTCATTTCTTTCATTAAACCATGTCTCCGTAACAGCCACTAAATCTACATTCTCAGATGCCATTATTGACCCAAGTTCATTGATTTTTTTTACCTAAACTGCGAGCATTTGTAGACAGGACTCTGAGCTTATCATTTCTTAACCTCTGTGCTTCTGACCTGTTCTGGCATTGTTTCGGGGGGCAATTGGAGTTGTTCACTAAGTACATTTGTTCCTTTGAGAGAAAGATGCAAACCATCTTTTTTGTACAGTTCCTTTCTAATCCAAGTAGAGCTATCATGAGAAACAAAGCCAAATCCTTGCTCTTGACACCATTTACCAAGCCATATGTTGAACTCCTTTATGCGCCTCTGCCTATCATTCTGAACATTATGCACAGGCAGAACTTCAGAAAATGAAATGGTGGATGCATGCTGCAGTGCCTACGCAACGACAGCAGAGTTGCCCACATTTTAACGTGTGCGGACTACTGGGTTGCCACCCTGCTGGATCCCCGGTACAAAGACAATGTGCCCACCTTACTTCCTGCACTGGAGCGTGATAGGAAGATGCGCGAGTACAAGCGCACGTTGGTAGACGCGCTACTGAGAGCATTCCCAAATGTCACAGGGGAACAAGTGGAAGCCCAAGGCGAAGGCAGAGGAGGAGCAAGAGGTCGCCAACGCAGCTGTGTCACGGCCAGCTCCTCTGAGGGCAGGGTTAGCATGGCAGAGATGTGGAAAAGTTTTGTCAACACGCCACAGCTAACTGCACCACCACCTGATACGGAACATGTTAGCAGGAGGCAACATTTCACTAACATGGTGGAACAGTACGTGTGCACACCCCTCCACGTACTGACTGATGGTTCGGCCCCATTCAACTTCTGGGTCTCCAAATTGTCCACGTGGCCAGAGCTAGCCTTTTATGCCTTGGAGGTGCTGGCCTGCCCGGTGGCCAGCGTTTTGTCTGAACGTGTATTCAGCACGGCAGGGGGCGTCATTACAGACAAACGCAGCCGCCTGTCTACAGCCAATGTGGACAAGCTGACGTTCATAAAAATGAACCAGGCATGGATCCAACAGGACCTGTCCATCCCTTGTGCAGATTAGACATTTATAACTACCTCCCCTTAACCATATATTCTTGTACTCCAGGGCACTTCCTCATTCAATACTCTTTTTATTTTCATTTTACCATTATATTGCGGGGCAACCCAAAGTTGAATGAGCCTCTCCTCTGTCTGGGTGCCGGGGCCTAAAAATATCTGACAGTGGCCTGTTCCAGTGTTGGGTGACATGAAGCCTGATTCTCTGCTATGACATGAAGCCTGAATCTCTGCTATGGGACCTCTCTCCTCTGTCTGGGTGCCGGGGCTTAAAAATATCTGACAATGGCATGTTTCTCTGCTATGGGACCTCTCTCCAATTGATATTGGTTAATTTTTATTTATTTTTATTTTAATTCATTTCCCTATCCACATTTGTTTGCAGGGGATTTACCTACATTTTGCTGCCTTTTGCAGCCCTCTAGCCCTTTCCTGGGCTGTTTTACAGCCTTTTTAGTGCCGAAAAGTTCGGGTCCCCATTGACTTCAATGGGGTTCGGGACGAAGTTCGGATCGAGTTCGGATCCCGAACCCGAACATTTCCGGGAAGTTCGGCCGAACTTCTCGAACCCGAACATCCAGGTGTTCGCTCAACTCTAATTATAATCTAACTAATTATATACAATCATTAACTACTAAAAAGTACCTTAGATGTATTCACTTACTGGTGTGACAGATGGTTACCTCATAATATACACACAAAGATGCCGCATGCCGCATGCTAATGAGCTGATTTGAGTCCAGTGTGATGTCAGCGAGTCCAGCGTTTTTTTAATTCAGAGCTATAGCCACTCCCCTGCCCACCTGCTGCTGATTCGTATGGAAAATAACTGTCAATAAGCAGCAGGTGGGTGGGGAGAATCAGGAGCTCATGAATATTCAGGACTCATCATTATCAGCTGGAGCTTTTCAATACAAGATGTTGGCAGATTGACTGGGTCAATTAAAGAAAGTGACGCAGCATTTTGCTAAGAGAATGAGTCACTTATTTATGCTGCCCTTAGTTAGGACACCATAAAACTGGTGACAGGTTCCCTTTAAGGTCTTTAACCACCCCCGTGACCTCCAGGTCACTTATTCTTTCTCAGCTTGGTTTACTCTCTCCGCGACTTTCCTGCCCTGATCTCTAATTAGTTGTACACCCGATTTGAATTCACCCCTTTGCCTCATTATTTCCAACACTGAGTTAGACTTGTCCACAGTCATCATAATTAGTGATGAGCGAAGTTTTGTAAAATTTAATTCGACTGCTTAGCCGAATTTTTCACAAAAATTTGCTACGTGACAAATTAGTTCGTCACAAATCGCATTTCTTTGTAAGTAGTGGGTGCAATGACGGGGAACGGCAATTGCGCCGCCCCCATCATTGTACCCCTCATAGCTGATCACGGCATCTGAGATAAATATTAAATGATATTATATACACTCATACCTCACCTGATGTATTCTAATATGAATTTTATGGCATATAATCATGATACCCTACCTTAATGTTTCCCTATCCTATGAATTAAATAGCAATACTGGTTCTCATTTCAGCAGGGCCAGCTCTTCCATAGAGGCAAGGGGGGCAATTGCCCCCGGGCCCCCGAGTCCTTAGGGGCCCCCCCGCGCCGGCCCGCAACTAACTTTAGGCAGGCAGGACAGTCAGTGTCACACGGAGATGAGTGCTTCCATTGTGGAAGCGCTCATCTCCAGTCATCTGTATCGCCGTCCTCAGGACAGCGATACAGATGGCTGTGCGGCAGGGGAGGGAGAGGTGTCCCTTTCCCTTCCTCTGATAGGCTGCAGGCACTAGGCCGGTAGCCTATCAGAGGCCGGCGCAGGCGGCGCGATGACGTCATCGCGCCGCCTGAGCCCTGAGCCGTACACAGCGCAGGACACAGGCAGGAAGAGGCCTGCATCGCATCGCTGCCAAGGAGGTAAGTATAAGTAGTTTTTTTTCTTTTTTTTTCTGTACAATATTGGTGGCTACTGGCAAATGATAGGGGGGGCCCTATGGCTAGTGGCACATGATAGGGGGGGCCCTATGGCTAGTGGCACATGATAGGGGGGCCCTATGGCTACTGGCACATGATAGGGGGGCCCTATGGCTACTGGCACATGATAGGGGGGCCCTATGGCTACTGGCACATGATAGGGGGGCCCTATGGCTGCTGACACATGATGGGGGGGCGCCTATGGCTACTGGCACATGAAAGGGGGGGCTGCCTATGGCTACTGGAACATGGTAGGGGGGGCTACCTATGGCTACTGGCACATGTTGATGGGGGGCCCTATAGCTACTGGCACATGATAGGGGGCGCCTATGGCTACTGACACATGATGGGGGGGGCCGCCTATGGCTACTGGCACATGTTGATGGGGGGCCCTATGGCTACTGGCACATGATAAGGGGGCCCTATGGCTACTGGCACATGATAGGGGGGCCCTATGGCTACTGGCACATGATAGGGGGGCCCTATGGCTACTGGCACATGATAAGGGGGCCCTATGGCTACTGGCACATGATAGGGGGGCCGCCTATGGCTACTAGCACATGTTAATGGGGGGCTCAGGCTACTGGCACATGATTGGAGGGCATCTATGAGGGCACATTTTACTGGCACATTATTGGGGGACATCTATGGGGGCACTTCTTACTGGCACATTATTGGTGGCACTTTAGGGGCATGTACTGAGGCCACAAAGAACGGTTATTTTATATGGGGGCTCTGTATAGGGGCATTTTATACTGGGACACATTGTGATGGGTACTATGGGGAAGGAGAGGACTACTATGGGGTCATCTACGGGGGCACTGAGAAGGGGTATTTTATGCTTACAAATTATGGGGGACACTGAGGGCATCTACTGGCACACTATATATCGGGCATTTTATACTGGTACATTATGGGGGCACTAGAGGGGAGAGGAGCACTATGGGGGCATTTACTGGAGGTATTTTTTGCACTGTCACATTATAAGGAGAATTATTTCTACTGGGGGGGCATAATGGTGGGCTTCATTACTCCCCCATGGTATGACCCCCTAGTAGCAGCACCATCCTCTCCCTGCTCTGCTATCCCTCTGCCCCTTCTCCAAATCCTTATTATGAAATCTTTCTCATTAGGATAAAACACAACATCAGCTCCGCCGAGCCCCCGGCCAAAGTGTGGAAGTGTCCGAGATCCCCAAGGGCCAAGTAACTGTAAGTTTTCATATGAAATATGTTTTTGTTATACACATATAGCATATACTGTGCCACACAATATACAGTATACCGCTATACTGTGCCACACAATATACAGTATACCGCTACACTGTGCCACACAATATACATTATACCGCTACACTGTGCCCCACAATATACAGTATACCTCTACACTGTGCCACACAATATACAGTATACAGCTACACTGTGCCACACAATATACAGTATACCTCTACACTGTGCCACACAATATACAGTATACATCTACACTGTGCCACACAATATACAGTATACCTCTACACTGTGCCCCACAATATACAGTATACCTCTACACTGTGCCACACAATATACTGTATACCTCTACACTGTGCCCCACAATGTACAGTATACCTCTACACTGTGCCACACAATGTACAGTATACCTCTACACTGTGCCACACAATATACAGTATACCTCTACACTGTGCCACACAATATACAGTATACCTCTACACTGTGCCCCACAATATACAGTATACCGCTACACTGTGCCACACAATATACAGTATACCTCTACACTGTGCCACACAATATACAGTATACCTCTACACTGTGCCACACAATATACAGTATACTTCTACACTGTGCCCCACAATATACAGTATACCTCTACACTGTGCAACATAATATACAGTATACCTCTACACTGTGCCCCACAATATACAGTATACCTCTACACTGTGCCACACAATATACAGTATACCTCTACACTGTGCCACACAATATACAGTATACCTCTACACTGTGCCCCACAATATACAGTATACCTCTACACTGTGCCACACAATATACAGTATACCTCTACACTGTGCTCCACAATGTACAGTATACCTCTACACTGTGCCCCACAATGTACAGTATACCTCTACACTGTGCCCCACAATGTACAGTATACCGCTACACTGTGCCCCACAATATACAGTTTCTTCTGTAAAAATCATCAAGTGTCATGGGGGGGCCCCTTATTGTTTTTCGCCCCAGGGCCCCATTTCACCTAGAACCGGCCCTGCATTTCAGACACGTACAATGTTAAGCCATATATTTTATTCTATGGTTACCATCTAATCATATTTATTCCAGAAGATTATAACATATACATTTTGTATTTTTGTGTTTTTTTTTGCACTAGCTTGAAAAAGAGCCATACGCCTAAAGGGCCCGAAATGTTGTGTGATGTTTGCACTATTGAATTGAATAAAATACAAATTGATCAAGCAAGAAATGTCTACACCTCTTTACGGCTAATTGTCCTGAGTAACTCCAACACGTTTGGAGTGCTGTCATAAGTAGTCATTGTTCTGAGGTGGAGAGGGATCCCCCCTAATGACGAGCACCCATCAAAAGAGCTTATATGAGTGCTGTGGTCACGACAGTTTTAGAGATGAATATTAAATGATGATGTCGCCGCGCCTGGACAAAGTGATGACATGATGAAACCTTGAGAGGTGTCTTCAATCACGATTGCCACAATGGCGCGATCGCATTTCCCCGTCATAGCGCCCACTACATACAAAGGAATGTGCTTCCTGATGAAGTAATTCATCATAAATCTAATTACTTTGTGAAATTCGGCGAAGCAGCCAAATCCAATTTTTCATAACTTTGCTCATCACTATTCTGAAGTGCTTCTGGCTCTTTATCATTTTTTACTGGACAAGGATAACTGCTCACTATTATTGATGGGTAATTTCTATTGTACTATGGAGGAGGATTTACATAGAGTCACTAACAGAGTGAGGCAGGGCATACCCCATTAAAGAAGATAGCTCGAGAGCATGGTCGGTGAGATATATGGAGAACACAAAACCCATGAATTAAAACGTACAGTACAGACCAAAAGTTTAGACACACCTTCCCATTCAAAAAGTTTTCTATATTTTCATGACTATGAAGGCATCAAAACTATGAATTAACACATGTGGAATTATATACATAACAAACAAGTGTGAAACAACAGAAAATATGTCATATTCTAGGTTCTTCAAAGTAGCCACCTTTTGCTTTGCTTACTGCTTTGCACACTCTTGGCATTCTCTTGATGAGCTTCAAGAGGTAGTCCCCTGAACTGGTCTTCCAACATTCTTGAAGGAGTTCCCAGGGATGCTTAGCACTTGTTGGCCCTTTTGCCTTCACTCTGCGGTCCAGCTCACCCCAAACCATCTCGATTGGGTTCAGGTCCGGTGACTGTGGAGGCCAGGTTATCTGGCGCAGCAACCCATCACTCTCCTTCATGGTCAAGTAGCCCTTACTTTCAAAGTTTTCCCAATTTTTCGGCTGACTGACTGACCTTCATTTCTTAAAGTAATGATGGCTACTCGTTTTTCTTTACTTAGCTGCTTTTTTCTTGCCATAATACAAATTCTAACAGTCTATTCAGTAGCTGTATATCCACCTGACTTCTCCTCAACGCCACTGATGGTCCCAACCCCATTTATAAGGCAAGAAATCCCACTTATTAAACCTGACAGGGCACACCTGTGAAGTGAAAACCATTTCAGGGGACTACCTCTTGAAGCTCATCAAGAGAATGCCAAGAGTGTGCAAAGCAGTAATCAAAGCAAAAGGTGGCTACTTTGAAGAACCTAGAATATGACATATTTTCAGTTGTTTCACACTTGTTTGCTATGTATATAATTCCACATGTGTTAATTCATAGTTTTTATGCCTTCATAGTCCTGAAAATAAAGAAAACTCTTTGAATGAGAAGGTGTGTCCAAACTTTTGGTCTGTACTGTACTTGTGCTATAGTAAAACTCGTGATGTTGGGGGGGCGTGGCCAACTGCCGAGATGAGCGCAAGCACTTGAGAGCTGCTCCGTTCCCCCCACAGAATCCTGCAATATCCTGGGATACTGGCCACTTCAAACACTAAGTGGCAAGTGCACAGAGGGAAGAGGAGACCTGGAAAGTTGGCTATGGGACCCAGCAAGGCACAATCAGTGTCTGAAAAGCTAAAAGAATATGTGAGGCAGGAGGCTCAAAATGGTGCCGTCGCTCCTGCCACACCGCGGGCAGCAGTCATGCGAGGTCAAGCAGCGCAGCAGTCAGAGGCGGAAAGGTACGGCGGAGTCCGAGATTACTTTAAAAACTGTCTTTGATCAGCTTCTGACAGCGATCTCTAAATGTCAGACCTCACTCAGCTGCAAAATTGAGGAGGTGAAGGTGGACCTGGGCCTCCTGAGGCAAGACGTGCAGCAGCTCAGGGAGCGGGTGTGCCACACAGAAGACAGGGTCTTGGCTTTAGAAGACCTCACTAGACCACTTGTTGTGAAAATGCATGATGTGGAAAGGTCTGTGAGCCTATGGCAACAAAAGTGTGATGATCTTGAGAACCGGGCCAGGCGCAACAATGTCAGGATCCTGGGATTACCAGAGAGAGAGGAAGGCTCGGATCCGGCTACATTCCTGGAACTTTGGTTTAAGGTGCAATTTCCTGAAGCACCATTTTCTGCTGCCTACGCTGTTGAAAGGGCTCATCGAGTTCTCGCCAGACCTCCCTCTCCAGGGGCGCCTCCAAGACCCCTTTTGATGCGGATGCTTAACTGGAAAGATACCATATAGATCTCATCCTGAGTCAAGCAAGAAACAAGCGTGACATCAAGCATGAAAACGTGAATATATCGCTATTTCCCAATTTTTCTGCTGAGCTGCAAAGAAGAGGGCCACCTTTATTTCAGTCAAGAGATGACTACGTGATTTAAACCTACAATACTCCATGGCTTATCCGGCACGCCTTCGGGTGGTGGATGGCGAAAAGACCGTCTTCTTCGTTGATCCAAAGGAGGTGGAGGAATGGATCTCCAAGAGACTGAGTCAACCAAGACATCATTAATGCTACCGTCTTCGTAGATGTTGCAAGTATCATTACCACACTGTTACACTCACCTGTCTGATGCATTCCGTTGACTCTTAACATCACTGTCTGTGACTCAGGGCAATCCTTCACCCTGCACCAGTGGAACGTATAGTAGAGCCATGGGTTCAGTGGTCTCTGAATGCGTATGGGTCGACACATTTTAGAGGAGTGGCTATACTGTACTTGTGCATAAGAATCTTAGATGGTAGGCACAGCAATCAGTGGTAGATCCAGAGGGGCAATATATTTTTGTGTATGGGTTCATCAACTGCACTCCCTAAGCAGTAGTCAATATATACAACCCCCCCCCCCCATTCCCTGCCACTTTGACCATATTTTAGGCGGTGGTGAGCTTTGTTGCGCAGTATCCCAATGCTAAACTGCTCTGTATGGGAGACTTTAATTTAGTGATGCATGATGATATGGACAGATTCCATCCGGTGGGGGGAGGGGACAGTCATTCTCCACATGTCACCACCCTCTCTAGAGTGGTTGAGGAATTGGGATGGCTAGATATGTGGAGACTTAAACATCCGCTTCAGAGGGAGTACTCCTGTTTTACTCCTGCCAGGGGTGCCTTATCTAGGATTGATTATGTCCTTGGCAACGCCGCAGTATACACAGATCTCAAAGATATAGGGTATGGATCGCAGGGACCCTCAGACCTTGTCAAACAGAGTATCAAAATAAGCATTCATCCATTCTGGTTGTCCCTTATGACCACGAATGATAGGATCCCTGATTAGCTTCAGTTGTTCCTGGAGGTGCAGGATGAGATAATGGATAAATTGCTGCTCTGGGAGATGATGAAAGCCTACTTGAGGGGGTGTCTCAAATCATCTATCTCCTATATCAAGAGAGACTCAATGCGTAAAGAACTAGAATTACACACTAGTTGTATAGAGGCAGAGAGCTCTTTTAGGTCTGATCCCTCTGAGGCGAATAGAAAGGAATGGATGCTTAAAGGCAGGCTATATATGATGCATCTTAGGGAGAAGAGCGAGCACAAATTGTTCTTTTTAAAGCAGCAATCCTTTGAGACAGGTAATCAGGCAGGTAAATTGCTTGCTCATATTGTGTGTAACAACAGCATGTCCCCCGGTCATCTGAATAAAGAATTCTGAGGGCTCGGTGGTGGAATCAGTGGAGGGTATATTACAATGCTTTAAGGGGTTTTACCAAGATCTGTATGAGTCCGCAGTTCAATACACAGCACAAGAGTTAGGTGATTATCTAACGGAGGTGGCGCATCCCCAGCTTAATGAAGCGGACAGGAACCTATTAGAAGCTGACATTTCGCTAGAAGAAATCCAAATGAAACATAAAAACATAGAATAAGAACCATTTGGCCCATCTAGTCTGCCCAATATACTGAATACTATGAATAGCCCTTGGCCCTATCTTATATGAAGGATGGCCTTATGCCTATCCCATGCATGCTTAAACTCCTTCACTGTATTTGCAGCTACCACTTCTGCAGGAAGGCTATTCCATGCATCCACTACTCTCTCAGTAAAGTAATACTTCCTGATATTACTTTTAAACCTTAGCCCCTCTAATTTAAAACGATGTCCTCTTGTAGCAGTTTTTCTTC